>NW_009647236.1:3445911-3496141 GCF_000708025.1 Charadrius vociferus | reverse complement strand
CTATCATTTACACCCAGACTTACCTCAGCTGAGAGGTGTAAGTTAAGAGTCTAGGCTCCTTAGATGATTCAAGAATGAAGAAGGAGACAGACCGACTGACTCCAGGATGAATCTGTCACTGTTACCATTAAAGATGCTTCCAAAGACCATCCTCCTAAATTGAATACTTTAACTTTATGCCTGAAGTTTGTATAAGATAACTTATACAAAGTTAGCATCCGATAAGTCTCTGAAGCTCAGATATAGAGTATGGTGGGGAGAAAGCCACGTTTCGTCTTGGAGGTCAGGGCTTTGCTCACTATTTGGTCTGACTCAAATTTGAGCAGCTCCTCCCAGCCTAGCCAACATAAACCTTCATGTGTTTTAAACTTTTTTTTTTTTTCCCTTTTTAATTTTGGACTAGCAAAACAGATATACCCACACAGAACAGCTGGCAGGACAGAGGGCTAAAATACTCTTTGTCTTCACGAGCCTGCAGTAATGAATCGTTTCTCTTTGCTAGGCTCTTTCTCCACTATTTTCTTTGAAAGCCAGCCAGCCCCTTCAGTCTATGAATTGGGTTTTCTAATTTGCAAGAGGTCGGAATAATTTCTCATGTTAAGAAACTCAAGATAAACATGCTGTGCTCTCTTTCTCTTTGTTGATGATTTCTTTAATCTACAATAAATGCCATTTTGTACTGGAAGTCCTTGTTTTGAACACGGAGACATTAGAGGCCAGCGTGGAGAAGTGGACTTGCAGAGTCCACACTTGCTTGTTAGACACATGGCAAATAGCCTGGAAGTGGAAGTCAGCCCACGGGAATTGGGCAGTGAGGCTCAGAGATGGCATTCTGGGAAAGCGCGTCTCTGCAATGGGAAAGGAAGTTTCAAGCTTCCCTCGGTTCTGGGCAGGCTGCCTGAGGCAACGGGGATTGCTGTAGTCCAGAGTGGCTTTAGGAAAGCTGAATACTGCTTTTTTATCATTCCCTTACTGCTTTTCTCCTCCTCATTCACTAACTTTTTATTCCAGCTTTTTCTTTTGTAAGGAAGAGGTAGAAAATAAATTTTGTAGGTTTTTTTAGAAGAACCTAAGCCAACCTGAATGGCTTGGATCCAAGTAACCTGGAACTATAGGAAGAGGCAAAGCCAAACCTTACCCCCTGGCTCTTCACTTCAGGGCAGCTCCCAATATAAGTATCCTTTGGTATCTTTCGTCTTTGGAGACTACTGAATTTTTCTTTGACTTCTGCAACTCAAGCCCTTTCGTTGTTTTCAAACGACAGCCCTGGAGGAGAGCCTGGATCTATGGTACGCCTTGCGCTATAGGCCTTCAGACGTCTGTGGCTGACTGGGGGGATTCACTAGGCGTTATAAAGACTTCAGCAGTTCTTTTTTTGCTTGCAAAAGGGCAAATGCCAGCTTGAAAGACACAGATTCCTATAAAAGCTCTATTGCTTCTGGATATACTACACCCTGGCTCCAACAGTGCTAAAAAATTAAATAAAACAAAAATAAATCAAACACATTAAACAGACTTCCTTGTCAGGAAACTAATAGCACAAAGCTAGTATTCCAGGAAAATGTGAAATATTTTAATTATGTAGGTCTGTTTTAAGAGCATTTCAGCATCTTCTATATGCAACTTGGTTTGTGTCTCAGCTTCTACCTCCAGTGGCCTCATTACACAAATGGAGGTAGAGAGCTTGGTCCTCTGCACTGTTCTGTAGTTGCTGCACAGGAACAAAAAAAACCCAAACTTCAAGCACCTCTGCCAGTATCAGCTTGCTCAGAGCTGTCTCCAGGTAAACCAGCAAAGGGGTTAAGGAGTTTATTGAAGATTTTTTTCCTTTTCCTCCACAATAACTCATTTTATTGTTCTAGTTAGTGTATTGTAAACAAAGTTACCCCTCAATAACACTACATGTACAGGGAATAACGCAGTAACACCCTACACGTGCACACTACAAGAGCAGAGGAAGCCACAAATGGAAACCATGGCAGATTTCACACAAGAAGGTACAGAGCTGCATGCCTGGACATAAAAATTTTGCATCACAACAAGCTGGGCTGTGTAACAAAGGGTAAGAGTCGCAATGGGATTTGAAAAAGAGAACACGAAGGAATAAAGCAAGGCCAGGTGGGCCACACGTCAAAAAACATGTAACAATTAAACCATGAGACTACATGGAAAATATTTCAGAAAGTAGAAGGGTCAGACTGCATAAGCAGCTAACAATGCACTGGAGCACATCTTCCAGCAGCACCCAGCAGACACTATGGGATCTTTCAGCTCTCCATTTAGCAAAATGATAATGGTTATGGTTACAAACCGGTTTTAGTTTGTTTTTTGTTTTTGTTTTTGTTTTTTTTTCCTGTACATCATCCCCCCCTCTTTCTTATTACACCCTAGTGCAGCTTTACCTTATTCCTTTGCAAAAGCACTGAAACAACAGCTATGATAAATACCAGCTCCTCTCATAGGTCTCTGTGGGTATTGACTCTGAAGCCTAATTATGTCAATTTAAGTGTTGGTATTGTTAACTTGTTTTCAGCTATTCATTTCAACAAAAACAGCTGTCTTCCCTAGAATAATGGGCAGAGTTTCATATTGCGGACAGAGCACAAATAGAATAATTGACAGTGTCCTCCCACTGCAGCTCTGGGGAGAAGCCAAGATAGGTGGGAGCATGAATAAAGAAAGGTAATGGTAAACGCATTGGTATGGAAACCTTTGATATTCGGTTGTCACGAAGCATTACAGACACTGTGTGATTGCTCTGCCATTGTGCATGTGCTGCACACTGATGGCTGGATCTCAAGGGAGAATATGGTGCCTGTTCTCACTAACATCTAATAAGGCTTTCCCACTTGTCCAAGTGCTAGAGGTCAGCCGTGGTGGTCCAAAGCTCCCACACATCTGTTTGGATGCTGCATGCTGCCTGGCAAGTCTGTTGACTAGACGGCAAGCAGGTATTTAATAAGTCCTATCATTTGCCTTGCCACTACCTGAACTTGCTGGCAATTATCCTCACATGTTAAGCCTCGACACTCTGCTATATCCAGTCTTCCAGTAATGCAAGACACGAGTAATGAGAACGGTCAGGCATCACTTCTCAATTTCAAACTGGTCAGGCCTGAGCACTTGCCGACCTTTATGAAGACCAACCCATAGATCAGATCAGGCTTTCATTCCTTCCCAGAGAGGAAAAATATAATAGTAATAATAAATAAAATAAAATAAAATAAAAAAAATCAGTGCAATAGACTTTAACAGAGGAACAGCACTGAAGTTCTGTAAGATGGTGGGCCATCTTCCTTGTAGTCCTATCATTTGCCTTGCCACTACCTGAACTTGCTGGCAATTATCCTCACATGTTAAGCCTCGACACTCTGCTATATCCAGTCTTCCAGTAATGCAAGACACGAGTAATGAGAACGGTCAGGCATCACTTCTCAATTTCAAACTGGTCAGGCCTGAGCACTTGCCGACCTTTATGAAGACCAACCCATAGATCAGATCAGGCTTTCATTCCTTCCCAGAGAGGAAAAATATAATAGTAATAATAAATAAAATAAAATAAAATAAAATAAAATAAAATCAGTGCAATAGACTTTAACAGAGGAACAGCACTGAAGTTCTGTAAGATGGTGGGCCATCTTCCTTGTACTGTGCCTGCACGCCGCCTAGCACACATTGGTCCTGGCACCTGCCTGGTCTCCTTCCTGTAGTGATAATACAAACATACTAGTACATGATGCTACTAAAGGCCAGGCAATCACATCAGGTGTGCTCTCCTACAGGGCACAGACTACAGAAAGCACATCAGACATATTCCTTCTGTTCTGCATCAAGGTTTAGGTGCCAAGTGATGTACATCAGATAAGCCAAATTTGCAGCAGAGGGAGTGGTGCCTACCTCACTGCTGATGTAGCAGTAGAACTCACCTCCTTTCTTCCTCCCAACACCAGTCCAGGTGATTAACAGGATGGCTGGCACTAGGATACTCTCCTCCAACTTCCCACACATTTTAGGTGCCTTTTAAGAGAATATTATAGCCAAAGAGCCCTGCTAATATCTTTTACAGTAGCTATTCACTAGATTGGGGATTTGAGGTGCAATGACCCAACATGATTCCATCCAGCAAAGGGCACACCCCTGTATTTTGCAATGGGCTCTGCAATTCTGGGGGTGGAGTAGTGCCAGCGTCTGCTTCTGAACTACTCTGCTCTGCATGCATTTCTGACAGGGGAAGAGGCTTAGCTGCCATTCTTTTTTGCCTGGATTTGCTGTGTCCTAATTTTTCTACAGGATACACAGGGTTTGTTTCAAATTAATTGCATCTGCAAAACACATTCTTTAAGCTTGTAGATGTGATGGAAATAACTTTTGTGCGTCAACAGTTCTGTTAGGTAGAGTCATCCATTGTCAGTGACAGACAACTCTTGTATTAAATCAGAGCACACAGTTTTACAGGGGGCCAAGCAGAACAGAGATCAAGCACTTCTTTTACTGATTTATAAAAATGTTCATTTTGGACACACAGAAAACAAAAATAATCTTATCTGAAATTCAAATGGAGATGATTTCTCAGGAGATAATATTATTTAAAAAAACAAAACAGGATCTAGTGTAAGAACAATACCCAGTATTTTCATTGTGACATTGACTTGAAAAAATAATCTGAAATAATATCCGTACTCTCATATCTCTACCTAAAGCTCTTATTGAAAAGAATTAGGCCATGCTGGCAGGGCAATGAGTTGCCAAATGTCCTCAGATGGAGGAGACCCTCATTATAGGGATGCTTCCAGCTGGTGCAGAGTTGAATCTGATGTCAGCGGATTCCCTCCGCACCCTGCACCGTAAGGGGAGCGCGGGAGGTAAGACAGGGTGCAGTTGGAAGGCTACCGCTCTTTGGCTCAGCTCCTTTGTCACTGGGGCCCCGGCCAGATGGTAGAGTTTAAAGGAACTCATGGGCTAGTATTCCCTCGGGCTGCTTTTCAATTATACATGGAGGTTAGAGTACAATTGACTCTTAAGCCAAGGAGCCAACCACTAGCTTCTTTGTTAACACCATCCTCAGCTGCGGACTCTGGCCAGAGTGGAAAATCTGTACCAATGAGTATATTCGTGCAGCATGCCTGCCAGTCAGGCTTGAACAGAGGGGAAAAAAACAAGTTTTTATAACTTGGCTAATATACCTCACCAAGTCAGAAGCAGACTTGTGCCTCATCTTTCTTAATTTCCTGTTGTATTTTCAGCCACAGAGTCTTTTCCTTACACAGCTACTAAAGCCATTGTACCTGCTGGAACAAACCAAACCCTTTCAGAGCTGCAGTCACAGAAGGCTGGATTTTATTTCCTTTCAGTCATTTAAAAATATTCAGGATCATCACAGCCAACTCCAAACAGATGAAAAAGTGAGAGTCACCTTTGCAGTGAGGTGGTTTGGGTTTATTTGGCTTATTTTGTGGATTAGAGAAAGCAAATAATTTCCAATTCAAACATGCTGCAGTTATTGCCACAGAATTTTAATGCTCACATCAGCATGTCTCCTTAATTTTTTTGTTTGTTGTGTTGTGGGGTATTTTTTGTTTTTAAACTGGGGTCTTGAACTTAAGAAGTCTTCCTAAGATGGGGACTCACTGGAATTTTTATTTATACATTTTAGTGACCTAAGGGATGTTATAGCACTAAGGACACAGAGAGTAAGTTGAGGTATGGGGAAAAAAAAAAAAGGGAGACTGTGCTCTCTTTCATCTTTTATCCCAATGGACAATGTTGTCTCCTGGGGTGGGATGCAGAAATGCATGCTCATAACTGGCTGGGCCAATAGGAAAAGGGTCCAGGCCCCCATTACTTGGGCTGAAGAGTTAGTGATGGCAGTGTTGGGTGTGGGTTAAGTGGGAAGAACCACTGTGGAACTGCTGTGAATTTGAATTTTGCCTATAGAGCAGAGAGGCCTCCTTGTGTGGATGCAAAGCCTCAAGTCACCTTTGTAACCTTAAACTTTTCTCACTTAATCTCAACGTTGTCCCTCTCCGTGATTTTGCATTCTTCCAAGAGTCAGGAAACCTAGACCCTGTTTGCTTAGTGCCTGCGGAAGATTGTCCGGGAGGAATCCATTTGGCAGTGCTCCTTATAAGAAGGGAGGTTACATTAAATGGGCCCTCGCTGCAGCAGGATGAAGTGCCAGACCATGCATACTTCCAGCAGGAAATGCTGGGTGGCCAGCTATGGGCAATCATGTTTGGCTAAGACCAACCTGTGCTGGTGCTGTATTAGCGATGTATGGGATCAAAGTAACACAAATGTCATTTTTTGTTCTGCAGTGGCATTGTTCGCTGTAAAGCAGTATACATACATATCCACAGGGTTTTTCTGCAAAGAAATGAAAATCCTGCAACCACCAGGTCACCTTCATGTAGAGCGTCTCCTGCTTTATGCTTGATCCCTTCTCTCACCTTGAAGATTTCAGCTAGCAGAGATGACATATTTGCCCTTCTTTCCGTGCAGCAGACTGGGAATACAGCTCATTCTCAGCACTGCATTAAAGCAGAAGCAAATACGGGCACAGAGGACAAGTATCCGAGAAGACAGAGAAGGGACTAACGCTCTCCATCAGTGGAGAAAACATCTTGGTCAAATTTTCAGAGAGCACTTTCTGCGAGCTTTCCTTCCCAGCAGGAAGCAGGGGGCAGGAAGGGGCACTCCTGTCTCTTAGGAAATGCGAGGGGAGCTCTGTGAACACACTCTCTCTCAACAGAGAACAAAGAGCAAGGGGCAGAGAGAGGAGACCTATAAAATACATTCGTCCCATGTGGGACTGACAGGGTGCATTTATTCCTCAGAGTGATATTTACTGCCTTCCCACAATGTTTGCACTGACTGGCAGCTCTGGCTAGCTAGACTGCTGTGTCAACATCTGCAGGTGTAAGCGTGTGGCTATGTGAAAGGAAAGGGAAACAGGGGAGGAAAAAAAAATTTAGAGGGAAAGTGTTCTTTCTTTTTCCCTTTTTCTGTATGCTTTTTTCCTTCTGCAGAGTAGAAACCTTTCTGTGCTGATACCAGGAGGAGATTCCTTATGATTAATTGATTTTGCTGTCAAACGCAGGAAGTATGTGCTCGAGCCATGCATGTGTGAGGGACACTGGCTATCTTTTCCTAACACTAAAACTTTTTTCCTCCCCCTTGATTCCCAATAACCTGCAAAAGAACCCCAAAAATACATGCACAAACAAGAGGATGAAGAGAATCAAAGAGAAAAAGTATAAAAACCCAAAGACACCAGGAACACAGCCTTCCCCATAATTCTGGGGAAGTACAGAATTTGCCTTGACCTTTACAGGTTTTCAGGTTTGAGTGAAATGCAAAGGCTAAAAGAATTTTGCAAAGATTTGCTGCTGCCAGATTACAGCCTCTCCTGTTGCACTTCTCCCAGTAGTCTTTCTAGTGTCACGCTGCCTCAACATGTGTCTTAACATAAGCACCCTATTTCTTCATCTGGGACTGCAGAACATGCTTCATGGTCAAAATCCTACTTTGTTACCTCCAGCCATGCCCTGATTGACATTCCCTTCCTCATCACATGGACTCAAACACATTATTCAGGCCAGCAAGAACCTACCACAAAGAACTAACAGGATTTCTGCTCTGTTTTCCTTCATAAAAATGAAGTTCCAGTCTCACCTTTTCAGACACCCCTGAGAAGCCAACCTGGTCTCATTTTTGTAGGTATTTGCAAGCACTTTCAAACCTCTGGTGTCCAAGCAATTGTGTACTGATCCTTATGACATGTCTGGCAGGCAGAGCAGAGCTAAATGATCATTACTGGAGAGCTAATTATGAGATCCCTAAACAGACCTTCAACATGTAGGTGCTATTGGTGCTCATAAAACCTCCACCTGGCTTCTGCTCCAAACCCAGTTGGCACCTAAGGTAATTCTATCGGTAATCTTTATGCTCATACATTATTGAGGCACCTATATTTCTGTAATTAAGCACATATATAACCATTTAAAATTGGCAGATGTTCAGAACTTCTTTCACAGCCATACTCTGGCTGAATTTGCATGCGAGATACTTCCTCTCTCCGCCTCATCTTCTTGGTTTTACACAGACAGTGTGTTTCTAGTGGCTCGATACATCCCTTCTTTCCTCCTCATCCCCTCTTCCTCAGCAAAGGAGGTACAGAGAACTCACTCTCCAACACAGTAGCACTCAAAGCCATAATCTAGGACAGTACAGACCCAGTTTCAAATCCCTCCTGTGCTTAATTACCGGAAAGGATTTAAATCAAACCCACCTCCTGAAGAATTAGCAGTCTCCTAGCTGTTCAGCAAGTGGAAGGACTAGAGGGCAAGCAAAAGCCTTCCTGTCATCCTTCACCCTGCATCCAGAACAGGTCTGGCTTAAGGATCTAGATGGCTTTGCCATCTAAGAAATGGCCAAGAACTCTGAGGGACAACATAAAACCTTTAAAGGGATTCTGCAATGTCTGTGACGCCCTTAGTGGCTTATGCAAGCAGGCCTAGGAAGCCTGCAAGAACATGGAGCCAAATGCTGCTCTTGAGTGCTAGACTAGCCTAGTGTACTCACACAAATGTAGACTTCTTACAGTGGGAGTAAGAGGATGGCTTCAGAGAGTGTCTGATGAATGTATAGTTAAGATCATTGATAAGATATCATTGCATGACAGCAAGGTCTTGACAGCAATGTCTTGCAAGACAGAGGTCTTTTTCAACCCTCCGCAACAGGCTTGACTCCAGTTTTCTTAGACAGTATTATCCTACTTTTGTAAGTCATCTAGCCCACTGAGATCCTGATTCCTTTCCTGTGTGGTAAACTTTTCCATATTCTTTATGTGAGACCATCACTCCTACCCTCCTCAGACAAACTGTTGAAGAAAGATTGTTGAAAAGTGTGGTCACTTAAATAGCTGGATGTTATATACATTGACATTTTGATCCTCCATTCAAGACTTTTAAATTGGTATTAATAAAAGTTGCTCCATCATCTCGAGAAAGCTGAAGCTGTTTTACTTTACATGAGGACATTTCTATTTCCAAGGGTAGAAACAGGGATAAAACAAAAGAGAATGAAAAAAAATTAGACCCTTTTCCCCTGAGAACTCCAGTTTCTACATTTAGATTTATTGTTCAGGAATGGGAGAGAAGCATTTCACATGACATTTTTGTAGTATTGTATTTGTTAAAAGGAAAATTTTATAATAGAGCTAACTCTAAGTAGATGGGGGTTTGTCATAAAAAGAAGGGAGGTGGGGGGGAGACTTGGGAAATTGTCCTATTTCCTCTAATGGCATTGAAAGAAAATCTTGATTCCTATCGAAGTAACAGACAAAGATTAAATAACCTCAACCCTGTTAAAAATTGGCATATGCCGACTTTCTAAGCATCCATTCTGGATGATATTTTCTTTAGAGATGGGAAGGAACTCATTTCAACTTCTTACATGCAAGGTTTGGAGGGTGTGAATCCAGAACAGAACCTAACCCCCAATTACCTTCCACACCCTTTAACCAGAGCCTCACTGGTTCATTTTAATGGTCGAAACTCTTACGCATTATGCAGTCCCCAGAATTTTAGACTCAATAACATGAACATGCTTGCAACACCTCTTCTGATTTAAGAGAATGGTACAATCTTCATTTTTTAAACAGCAAGGTGAAGTTCCAAAACAGTAAAGGACTCATCTGAGAACTGAGAGCATATGAACCCAGGTCTTCCAAATTTCAGTTCACTCCCTAACCACCATACTCTCCCACACCACTATGCAAAGTTTTCTATAAGCACACCCTTACAGCAGATGGGCAGTGACAGCAGCTGCCTAAACATTTAGTACATCTTCTCTTCAGCTCCTTTCTTGTTTGATGAGTGGATATCAAATTTTATTCCAATCTAAATATAAGGAGGAAGAGAAAGAGGAAAGGAAAGCCTCCTCCTTTTAAGGTTTTATATGACAAGAGTCACAGCCCAGAGGCAATGGATCAGGTTAGGGAGTAACAAGTAACATTTTCACTGAAGAAAGATGTCTAAAGACAGAAGTGCTTTGGGGTTCCAGTGCGGTACGGTTTGGGCTATTTGGCCTTTCAGACAAATATACTGTCTAATGGAAACAGTTTTCCCTTGTGGAAAAAGCTCTATGGAACTATCAGAGTGGATAATTCCCCTTAGGGAAAAAAAAAGCGGGGGGGAGAGGGAAAACAAGCCACCCCCTCTGCTCTCAACTGATGTTTGAGTTTCTAAACATTTGCACTTGAAAGTCTTCGGGCACCTTTGAAGTTAGATGTGAGAGATTTTCAGACGGCTTTCTCTACTGATGGCTCTGAGGACCCCAATTTTTACAAGGTGGTTTCTAAAACAAATTCCTCTCCACAGCATCCTTAGTTCACCCCACTGAAGTATATAACTACTTGGTCCCTACAATCCCCCCTGCTGTACTCCTCCCCCAACAACTCTATTACCTATTCCTGGGTATCCAACTACCAGCATCCAGGTACTCTATGCAGAAAGTCCTTTTCACCCTAGAAGTCAGCAGAGGTAAATACCCTGTATTTAAGATAAATACTTTACCCTGTATATAAGAAGATCAGAATTTAGTCTTTGTGACAAACTCTTTTCTCTCTCTAATAAGTTAGAGATAGACCGTGATGTCTGGCTACAGAATGGTGGACACTAACAGCCTTAAAGGACACAAAAATCAGTATGAGTGGTATTCAAGGAACAACACTCGGTCATCAAGATCTAGACTTGGCCATGTATATAGATAATTCTGATATAGGTTTTAAACACCTCATGATAAGGAATAACTTCTCTGTGGTCATGTTGGCATTCAACACGGCAAGTTGCTGAATTGCCATTTCTATCCAATGAACAATCCCACAGCAGTCCATGCCTGCTGCTCCCTCACATGCAGACTCCTTCCCTACAACAGCATAAGACACCAGCCTGGTTATGCAGCACAAGCCTATCATTCCTGACTCCTTCCCTAATAATCATCCTTTTCCTTGTAACACCGCGCACAAGACCCTGTAAGCTAGTTTGTGCCACAGTCATAGAGCAAAACAAACAAGCGAGCAAGAAGGCCGGGACATCTATAAAATTATCCCAGACCCTTGAAAATTTCAGCCAAGGTCTTTGAGTCTCTGGCCTCCTGCAGCAGAGCAAATTCCACATGCCCTCCGAGCGCTGTAGGGAGGAGTATTAGCCTATTGGCAGGTATAGCCCACAGTTTCTTTTGCAGAATCCAGCTGTGCTGAATAAATAAATCACCTGCGGCCATTTATGTGCAAATAAACCTGTGCCAAGGGGCCTTTTGGAAGGAGAGCTTCGATCTGTGTTCACAGCAGCGGTGTCGTAATGGGAGCAAATAAACATGCGTGCTTTCCTCCCCGTTCTCTCCCCTCCCACAGCGCTTTTGTAACACGGCACTTTGCCTTGCTGAGTTAAAGTTGAGAAGCAGCATTTTGCATTAAGTAGTTGGCTGTTACAGAGGAGAAAGAGCCACAAAGTGCACTTAACAAAACCCACCCTCTACTCCAGTGTTGGGAGGTTAAAACCAGAGATGAGTGAACATGTCTCATTTCCCCATCTGTAGCCAATTCCCCTGACAGGCCCCATTAAAAAGCCAACCAATTCTGGCACTCCAGCTCCCAGAGGAGCCCTGAGACACAGTTATTAAATAAAGTACACTGGCTTTCATTGTGAATGGGGATTGCTTAATCTAAGTGCAGCATTTAGAGAGCGAGGGGAAGCGGAGACAGAGGGTTTGAGCCTCTGGATTCTTTCAGTACAGGCATCCACTCTCCTCCGCTGCTAAAGTCAAAGCCCTTCCTCTGCACCTCCTCTACCATCACAGCTCCAGGCTTTCCTCATTTTCTTTCGAGCCTTAACTCTGAACAAGCTAAATTCAAAATAGTTACACCATCAGTCTCAGGATTCTCGCTCCCTGCAGGTCTTACAAGTGTGCTCACACTACCTACTATGAATACTGCAATCCTATGCACACGCATACACTCCCATCCAGTCTTTATCCCCAAAGCTGAGTGGATAGTAAAACAAACAAACAAACAAACCCAACCCAACCCAACAACACTTTCCATAAATAGTTGTTTTAAGTTTTAAAACCAACTGTGCTTTGGCTGTGCTCATGCCCCTGATGAGTCTGCTTTCCATGAATATTCTGTTGAGGAAACTCTTCACAAGTTCATTCCTAGAAACATCAATTACCAGAGGACATGCAACAGAAAGCAAATTCCAGAGCCCACAGGTAGCTGCTCTAGCAGCTTGCTCCTCTGATTTTATTCCCCCTGAGCAGCATGGCATGAAAGGCACCCTGAGGCCTCGAACTGTTTTCATAGCCTCATAACAAATTGTTTGTTATTGGATCAAGAGTTATGCAGACATTGCCCGGTGAGTTTCAAATCAAGAGAAACATCTGGGCAGGTTTCCATCCGTTTGTGACTATTTCCAACTGGACATTTGTCAGGCTCACCAATATCCACTCCCCCCACGAACACCTGACAACAACCACCCGTTGGCAGTGACAAAGTTTTCTCATAGACCTGGACTGCTTCCTAAATGGGAAGTTCAGAACTTGCTCCGAGTTCCTCTGCGTGTTCTCCTGCTGAGGCTGTGCTGCTGTACACGACATCAAACTTCACCCTGAACTTGGGCTTCTGCTCACTCCCCATCCAGTGCAGACCACTCCCTGCACCCCACCCCACACTCCCCCTCAAAGTAGATGGCTGTAAGAGGTAGAACAAATAGGTAAAAGAACTTCATTTACAAAAGCTGAAGGATCTGTATCTGCCTTACCCTCAAACAGAGCCTGTTAGAGTTTACAGTTCCCCCGCTGCCATGAGCACATACACACGGGGCTGGGGCTCTCCAGCAAGGCGGGCTTAGCAAACTTGAAAGGGGCTAGACAGAGGGAGATGGGTTTCCCCTCCTCCCTCCCCTGAGGGGCATACCCTACTCCACTTGCACTTACAGATTTATCAGGGTGCTCCAAAAAACCTGCAGAACGCACAGGGAAGAAGGACAAGGGTGTATCTGGAATCCCTTCCTCAGCCGATCCATACCTCTACCTGTATTCCCCCAGACAGAGTTTTCCGGTGCAAAATGAGTACAGTTAAAGAAAAACAGTACATAAAAGTAAAAATCTAGCTTTTGACAAAATATATTCAAACCTTATCATTGTCAGAGCTGACATTTATCCCAAGCTGCCTTTTTTTTTTTTGCCCCCCTTTTTTTAAAATGCTCAACAGAATAGAGTAGACCAGAAAAAATAAATAGATGCCCCAACGCTACATAACATTAACTAGTAACAATCCCCTGGAAGGCAACATGTGATCCCGTTGGGCTCCACTGACTTACTCCTAGCCTAAGGAAGCGTTGCAGAAGCCGCAACAAATTGGACTCTGCTCCCAGGAACAGAGGGAGACGCATGACTTCCCCTGCTCCCACTCTGCCAAGCGAGTGCCTTCCTAATTTGCATTATCTTGGTCATTTACAATTCATCTAAACAGAGCTGGCAATTAGTGGCTGTTGGTAAACTCTGCTGTGAGCTCCAATCAGCGCTTTGCTGCTCTGGCTCTCTCTATTTACAAATTCCTGCAGTTACAGGCATATTAGAGAAACAGTTTTGACAGTTTCTGTCCCATGATGTTAAAGTTTTCCCCAATTACAGCAGATAATGAGAAGACCAAGCTCAGTAAAACATACAGCCCTGTGACCCGAGGACTCCTATGACCAATTTGTGGGACAACATCGACCATCATGACACACACATTGACTGAAAAGGTGCAGAGCCACCAATCTGACTGAGCTAAAGCAAGGGGAGGATGCAGTGTTTCCTCAGAAAGTGCCTTTTACTATAGGTGCAGAAAAACCCATCTTGAAGCATCATGGGACCATGTAATCCTCATCTGGACTGGCCTGTGACAGCTGGCTAGAATTATCAGTAATTTCTCTTCCAAGCCCTGAAGCCTGAGGAGTTGGAAGGAAGCAGCATGATGCAATACAAGGAAAGGCGGGAGGAGTAGGGGGGGTGGGAACATCAGTTGTGAAGGGAGGGATCTGACGGATGTCAAGACATAAACCGAAACAGACAAGAGTTCTTCCATTATCTAACCACTGCTCTCCGCACTGTACGCCGTCTTGCGTGGTAGCCCTTTCATTGCCGTTGCTCTGAAAGCCTCTCCTCTGTGTGTCCTGCCTTTTGAACAGCCTTCTTGCATCTATCTGCCTCATTTATTCCCCTTCTCAGTTCAGTTGCTCTCCTGACAGCATCTCTTATTCTCCTTTGCCAACCATCCTGCAGTTTTTCTCCTTTTGATCTCATTTCTCTCCATCAAGTATTTAGGATTCCCAATAGTAAGAGATGGACAGTGTAACACTACAAAACAGCATTGGATTTGCCAGTTCAGAGCCTTACTGACTGAAGCAAGAGGCGCTGAAGAGACTTTCGCATACAGTTGTGCAGACGTTTGCGGTCTTCTAGCTCAGTCAAGATGGAGGAATACCATTTCCATCTTCCTTTACTCAACAGAAAGTTCTTTTGCTTTATTTGTTGCCCCACAATACTGGTTAACATTGCTGTGTACAAGCCACCACCACATCCATCCCCAGAAGTGGCAGATTCCCCAGAGCAGCTGCATAGACACAGTATCTTTCAGATGCAGAGGGCTAAAAACAGAAGGTTTAGCTAAAACACCTGACTGGCTCTATTTTGTTCATGCATGCTGTATCTGAGATGCCTTGCATCTTGGTCTCTGACTACCTGCAAGCAAAGAGGTTCAAAAGACTGGGGAAGGAAAACAGTTTGTCTAACAGTGACTGAAACTGGAACGCAGATCAAGTTACAGTTTTACACAGAAAGTTGATGAGGAAGCTGCACAAGAAACTGTGTACACCAGAGGAGCTGCTGGCAAGAACATCACTTTCTTCATAGTTGCAAGTGGTTTGAGGGACTTATGTGCACTACTGCCTCCAAGGCCACAATTCATTATTCAGTGAAACATTTCATCCATTTTCACCATGTTATGAAATGAATGGAGCAGAGAGGCATGGATCACGATGGAGCCAGCACAGCAGAGCCACAGAACAAAAATTTCGTTATACTACCTCCCCTTCTCAACCCCCCCCTTCGGCCTGGCTTCCCCTGTCCAATGCACATCTTAAAGATGAGACAACATGAACACTAGAGCTGAAGCCTGGAACAAATGAGAAAGTTCTTTCTCATTCAAAAAAACAATGCACTAATTTGCCAAGAGACACTGCTCATACAAATGCTGCCTAGAGGCCAGGCAATGTGGCAGCTGCCCTGGTTGTGCCCTTGTAGCCAAAAAACACACGCTGCAGAGCTGTGATGTCATTCCACTGTCCATGCTCTGCAGCCCCCATGACCAGGGATTCACCCGTGAGCATCACCTGTCACAGAAAGAGGACACCCGGTACTGCTCCCACCACCCCAGGCCAGCTCCTGGGTTCTACTGGACCCATCTCCCCTAACCTTTCCCAGAAACAAAGCAGGCTAAAATCTAGAAGCTTTCATCCTGCCAGATGAGATCCGAAGGTTAAGGGCCTTCAGTCTCCTGTGCTCAGCAGCAATTAATTTAAAGTGATCTAAAGGAAGGTGAAAACTCCACCCTAATGGTCAATTGGTGCATCAGAGAGAAAATGAGCCATTTCATGGTCCCTGTGGTCATCATCTACCACAAAGCATAAGATTTGATTACCCCTATCTTAACACATAATTACAAATGGTCATAAAATTATCCAGGGCCTTTTTGAAATCCTTTTACAATAATTGACTCAATGACCTCCTGGGGCAATGAATGCTGTACGCAGTAAAGAACAAGTTTATTCTACATTAACATACCTGTGCCTTATAATTATAATATCCAAAAGAGACTGCCACAGGGATATCCTCTTCGGAGTAACCTCAAACGACAGTGCACAACTCGGGGATCGTGAGTCATGGCAGTAAAAGTGTATAGCAAAGATTGCTGGATAAGAATCAGGCATATTCATTTCCACAGGAAAAGTGCCAGCCCAGACCCCCACAGCTCACTATCCCACCAGTGAAAAACAACCTTGATTTTATCATCCAGAATATTAAGTGTCCGGGCATTAGACAAACATATTGTGGATCCCACGGTAAATGCTGTATTTCTGGATAAGTTGCTAACTCTGTTTCCCCTGCCCATTCCTCATCTCATCTATAAAATGGGGATTAGGGGAATTCCATTCCGCTGGAGCAGAGGAGTTAAAAAACAGCCTACAAGCTAAGCACCAATGATAGAGCTGTTCACACTGTACAGATGCAAGTGATCTGAGCTCCAGCTGCAGGGACTTTCACTGCATCTTGTATGTAGCATTTGTAGCTAAAACATCCATTTGTTAATTCCGTGACCCCAGACCTATGCGTTCCTGCCTCAGCACTGCTTTCCATACACGTTCTGGAGACGTGATCAGAGCTTGCAGGGAGAGCTAAGGCTGAGTCACCATTCATGGGAAGATTGAGTGAGCACTTGCTGGGCTTTTTACACTTGTCTCCCTCCTCCCTTTCTCACAGCTGCCCCAAGAAGTACGGTGCATATTTTGCTTTCTTCCTCCACCAGCCAGAACTGGCTGTCCCTTCCCATGAAGTAGACTGCTGCCCATGGCAAGGCAGCAAACAGGGAGAATCCAAGCCAAAAGTCAGATTCCAAAGGAACTCAGCAAGTTCCTCAACGCTACTGCAAGCAAAAGGTGTCAGGTCCACCTCTGCTCTATAGATCTACAGGCCTAACAGTACAATGGCTGTAGCCACAATTGAGAGGTGTTACTGCACTAACAGTTTCTGTCAATGACTGAGAGGAAAAAATTATCAGCCGCACATACAGCTGTAGGGAGGAGACGAGAGAAAAAGGTCTGAAGTGACACTGCAGTCATGAAAAGCTCCGATCAGACTTCCTAGAAACTAAACACAACATAGGTACCTTCTCACTTTCCTTACTTGCCCCTCTCTACTTCCATAACACATTGGTCTTACTAGGTGACCAAGAGTACTGCATAATGAAACAAAGTAAGAAGCACTGCAGCATCACATTTTGAGTCAAAACATCAGGCAGAAACACAGCCCTCCAAGCCAGGCACACAAAAGAAGCAAAACAGTTCCAGTGTGAGTGACACAAGATGATCACACAAGACTGTTTTGACCTGAATAAATCAGTGACTCTATGAAATTCTGAGCGATCTAGGAAAAACAGAATTCCTTGTTCCTAAGCCTGTGCTTGAAGCAGAGGGGAGAAACTACAAAACAGAGGAAAGCTTCACAGTGACAAATGGGGACCGAAAAACCCAAAGACAAGGAAGATCTGTCAAGGCAGTAGCTGACTGGTCCTCCCCAATCCTATCAGAGTTAATTCACTTCACCCTCCCCTTCAATTTGCGTTCCCAAGGAATCGGCTATAACACAGTGAGTACAGAGTGCCCTGGTTTCACCTGACACCAGATTCTCCCAGTTAACCAAAGCCCTCCAGGTTATGAATTAGCCCAGAGCAGGTCACTACATAATCAACTCATGCAGCTGGATTGATCATGGATATATTATGGAGGGGGTGGTAAATCTGAAGAAGCATAATGTAAGGAATCAGAAGGGTACTGAGCAGCCTCTGCCAGCTCATTAACCCTATCCCAAGCTAATGCAGGGGGTCTGCCCAGTGCCAGCATAAAGCACCACAGCAGAAGCAAAGGGAAGGTGCTCTGCGTGACTGTAGGAACCCCAGAGTGACTGAAGGGCAGAGGGATAGCTTGTTTTTTATTTCCACAGGGAAGCAAGAGAGGGAGAATGAGAAAGTTTGACAATAATAATAATTTTCTACATTTGTGAAGAGCTGAAAAACTTTGTCTGCTCACCAGGCATTTCACACTGAGCCTGTCTCCCCACTGTGAGGTTTCTATCTCATGTCTGACTGACTCTTCTCTTGATTTCTAGTAATTAGGAGTCTTCCAGCCTGCCCAGAAGAAAACCTCTGCTTGCAGCATCCTTCTTTTTAGGGACCAAATGGATACTATTATCTCACTGATTTTTAAAAACCTGTGGCTGTATATCAGAGCCCCAGCTGGTGGGTCCACAGTACTTGCTTGTCTTGCCTCCATACATTTCCCCTCCAAATTCAGCCCTTGCAAGGAAACAGAATAGATAATAAATCCAGAGGGAAACAGATAAATCAGATACTTGATTCAAACACCGAGACAGAACATTGCTCAAGAAAGAGGATTCACCTGCCCTTGGCAATAGAAGTGATAAGAATCACTACAAGCACCCCCAGGAAGCCTCTGCCTTTAAAACAGTCTGTATTTTACCCACGTGTCTCCATGTGTGCGTGTAATAAAAATAATTGCTACTTGTCATCATTAGAGATGAGCAAGGCAAAGCCTGTGCTTTTAATAAGCTGATATGGATTTCATGTTCTGCTTGCTGTCTGAGCAACAGCAATTGCTACTTCCTTTGGAGATTGATTTTGCCTCAGGCTTGGTCTTAAGAGGTTATCTGATGAATTTTGGTTATTTGGGAAGAGGGGACAAAGGACAGGCCTCCCTTGGAAGTGAAGACAAAAACATCTTCATGCACATCCCTTTTGCAATTTTTTTGGCTCTGTTTTCCTTGAGCCTTCAAAACAGCAACTTGAAAGGAGGAGGGAGCTATAGGCAGACAAGATGGGCTTACAAAAGCCACAAAAAAAAGATAATGCTCTCTCTACAGACCCTACTCTACGAACAAGTCAATCTACATGTGCACGCTGGAAAAGAAGTGATGTTATAAGAGATGAGGTCATCTTTGGGGGGCCAACCTGAGGCGTCCTGAACAGCAAATTCTGAAAGTCTGAGTCCTGCCAGACTCAAACACTGAGCAGAGAGCACAGCATCCAAAATTACAGGCCACTTCAAGGGCTCCCTCTTCCGCAGTGCTGTCAAGTATCTTTCCCTCATGGTCATGGTGACCTCCTAAAGCAAAGGTGACCACACCCAGGGCTTTTCTTGGGGCAGGACAGCATCCAGAATACTGAACTCATTAAAGTTACCTAGAGCTGTAGAGCAGCACAGGGGAAAGCTGCTACGAGGAAGAGCAGCTGTAGGGCGGTTCCTCCTCATATGAGAACATGCACTTACCCTCAGTAGGGTCCAGAAAGAATGGAGTTTTCAAGGTTTGGCATGTTGTCTGAATTTCCTCTCCTCCACACCAACTCTCATATTACTGCTGGCTTCTACCTTTCCATGCCATACTGAATCTCAAGCATTTTTATATCTCTCCTTGAGTACATACAGAGGAAATTAATGAGTATGAGGAAAAGAAGAAGAAAGAGGAGAAAAGGGTGGGGGGTGAGAAAAATCAAAGAGTTTAGATGACAGTATGTTTTTGTAAGAGTGAGTGAGAGAGAGTGCGTGAGCATGACTGGAAAGAGGGGCAGAGGAAATATGCGAGAAAGGCACACAGGTTATCCGTCATTCAGCCTGTCCTCCTTTAATTTCTAGCTCTCTCATCTTTCTCTCCTCCTTTTCACTAAACTCTTTACATTCTCCCCTTCCCCAAAAGATCAATGCAACAGTGCTTTCTTTGTAGAGGAAGGGGTAAATAAAGGAGGGGGGAAAAACCCCCCAAACTCTCATTTACCCACTGGAGCAAAGAAGTGGGGGAAAACACCTCACCCCCTCCCTACAGCTAAAACAAATGCTAGAGAACCAAATAAACCCCCACCTGAAAGCCGCAGTGTCTCTGTCCCAAACGTGATGTGCAAGCAAGTGAAAACAGTTCACGCTTCTACCTTTCCTCTTAGCTGCAAAAGCAGAAGAGAAAGGCCCCTGGCCACTGGTTTGACTTTTACCACGTGGCAAGGTGCGCTGGCTTTGGTGATGGAATTGATAACAAAGGCACTACAGATGACAAACACTGCGGCAGCTCAAGCTTCTGCTATGATGAATAATCCCCTTGCAGAGTTTCAGCTCATTTATTTTGCCAAATCCCGTTCGCAAGAAGAACTGCTGTGTGTTTGCTGACATTGCACATGCTGAAAATGGGAAGACACTGGGAGGTGACTGGAAGAACCAGCTGTGGGTGCTAGGGATTTTCTACAGTTCCTGGTAGCAACTTCTCCTGGAAGCAGCTGGGACAGGGAAGAGCTGTGCTCCTGGATCTAAGGCAGAAGGAGACTACAAATGCAATAGTTATAAATAGTAGAGCTTTGATCACTTCCCTAGCGACACGGCTTTCGTACTGTGGCATATATGCTTCATCCATCTGTGAGCAGAGCATCTTACAGCTGCTGGTTTTGCCTGCTCCCTGCTGCAAGAGGCTACAAGTGGAGTAGCTGTAAGCTCCCCACTGGAAAAAAAAAATAAAAAAAAAAATTACGAGTGCCATGTCATATTCTGAATTCCATAAAGGACTTTTTTTAATAAAAAAAAAATTGCTAGTAAGTGTACAATAATTAATCTGCATGGTTTTCAAACTAATAGTGGTGCAATGGCTTGTTTATGCAAAACAGTCAAGTGTACAAAAATTAAATGCATCCCTAACCTACCTCTTTTCCTCTTGCTGACAGCTGGTATGGTTTAGGATTATCTCATCGGTACTTTGCAGTGGACATGACACCCGTGTGATGTAATTAAGATAATATATTCAGTAATAATCTTGCACTTGCAGTCCAGCCAATAATGGCTTGCTGCTACTGCAAGGCAACTTACCTTATAAAATAAAGCAGCCAACAAGGTGGTGATGTCTCCAGCTACATTATTTAATTTGTACCACTGATCTGAAGTAACAGCGGAGCAAACTTTTAGTCTGAAGCAACTAAGCAAAGCTAGTGAAAACACACAACCAGGCTGCTACAGAACCTTATCAGAAGATGGACAATGACCTTTAAGCTCTGATCTCAGCCTTTGTCCCCTGTTAAATAGTCTGTCATCAAGTACTAGGAGCCGGATAGCTACTCAGGTGAGTAACATGGGTTAAAAAACACGGTCCAGAGTTAGGCAAAGCTCCCACATGAAGACGACAGCTGCTGAGGGTTACAATGTGCTTAAGACTTTACTTGTGTTGCATATACAAGGGACCCTCGCTTAGGAAGGGTCATTGCACTGTTACTACCCAGTGAAGGAAGCAAGAAAAAAAGGAAGAGGAAAGTGTGGAAGTGGGAGGGGGAGCTGGGGGAAGAGGAGAGGAAAAAATATTATCTTTCTTGCTTTCCAGATCCCAAGGGAACAAGCTTTCCTATAACAATGATGAAGTAAACAAGCATCCCTGAAGAAAACACACATCCTTGAAACATTCATTTATATTTAATACTTGAGCGTTTACAAAACTAGAGGTGAAGGCCAGCATCCTGCAATGATTTTGTTATTTGCTTAGCGTTATATTCTCATGTAGTCTTCACGGAACTGCTGCCTCTCCACACATGCCTTCTGGCATCTGTCCCATGGGCAGAAGCAAGTGTAATGACACCACAGCAAGCGCAGAAGAGCAAGTCTACCACTCGAACAGGAACTGACTGATACACAGACACCGCACGCGTGTGCGGAATAGCACTGGCGTGTGCACACAGCTTCAGTGCACTAGAAGAAAACCAGGCAGTGTTTTTGATGGGCCTAGATCTCCTCAGAGAAAATGAATAAATAAATAATAAGAAAATAGCCTTGTCTGTCAAAAATAAGTTCAGTGACATCCCTGAGGAAAAGGCATCTGTTTGATGATTATTTGGCCTAACTGTATCATGAAGGGAAAAAAAAAAAAGCAGGGCTGATGCCAGAAATAATGGCACAAATAAGTGTATAGATACGCCGGAACGCTAGCAAAGGTAAGAATTTATTGCTTTGTCTAGCGAAGGACAAGAATGCTATCTAGGCTAGAAAAGGAGATGTCAAGAATACGCCCTTGAAAAACACCACCACAACTCTCTCCATTACTGTATCTGCTTCAGGCAAAAGTACCATCGTTTCAAAGGCTTTAGGAAAGCACATTTTCAAACAGGAGCGCAGGTAGTGCAAGAGGAGTTTTTGCACTCCTTTCCTGAAGAGAAGAGCCAGAGAGGTCCTGTGAAACACACCATGATCAGGTCTCATGCTTTTATGATCCATTGTAGCCACCACTTCTGTGCTTTTCCCAGCATGGCCCCATGTGGGCATGCTGGCAGCTGCCTGCTCCCTGCAAGGTGAGAACCTCAGCAACCTCTCCTGATCTTTCCTGCGGCACAGCGGGAGAAGCAGGTAACATTTCTACAGGCCAGGGTGTGTATAGATCCATTGACTTCTGTGGATCACTAGAACCAGGGAAGCACCTTGTTCCCTCCACAGAAATCCGTGCTGCGGCATATTCCCTGTATGACAGCAGTCACTGTGTACCAACACACTGCCTGTGGAAAAGCCGCATCCCACCCCAGCAACTGCTGTGTGCTCTCACTGACAGGAGCTGCCCTCGTGAGTTGATGCCAACTCTCAGCCCACATCAGAAAATATGAAGTCATGTAGCACCTGGCCAGCAGTCATTAGCTTAGACCAGGAGGAACACATGTCTTAAAGTTGCTGCCTGGATTGCTGCTGGCTTCTAGAGAAGAGCCCAAAGCTCCAAGGAGCATCTTTTCCTCCCAGTCCATACCAGAATTCTACACTGAAAGTCAAACCTCCTGTCTAAGAGGCCATAATCAATGAAAATGGCCACGTGGAAAAAGTATGGAAGATGAGGGGAAATCACCTATGTCCCAGAACTGGTAGAAAACTCATTAAATCAGGCTATCCCATTATTTTTTTTCAAACTGGTGTTTTATTTCTCTGCATAAGCATGAAGGGAAACTGACTCCAAAACACCATTCACAGAATCCCTCATTTGCATCTTAAAAGGGGTAAGCCTGTCTGTTCTGCTTATTCTGTTCTTTAATTATCCTAATGAAAGCAAATGTGAATCCCCAAGGGTTTGGTCCCTTTCTGACTGACTGCTTTTAAACTCTGAGACAAGTGGTCATAGTTTTTAACTTGCGTATCTGGGGAAGATTCCCCCGGTACCTCGTGCAATGTGGACAATATGTTGTAGCAAGAAGAGAAGCTAAGCAAGAGCTCTAATTTTCTGCCATGTGGAAAGGACATGAAAAAACAGCTTAGGCTCCGGAAAAATTTAGAGGCCACCAGCTTCAGGGAGTGCAGTCCTCTTCAGGTGTTCAATATGTTACAGGCAGACCTTCCTTCCATCCAAACAGAGAGCTAGTTGTTTGATATATCTAAAGGCTCTCATTCAGCATCAGTTAAAATTAAAAGCTTCACCTAAAGTGAGAGCAACAGCTTTGTTTCATACAGCTCTTTGCGAGGGGCACTGGTTAAGTCAAGAAGTCAGGACTCGAGAGAGCCGAGTCCTTTTCCAAGTTCTGCAACTGATTTGCTACTTCCTTTGAATGCACTCCCACCTCTCAGGCAGAGTATTAGGAGACAAACTTTCCTCCTACAAAGAATCTGTATGACACCTAGCAGAAAGAGGCCTCTAGCTGTTACTGTAATATAAATAATAAATGAGTGAAATAATAAATAGAAATAAGGCATTCTGTTGCAAACAAAGCCAACATATTAGTGAACGTGTTCAGTTTTTTAAAGCATATCCAAACACGAGCCTAAACTCCAATGTTAACACACAGTGTCTCTCTTAAAGCTCCAGAGAAAGGAACAGAAGTCCAGGGGTAACTCTATTCAACCCTGAACCCTTCCAAGGGTTCATATTGATAAGCAGCTTGCATCGTTCCTGTAATGGTACAGTATCATCCTTAATTGCTTCAAATTCCATTTCTGCTGCTTAGACCTAGGGTGTCTCAGCCTGCTCCCAGCATCATCCATAAAAACTCAGTGCCTTTCATTACAGCTGTGGTGAATTCAACCAGCAGAATTTGCCTCATGCTGCTCTGAACAAGGGCAACAGCAGCATCCATGAAGCAGATGGTCTAGTTATTAACTGCCCTGTCCAGAGCCTCGTTTGCTTTAGTGTCCCAGAGAAGGAATGTAGTTCACTAGATGGCACAGCACTGCAAGACTTGGGATGTCTGGGTTCTCCTGCCAGGTACCCACTGAACTGATGCAGGAATATGAACAACCTGCTTTATTTCTCCATGCCCTCATTTTCTGCTATTTTACTTAGATGGCCTCTCGCATGTGAACACCACACAGTGTAACAGGAACCTCACCACGGTGGAATGCTCTAGGTGCTGTTGTGATACATAACCACGGCCCCAAAAAGCACCTCCGTTCTGTTTGAGGCAATGGGATGCAAGGTGAACTGCCTTAACCTTTGTGTTCGCACTGCTGTCCCACGTGATACCACAGATACGGCGAATATTCTGACAGCACCAATGAAAACACTTTTTATTGGAAGCTAGATGAAAAATAAGCATGAAAAAAAATCCTGTATCTATCCTCTTGCCCCCTCCACCAGGGCTGTGTTGAGTCAGGATAAACTAGCAGCCATTCAAAGAAGCAACTTGAATTTTGCTTGCTGAAAAAGAGGGGATGACAAAAAATGATTTCTCAAGTGTAAGTAAGCCAAGGATGAGACCAAGGGAAGAAGACCAATAGGATTTATTTGTAATGACAAGTGACAAGTGATCACCATAAAGATATTCTTGGAACAGAATCCTGCTAATCTCTGCTATAATTCTAGTCCCAAATGGTTTGGCTCTGGCAGCGCTCTTAGAAATGATATATGTGAAAGCATTGGGGATTGTCAAGAAAGGAGTTTTGCCCTGACAGTTACATTTTGGGCTCATTGGGTTTGTTTGTGCTTCTCCTGCCCTCCCCCCAACCTCCCCGATTT
Organism: Charadrius vociferus; assembly: GCF_000708025.1. NCBI lineage: Eukaryota > Metazoa > Chordata > Aves > Charadriiformes > Charadriidae > Charadrius > Charadrius vociferus. The sequence goes on along the minus strand of NW_009647236.1, from coordinate 3,471,310 downwards.
TTTGAGTTGGTTTTTCTTTTTTTTCGGTTTGTTTGTTTTAAAGCTAAGGTCAGCTGCAATTAGTATTTAGAAAAGAAAATGTTTATAACCTCTTGCTTTTCTCATCATTAATAATGCAACAAATGTATTGAACGTAGGCAGACTTTTCAGCAATCCATAGTGCTCTCCCCCTCTGGCTCAGAAAATATGCACCTCTTGAGAGAAAATCTATTTCATTAGAGACCTGATAAAATGCCTAGAAATGACAACATAAATAAGCATTTAAGTGCTGCTCCCTCTTTCACTCTGAAGTCTTTTCCAGCTGAGAGAAGCGAGAAAGAAGCTGTAGTGGGATGGAGGGAGAGAGAGTTGATGAATATTTGATCACAATTGTCTTAAATAAACGCTTCTTCTAGACATACCCTCTTGACGTACCAACTGCACAGTTAGCCTCACCTCTTGCACCATCTTAAAGGCAAGTCCATGGCCAAGGGATTTTGAGTTGACAGAAACAAATCAAATGAAATGCTCCCCTTCCTTTTGCTTCTCCTTTCTCCAGTGTGGTCTGTGGTTTTTTGGTTTTGGGTTGTTGTTTTTTTTTTTTTGTTTTGTTTTGGTTTTTTAACAGCACTGTTGTTTCTTTTCCCTCTTTCAACCACTCCCTCCCCAAAATGCTTTGATACGTAAACTTCTCCAGAGATACTGTCTGCTATGAAGGTAGTTTGAAATGTAGGTTACAGTAGTGGTCAGAGCGCCTAATCTGGCATGGCTGTGCTGAGCTTCTTTGCCTTATGCCAAGGTTGGAGTCAGGGAAGGAGAGAAGCAGCAAACCAACAGATTAAGGTCCTTACCTCACACCTCCAGTCACTCTATGCCTCAGCTCTGCCCAGTGATGGCTCACAAAGTACATTTACATGTTAAGCAAAACTGGGCGCCAACACAAACTGCATTTATTACTGCTGTTTGTTCACAAAGCCCTTCCTTCACAATCAGCAGAACCAACCAAGAATGGAAAATAAGTGACTGCCCTGGGCTGAGATGCCTTCCACCTGCTGAAGCCCCTACCTAGGCAGCAATATGAAACAATCCCTCAGATGGAAACAGAAACAAGAAAACCCTCCCCCCCCCCAAAAAAAAACCAAACCCAAACAAAACCAACCCTCACATGTATGTGTAGGGATAGGGAATACCTGTAACACTTACCTGTGGAGTGCCTCTCTCCCCCTTCCCAAGCACCACACTAGCCAAACATAGACTTCACATATTTACCCTTGCCGTGTCTCAGAGAAGCAGGACACCACTGGTAACTGTCACATACAAGCCAGGTAATCATGAAGACCAAAAGCAAAGTTTACCAAGGACCTTAGCATTTTTCTAGCGACTCGGAGGCAGTAAAAGACTCACAACTGGTACAACTAGCTCCTTTGGGATTTCAAATATTCTTGAGAAGCCCATACTTCCCCCCCCCTCTCCCCAAAGCTAAATAATATACTAGTTTTTCAAGTGCTTTCTCTGCATATGCACAAGTTGGTGGCACAGATCCCTAAGGATCTTCTTTCATTAAGCAACCACCAAATTCCTTGTTACACCACCCACTTGACAGAAGTCACAGAGGAAATCCATCTAAAGCAAGGAACCTAATACAGACTGTTAAATCCTAAACTGAACACCACGTAGCTTCGGGCACTCTTCCTTAATCACAGAGGACTCACACTGTAGCCACACAGACACAATACCAGTTTTCTCAGTTGAAGATTCAAGCGAAGGAAGAAAGAGTAGCATCTAAGAAGAGCTGAGGCCAAGAAATAAAGGTTTTGTGCGAGTGTTCTCTCTAGAGAAGGGAGTCTATGTTACATGTCAAGGCTGTGCCACTCCATAAATCTGTTTGAAGGTGATAGGTTTGGCTGCATTATTCAGCTCTTAATAGTAGGAACCCTGTGAGGAACAGCGGGTTAGGGAGGTCAGCTAGAAGGTTGCTGAGGTCTACCTGGCAAAGCTGCATTGTGGAAATTAATCAGAGGGGTCATTATGGTATTACAGAGGATATTCAGAGGCAGTAGCAAAATTTATAGGTTTTTCATATCAGTAAGACAGACAAGTATCCTAGTTAAGAGCAAGCTATGCAAAGGCCTCAGCTATTATGCAGCACAGAGAGTCACAGTCCATAGCAGAAAGCTGTCAGGAGATGCCAAGTAGAAACCCATCCAGAACAAGAACTGTAAGAACAGGTTCAGATGGAGGTATTGAAATCCTAAAAGCATTCCATTTGAAATGCTGTTGTTAGCCCAGCTCCCATTGAAGCACGGAAACAAACAAGGAAGCAATAACTCCATAATGCCATTGACTAACTTGTCCTCTGAACTCCCAGCTCTCTTCTCTACCCCATTTTCAGACAGGCTTATATCAAATTTGGCCCTGCCTACATCCTCTTTTAAGAGTGTAAAGAAGTTCCAGTAAAGTTTAATTTAGGATGTTAAGAAAGTTACGCCCCTGCGCATGGTACTACAAGCTCTTCTTGGGGAAGTATCCCTATATGAGTAATTGGCACTCACTTAGAGAAGGTGAGACCTCTCTTCCTCTTTCACCAGCCCACCCAGATGCAACAGATTCACACTGCCCCCTACTTAATCTACAGAGAAGGAAGGCAGCAGGAGAAGTTGGGAAGGAACCACAGCAGCTAACAGGGGGGACTAGAACAGCTCCACAGCCCAGCCTGAACTGAGGTTGGTAAAACGGAGACTCCAGCACAAAGTCAGAGGAAGCCACGCTGCAGAAAATGGCATATGAGCAGCTGCAAGACGGAGCAGGCTTTCACTGACGCAGCCCTAACACAGGCTAGGGCAAGATGGACAGAAAGAGGTGGTGATGTGATGCCTTCCAGTGACCAGGCAGAGATGCTATGTTTCTAAGAGGTGCGCTCACTTCACCTTCTATTCTGGTTTTCTTCCACAGGCAGGCCTTTGCCTGGGACTCATACCCATTACCCTATCAGAGTTTACTGGCCTGATCCTCCCTCTCTCTGTAGTGTCTTTCCATTTGCTTAGCATGGCAAGGATTTACTGGTCCTAAAGCAAAGTGACAAATCCTGGAAGGAACTGGAAGAAAAATAATGACTGGTGTAGATCAAATTGGACCACTCATCGTATCTGGCCTGTAGTGAACAAAAGGGAACAATTTTTTCATCCTGTATGCTGGAAAACTTGTTAGTGATTTCTTTGTAGGACATAAACTAACATATTCTTTTCTTCCCCAAACAACCCTGACTGTATTTGTTTTGGAAGTACTGCCGCTAAACTCTTGCACTGTTCACCTCCCCATCAAGAAAATCACTTAGAGCCAAAGATGTCTGTGGTGAAACTTCAGCCATGTCAATGGATGAAAAAGCCCAGATGAATCTGGTCCTTATGTCTGCTCTAAAAGAGATAGAGAGGAGAAAAGACAAGAAAAAAAAACTAACAAAAAACCCGAAACCCTGGCACAAACAGCTTGATCCTAGGGGTCAGAGCTGCACATTAACATTTCTACCTTAACAAAAGCCGTAACAAATCATCAGTATTTAACGCCTAGTTTCCACTTGGCACAAAAGGGGGGGGGGGGGGGAGGAAAGGGAAGGTGAAAAAGGAAAAGCAAAATGAAACAATATTTTCTTTATATAGTCAGGAAATCTTTTCTCCAGCAGGTTCATGGATTGGTTTTTTTTCCTCTCTTCCCTGTAAAACAGGATTAAGCAGCACCGCAGCATCTCTGTCGGCTTGAATTCCCTGCCTCCCAGAATGGGTACTCGTAATTAAAAGCTTAGCTCACCTTATCCCTCCAGTTTCCCAGGCGAAAAGTCAAAGCCTGCATTTAATTGCATATATACGTATGCATGTTTAAAGCCAAAGCTCTGAAGAGAGATGAGATTTGGGAGAGGGGAGGGGAACAGGCACAGAGGTATTTGACACAGTCTCAAACAGGGAGAAATGGGAAGAGGAGAGCAGAAAATGAGCGCGTAATTTCTCCTTCTCTGTCCCTTTCGTCCTCTGCTCTCCCAACTCCCCCAATTTTTATTATTTTTTTTCCTATAGGATACAAGCTGTCATTTTACTCCTGACTTGCTCCATTACCTCTCTTTGGTTCCCCAATGGGAACAAGCGAGGCACAGAGAGGTTTGTCCTATGCTTGTGTAGGCTCTGGTTTTTATGACATCGTTTTGTTCATCCACTAGGGCTCAGCTGCAGGAGAGACTGAATCAACTTTTGCTTGTGCACAGCACGAAAGTGTGGACTGCTACCAACATGCATCAAGTTTATCCCTAGCTGTTCTGCTTGCATAGTGTTGTGAATCCCAGGTCCTCCTGCTTTGGCTTTAAGGTGCAGGTAATTAGTCACCAGTGCTAGGGGGGATCCACAGGCACCTCCACTGGGCCAGGTGCTGTACCAGCAGTGAATGCTAGATGATGTTTTAAGACAAGTTATCATGCAATTGCAAGCTTTTCCGAAAACAAAAGCATCTTCTCCAAATTGGACACAGGTACTGGGCTTCAGAATGCAACTAGGAAGTAATCCATTTCATCTCCTATTCAAATATATTTGTTTCAGAGTTTACCACTGCACATTGTATTTCCAGCACTTTGGACCGTGCACGCCCAATGCTGACCTTAGAAGAATAAAGATAGCGTCTAAGGATACTTTTGCATGCCTCCAAAGCCATCTGCCTTCCACCAGACCACGAGGCCACTTCTTCCCTCAGGAAATACTGAAGCATTCCTAAAGATTTTGCAAGGCAGACCATAAACAGAATTTTACAGAGGACTAATAATGTGACTGCAAGAGGTAACTGAAGTTGGAAAATAATTTGGACAAAGGAATTTTTGTAAGAGGGCTGTCTGGGTTGTTTCAGCACAGGTTTTACATACTTGATCTAAGCTCCCAAGCTGCAAAGGAGGAAGGCATCTTTTGTAAAAGCAATACTTCCTCCAACCTTTCCAGCCAGCACCAGGAGAAAAAGTCTTTATTTCTGTAACGTTACCAATCCAGTGCTCCTCTGAGAAGTCTAATCTGACCTACCAGTATTAATGCCTTCCTAGTGATTCAACCATAACAGCAGCACATACTCTTAAAAAGCACTCCGTAGAAGCATCAGCATAAGAGACACTACACCTCATACCCTTGAGACACCTCAGTATGGCAGCTTTCACCATTTGATAGCAAAGTACACCAAGTTTGCACAGATCTGTGATGTCAGGATGCTCCTTGGATCTCTGACAAGCACTGTGGCCATGCCTCACACCATGGCTTTAGTAAACCTGGAGCGGTTTCAGGCCCGCAGGTAGTGCCTGCAGTTGCAGTTCCCCTCCAGGTATAACTCGAAGTTAGGCCAGGTTTCTAGGCAGAGCTACCAGCCCTACAAACACCCTCCAGCACGGTCCAAGCTATGTAATCCCTTGCCCATTGTTACACTCCTGAGAAGGTTTCTTCCTCTCCCTGAGGATACCTTGCCCCTTCTTATCATTCCAGTACACTTGGCCTATCGGTCAGCTTACCACATGTTGTGTCCTCTTCTGCAGAGCATAACTACCTGGGCCTGAGAAAACCTTCATGTCCTCTGTACATTACAATCCATGGGTCACAAGTTGCTCTCCAGTCAGCACAGATCCATCCTTATAGGATTTCTGAATCTAACTGTCTCTTTCCTAGGTTTCTGCCGGGGAGGAGAGTCTTAAAATAGTAACTAGCCCACCCAACATCTGCTCTACTCTCCCTAGTGGCAGCTCATCATCCCAGCTGTAACTGGTTACCTGCTTAGTGCAGCTACGGAAGATCTTCCTTCCATTAACCCCTGCTTCCCTCCACTTTATATATATATTTATATTTATTTTTAGAGCTTATGATATGACTAATGTCAAAGTTTCCTTCTTTCATCTTCAGTTACTAGCACCCTGAGAGCATCAGTAGCTGGGGTCTAAGCCCTCCAAAAATGCAGAGCAGCTCTAAGCTCCTCCCTGAAACCACCAGCAGGAGACACAAATGTGCAGCACACACCAGGGTTTGCCACAGTATCTCTGTGCTCACTCCAGTTGCCCAGGAGGCTGGGTTCCCTTGCACAGTAAGTGTGCACACATTGAGTAACAACGCACCCTGATGAAACGGACACCATAATCTAACTGAGCCAGCTTAAGAAGTTTCATCCCTTTCCTCATCCATCTTCCTCACTATTGCCATGTGACACAGTGCATGGAAATGAAATACTAGTGGAAGTGGGGATTCAGGCAAAGCCTTCCAAGCCCTGAGTTTGCAGCTGTCCTGAGCACCTGTCTGTCACGGGTGCCTAGGTCTCTGCTGTAACATTTAATATGCATCTTAATGGCTATCTACTCAGCCCAGCACAGTTTCTTGCTTGACTTGGAAGCAATGAATCTTGAAGCATCTCTATACAGCTGGGGGCAGGGGGGTAGAAGGAGAAACAGAAGAGCAGGCCCAAAACATTGCATTAATTGCAGAGAAACCGCAAAGACTGATTATAGTAGGTAAGGAGATTTCCTGTTTATTATAAACACTATCAGCATATTTACTGTAAGTGATATTCCTGTCATTAAGACTGCTCTCCGCATAGTTACTACTATATTTATAGTATTGGCTCATCTCTCTTTATATACAGGCTGATATAACTATTAGCATAACCATTGTATTATCACTATGTAATCACTATTAATTATTACTGCAGGACATCCTATGGGAGTACAGACAATAGTTTAATAGTTAAGCAACCAGGTAGACAGCTACTACTGCCAATATCTGACCAAGTGTGACCACTTCATGGATGCCACCTCCTTCTGACCGCTTGGAAGTCTCTCACCACTCTCATTCCTCACACAGCAATTCAGAGGAAGGCCTAGAGGCTGTACTATAAATATCTATACACCACAGCCCCCTGACTACTCAAGAGTGCTCCAGCCTCTGCTGCACCTCTGATATCTAATGCAACATGCAGAGACAGACAAACCAAAATGCAATTGCATTGTGTCCAGGCGAAAAAGCCCCAGCTGGAGGTGCTCCCCCACCCATCTCGTCAGGGTGGGAGCAGGTGCTAGATTAGTTAATGTGATTCAGCTGATGGGCAGTCACTGCTGCAGCTACAGCAATCAGCCCTTCCCCACTGCCCCCTGCCCCACCACAGCCCCACCGCACGCATCCTGCCCAGCAGAGACCACAGAGGCTGAAGAGGCAGTTGGAAAACAGGACATACTTTGGTATTTAAAAATTAAGCAGATATCTAAGGAAGTATAGGGAAAGCCAGGCTAATTGCCTTGCTATTGCTCTGTAAGCCACTACTTCCTCTGTTGCTTTGATACACTCAGCTGCATCTCCTGTGCTGCAGACTGCCAAAATGTCAGCCTCCCCTCAGATTGTTCCTTACTCTTCTGTGTTGTAAACAGGGTGATTCGTTCAATTTACAAATGGTTTTTCCTCCTTTGCAATTAAACATCTTCATTGGACCAGTTTTTACAATGGCTATGCCCTTTCTCTTCAGCAAACTAATTTCCTCACAAAGCGCAAAAAGGCAGAAGCCTTTAGGGAGTTGGTAGTTCTGAAAGGAAGAACGAGGTCCCTACGATGCAGCCTGGTCTCTGGAGTTTGGGGGCCACTTCTGCCCGTGCAGAGAACGAGAGACTGCAGGGAAGACAGGGGACATAATGAACCTCCCAGACTGAAGGGCTTTCAGATTGAAGTCCCTCGGGATAAAGACAGCTCTGCAACACAGCCAGCACCCAAGCCCTTCTTTTTTGTCGTGACAGCTGGGAGACATGCCTGGCTGCTCATTACTGCTCACTTCCATGCAGTGCAACTTCTCCCCTGCTTCTCCGACATGCAAAGCATACACAATACAGCCATTAGCATTCTCTTTCCTCACCCTGAAATCCTGTTGTAGCACAGCTATCCCACTTCATCCCTCCTTTGGTTCTGAAGTGTTCACTGGACTGAGTTTCAGTTTCTTCTTCTCACTTTGAAAAGCCTACATCAATTTCAGCTTGTCTGTCCTGTTCACCTGCTTGACCTCACCTCCTAGGCACTCAGCCTCCTCCTCTCCTCTCAACCACACTTGTGCAGTCCCCACGCTTCTCATTCAGTCGTGTCCCCTCTTGCCCTGCCTCCTCTAGTGTGTGGGATCATGTCCCAAGGCTAGAGCCACTCCCTTCTTCTTCCTATACAGCTTAAATATACTGAAAGACCAGCATGTTAAAAAAAAAAACCAAACTCGAACACTCCCAGTGACACACTGTAACCCTCTAAAAATCTCCCCTCTGCCCTATGAAAACAGAGCTACCAACACTTGGTCATCCTCCTGGTCCTCCCACAGAGCTCTGCAAGGCCAAGGCCTTTCAAGTTTGTGATTGTGCCTTCTGTGCTTACGTATAGCCAAGCACATCACCTGTACATAAAAAGGAATACCAAATGATGCGCTGCTGCTTGAACTGAGGGAAGCCGCGGCAGGCGAATGGACAGCAAGGCTTTCTAAGCCAAGGATGTGAGTCATCACAGCCACAGAAGCATAAAAGCCAAGCTCCCTAACTCAGTGCTCAAGCTTGCTTTGGTAATGTCTTCCCATGGGAAAGGACCCATCACCATCCTTTAAGAGATCTAAAGAAGCCTTTGCTCAATCCCTCATCCTTTCTGACAACCAAAAGCGCTCCCCATCCCTCCAGCTGATGGTTGCAGTACAGACCTGCTGCCCAGGACAAGCCTTGGGTTCCCCTGCCCAACCATGCCTGAGGACTTGTGCAGTGCAAGGTGCAGCTGGAAAACCAGGGCTACCTGTCCCTTGAAACGCTCCCACATCAAACAGCCGTGAACACAGAGAACATCAAGACTTCTCTGTTTTTTAAGGAGTTTAGATGTCCAATATAAATTCTCTTTGATAAAAGAATAAAGTGCTTCAATCCCAGTGGCACATAGCAGAGGGGCCCCCAAGGCCTTCACAGCAAGTGACGCTCTGCACCTCTCCCCCCACAGCCAACCTCAGCACAGTGCCGTCCTCTGCCAAGTGGCCAGGCTCCAACAGTAGAAAAATGGGTAGCTTTTCTCTATTTGTCTTCCCCAGGTGAAATCAGGTCCCCTGAGGTGGGTTGCCCCTACTCCTGTTCATAAGGGTGACAATGGGGATGGTGACTCCCATGATGGTCCCTCTGCTGCCATGGTGACAGCTGGAGAAATGAAAGGGCTGTACTTCCCTCTGAAGTGACAGTCCTGTGTTTGTAGCAAGGGGAGAACGGCTGCTCTGCCATATGCCGTGAGGAACTGGCGTCGTTGCCTTCAGTTTTCATGACCCTTTCAGGCTTTTTCATGTTAGTTTAATTAAACATTTTTTCATATTTAATTGATCACATTCCAGGTCTGAGGAAACTTGGAAACCTCCCTTGCTCATAATACTGTCATCTGAACTTCTCCCCAGCAAAATCCCAGCCTCTATGCCTGCCTGGTTTTAGGTTCATAGGCCCCAGTAGTGGCAAAGCCCCAGACTGGTGGGTCCTGTGCAAGCACAAGGGGATAGAGACTCTCATTAGTTACTTAGAGACTCCCATCCCAATATGCAAGACAACAGAAGGGCATGAAGAGTGACAACTCACCAAAAAGCCAGACAGCAGGGGTAGGAACAGCCTGTAGCCATCTAAGAAGATAGGGTGCTCCTTCTTAAAAACCATCTTTTTTTTTAACCTCTGTTATGGAATGACTTTGTGAACAACCCAACAGGGATCCTTCCTGGTGTCCCTCTCTACTGGGTGATGGTACAGAGGCATCATGTCCCCCCAGTATGAGGACTGCTGTCCAGCCTCCAGACCAACAGTGATTGTCCCACCATCTTACTGTTCGACAGCTCTGCTTGGATCTATGTGAGCTCTAGAGGACCCCACCTTCCCAACTGCCTGCATTAAAGAAAGTGAAGGGCCTGATGATTGTGTTGGAGATGCAAACCTGAGAATGATTCATTTGCCTTTCTTACAGGAAGTCATCAAACCCGGAACAGGCTGCTCCAAACAGAAATCGTCTGAAGACTGTATCAGGAAGGGAAAGACCTATACTAGCGTACACCCTCCTTTCCTAGGTAAAAAAAATAGTAAGAACAGTGGGGTCAGGAGCTGCTTTGAAAAGGCACTTTCACTCCATGGTTCCTTGACGATGAAGGGGTACATCCTGGAAGGCCGTACGCCACATACTCTGCTCAGGAAGAATAACTCCTGGCGTTCCTTCTACAGTCATAAAACTGCAGGAGCCACAGGCTGGGAGACAGCTCTTGAAGGAAGAGTTGGGAAGGGAGCGAGAGTGTCACATAGATAACTGACAGTACATTTTACTGTCTCATTTTGCATAACTCTTCTTTCCAGTAGTGCAGCCCACTGTTTTAATTTTCACTTTATCAGAATAAACTAGATTTGTTCTCACTCTCAAACCTTGTTTGGGAATAAATGTGCCACATACACAAGTCATCAAAAACAAAGTACTCTATGGGAGCAATGGATAACAATTAGTGAATAAACACTGAAGAACACTATAGAGAATGGTCTGGCAAATGCCTGCAGTGTCTCTCAGACAGAAGACATACTGTTAGGATGCCTGTTGTCACTGAGCCTCATGTTTTTTTTGATGAGTGGCAACTTCAGACACCAAGGCACAGGGTATCACCCTCACTTACGTCCCAAGGCAGCAAGGTGCAGTTGAAAGGCAGAATCACACAGAAACGGGAAAGCCAAAGGCAACTTCATAATGATACAGTCTGAACTGCAGACAGGCTTTGTTTGGCACCACCGCAGAAGCAAGGCCAGTTTCCATCTCTGAGCAAAATACAACCAGCACAAAACAGGTCACAGGTCTGGCAGAAACCCTCCTCCCCTGTTCCATGTGCACCTTTGCTGGATTCTTAGCAACCGTTTGTTGCTGCTGTTGTTGTAGAACCCAGAATCACAGAATGACAGAATTTTCAGAGTTGGAAGGGACCTCTAGAGATCATCTAGTCCAACTCCCCTGCTAAAGCAGGATTGCCTAGAGCTCATTACTCAGGACTGCATCCAGGCGGGTTTTGAAAATCTCCAGAGAAGGAGACTCCACAACCTCCCTGGGCAGCCTGTGCCAGTGCTCTGGCACCCTAACTGTAAAGAAGTTTTTTCGTGTGTTGGAACGGAACTTCCTATGTTCCAACTTACACCCATTGCCCCTCGTCCTGTCACTGGGAACCACCGAGAAGAGTGTGGCTCCATCCTCCTTCAACCCACCCTTTAGATATTTGTAAGTAGTAATAAGGTCTCCCCTCAGCCTTCTCTTCTCCAGGCTAAAGAGTCCCAGCTCTCTCAGCCTTTCCTCGTAAGGGAGATGCTCCAATCCCTCAATCATCTTGCTTGCCCTTCACTGGACTCTCTCCAGCAGTTCCCTGTCCCTCTTGAACTGGAGACCCCAAAACTGGACACAGTATTCTAGTTGTGGCCTCACCAGTGCTGAGTAGAGAGGGAGAATTTCCTCCCTCGACCTACTGGACACACTCTTCCCTATGCAGCCCAGGATTCCATTGGCCTTTTTGGCGGCAAGGGCACATTGCTGGCTCATTGACAATTTACTATCTACCAGGACCCCCAAATCCTTCTCCTCAGAGCTACTTCCCAGCAGGTCCACCCCTAACCTATACTGGTGCCAACCCAACCTTAATTACTATGAAAGGTAAACTAAAAAGGACCACAGAGTTCCTTGGATCCGTGGAGCAATGCCAGTTTGTATTATTATGCTCCTTCCTCCTCGGGGGGGGGGCTCCTCACACTCTTCCCCTGCTCTAGTGTTGGGTCCCTCCTACTGGAGACAGTCCTCCATTAATTCTCCAATGTGAGTCCTTCCCACGGGCTGCAGTTCTTCACAAACTGCTCCAGGGTGTGTCCTTTCCAGGGGGCGCAGTTCTTCAGGAACAGACTGCTCCAGCATGGGTCCCCCATGGGGTCACAAGTCCTGCCAGAAAACCTGCTCCAGCATGGGCTCCTCTCTCTCCACAGGTCCTGCCAGGAGCCTGCTCCAGCACGGGCTTCCCACAGGGTCACAGCCTCCATCGGGCATCCACCTGCTCCAGCGTGGGGCCCTCCACGGGCTGCAGGTAGGTATCCTCTTTACTATTAACTTCCATGGGCTGCAAGGGGACAACCTGCTTCACCATGGTCTCCATCATGGGCTGCAAGAGAATCTCTACTCTGGCACCTGGCCCACCTCCTCCCACTCCTTCACTGACCTAGGTGTCTGCAGAGTTGTTTCTGTCACTCCTCTCTCCTGGTTGCTGTCGCACACGTTTTTCCCCCCCTTCTTAAATATGTTATCCTAGAGGTGCTACCACTGTCACTGATGGACTTGGCCTTGGACAGCAGCAGGTCCATCTTGGAGCCAGCTGGTATTGGCTCTGTCTGACACAGGGGAAGCTTCTAGCACCTCCTCACAGAAGGCACCCCTGTAACCCCTCCCCCCTGCTACCAAAACGTTGCCATGCAAACCCAATACACCAATTCTTCAGGAGAGCTTGTATTGACTTTCCTCTTTCTGCCACCTGTCCTCCATCTTTGTCCTAATTTACTTTTTCTGTTTGAGTTCTTGATTTTATCAGTTAGTGGTCTTTCTTTCCCTTTTTCTACTTCATCAGGAGATGTCCATCACTGCCTCCCCTGGGCAGGAATGTTCTCCTAGGCCCGTGCCAGATATTCCAGCAGGAAAGTCATGATGTACCCTTTTATTTGTGGCATGGACTCTCCAGCCAGGTGGAGTGGGGGATGATGAACTGACTGGAAGAAAAAGAGGTTCTCATGCTTCGTAACTATCCTGAGACTCTCTTCTTTCTCCCAGTAGCCTTCACACCTTCCACAATAGAGTCTTTACAAAGAGATCGAGAAATCCCCACTATATAGTGCATTGGACCTGCTTCTTGCCTTCTGCAGCAGTGGTCCCCAATGACTCAAGCAGGTTTCACTCATTAGTCACAAGCATGTTATAGGTGAACAGAAAAGCCCTAAGTGAATAAGCTTATCTGGATTCATACTGGCTCTGCAACATGCCACCTCTTGTGCCTCTGGAACTGAGATTTGGATAGGCAGCCAAGGCTGCCCTGGTGTTGGCAGAACGGCAAGGAGGTAGCGACAGCCACAAGGCAGGAAAAGTTGGGAGAAGAGGAAATGAACCCCTGTAGCCCTGGCTGCCACACTGGCTCCTGAGAGATGTCTGTCTTCAAGCAGGAGCTTGGACTGGAGACTAGAGGCCCAACGAGCGGTCGCCTCCAACGAGCACTTCTGTGATTCTACATGTGGCCGCCAAACCCAGCTCTTTCATGTCAATGGCCAGGCATCTGGCTAAACTGGATTGCACAGATGGTCTGGATCTCCACTACCAGGAGTTACCACCCCATTACCAATATCAGAAGCGGGATTGCAGCAAGCTACCTTCAAACTGGTTGTCTTGTTTGCCAATAGCTCTAAAGCTGCAAGGGCATAAGTTTTCCTTGCTAAAAGCACAGAGCTCTGGATAGATGCACGTGACCAACATAGAACCCCAGGCTGCTGCAGTTTCATTCCTCGTAGTACTTAAGACAGCTACAGCAATGATAGTGTGGACAGATGTGCTCATATCATACTAACACTTTTAGATCAGAGCCAAGATGAGTTAGTGGTCTTTTCTGACTTTAACATCTACTAGCACATGGATCCAGATAACAAATTTCCCCAACTTAAGGGTAGTTTGAGTAGATCTTTTGGTCTGGGTCCTCGTGTATTTCAAACCAGCAAAGTGCTACTGTTTTCTTTCTCTTTTTGAAAGAGAACATCCCATTGCTGCTCCCATTGGGTAAGAAGCTGCTCTTCTGTACCATTTCCTATCTAGGGCTGACTAATGGAAGCCATGAGGGTTGAGAAGCTGCAATTTGCAGTCTGCTAGCAACCAGAACATTTCTCAAGGGCCTGGAGACATCAGCAATTTCTGGAATCAGTGCCTGGGGTTAAGTGCACATTTGTGGGTAAAGTCTGCTTTTATCTTTGGATTCTAGTCCAGTCTTTTTCCTGGACATCTGTGCCTGTGACATGGGGTGTTGGAGGGAGGAGGAATGCTCATTCTCAGGCTGTCCTTTCAATTTAAATAACATCTTTTGCATATTTACCCATCTTAACAGGGAAAAGCCTCTTCTTTGCACCTAATCATCAGCAAACAGCAGCCACTGTGGCTTTTATCAATAAACCAATTTTTAGTTTAGTCTGTAAAAATAAATAAATAAATAAATACAGCAAGAGAGACACACAGAGAGAAGCGACACAGACGGTATCATTTTCAAAGAGATTTTTTAAACCCATTAAAGAGCTTTTCTTCACTTTTTTTTTTCTTTTTTAATTTAGTGACAGTCTAGGAAGGAGGAGATGAAGATAAAGAAAAAAATAAAAAGAAGATTTAATGAGGATGAGAGAGAGAGACTGAAAGGATGTTTCCTAATCTGAACGAGCAGTTAAGGGGAATCAGGATAGAGGTAAAGGATGAATCTGAAAGATAATTATTGGGGATGGGTTGGAGCGGTAAGGGTAAGAGAAGAACAAATGCAAACCTACATTCAGAAATTCAGCCAAACCTGAAAAAAAAATGGTACCTTCTACTATCTCATCTCAGGGTAGGCCACTGTGCCTTCCCGGAGCTGGGGGCACCTGGCGTGGCATGCCAAGATACCACCAGAAAGACAGCTGCTCTTGTCTTCCTTGAAAACAATCTTCTTTAAAGCGGGAAGCAGTGGAAATCTCCTGAGAAAGACTGTTCCCTTGGTGCCTGTAAGCAAATCTGGAGTTTCTGATAAAGCCATTCAATCGAATCCCTGGCTGTATAGCCCAAATTTCATGCTGCTGGCCACAAGTAGGAAAAACTTGCTGCTACTTGCAGAAAGGATTGTTCTGCAGTCAAAGCAACTGATGAAGATTCCCTCTCTCTGTCTCCAGTTTGCTGCGTGATGCTGGACATATGACTTTGTCTTTCTGTGTCTTAATTTTCCTGCCTCTAAAATACAGAGCATTTATAATGCATTTGCATTCAATCCAGTTACCTTTATTAAAAGGGGTCAGAATCTTTCATCTCTTTCACAGGCCTTCTGCTCCTAATGGGAATGCTCCTCTCCACCTCCAACTGAAACAGGTAGAAGCTAATTTCCTGCAGCAGGAAGAAATGACTTCTATCCCTGCAGTGGCTGAGCAATTCCAACAGCTGCACGTGCTTCATAAAGACAAGTGCTGGCTGACACAGATTTGTGACAAGACTTCCCAGCCTCATGGGGGACACAGTGACCCTTAATTCACTCCCGTTTGCAAAGTACATTGAGATCCTTAGACGGAAAGGGTTATAAAATATCAAGTATTCTTTGCTACCGCTCAGTCCCTGCCCTGCTCCTCTCTCTCCCTCAAAAAGACATTTCAGACTTCTTCCTATTGTGAGCTCTATTTTATTTTTTTAATTTCCAGACGGCTGAACTAGATAAGGGCCTGGAGGGATTGATTTACGAGGGGAGATTAAAAACGCTAGATATGTACAGTTTAGTTAAATGATGGACATGATAACTCCTTACAGGAATCTCTTTCTTTTTTGAGGGACAGAACAGAAGGAAAAGGAGGAAATGTATAGCTCTAAGCTTTATTTTGTTTATAATTTGCTTTTATTTGCACTCAGTAGGAGAGACGCAATGGCTGCCACAAGGGTGACATAGGAACGCAGCACAACCCAGCAGGAAGAGGTATACCAGGTTAATATGAAGCAGTTAAATTGCTGTATGAAGACAGTTAGCTGGAGAGGGATTAACACAGGCTCTAACACAGCTAATGACAGTGGAGAATGAAAATTTGGGGCCCAGATTCTGCAAAGTGCCCACACATAGTAATTTGCAAGATCCAGGACTTAAACTGAAAACCAATTAGCCTTACGACAGGCTTAAGAAAATGAATTGTGGAAAGAGCTGCAATATATCATTGATTAGTAGTTTACAGAGGAGGAGCAGAGAAAGGAAACAACATCACATTAAGTCCAGCAGAGACTCGAGGAGAAGTACCATCAGGAGCCCTTTGCACAGCAAAAAGAAACCGGCAAGTTATCTTCCAGTGGTTTATATTCCTGCAGGAGCTCTGCTAAGGGAATCAGGGAAAAAATGTAAGCACCCCAGATCATCTGAAGAACAACCAGTATCTTGCCTATGTGATGGATAACATACTGCGGCTGAAAAACAGGGCTGATCTCTCTAGCTGCAGGCTCCCAGGACTGCAGAAATACATGGGCTGCTGACCAGCCAAGGCAGCAAAGGGCACAAAGGGAAGAAAATTGCTTTTTTGGTAGCGGTCCCAAGCAAAACAGGTAAGAGGTTCCAAGACAGAGACAGTCGTGTCTTGAGACATCGCAACAACAATGCCAAAAACATGTCTTCAGGGCTCCTAAGAGGAATGCTGGGAAGAGGTAAAGTCTCCTGGGAAAGAGGGAAGATGGTGCTGGACTTCTGGACACAGAGCTGTAGAGGGAGACTTTTGTGATCCCTCCTTGGACTACTCCTCACACTGCAGCGCCATATCAAGTCCTGAGCATTCATCACTGCAGAGTGATAAATTCTTCATACGCTCTCCTGCCACCATGCAGATCTGCTGCAATACGAGACCTGACGCAGGGCATGGGGAACGCTCTCCAAAATGCCCCCCAAACTTTGACAACTTCAGTAAAGCGACATTGGGGAGCCATCTGCAAAATAAGAACCCCCTCTGGAAGAAGGAGAGGGGTCAGTTTAATGCAGAGCAAAAGGGTGGCATCAGGAGGAGGAGCAACAAAGCAAGAAAAGGTCGGGTCTGGTCTGAGTGTCTGCACCATGACACAGCACCATGCTGGTGTCCTTGTCAGAAAAGCACAGGAAGCAACTCTGCACAAAGGTGATGTCTTCACTAGAGCCAAGCCCTTAGAGCCTGTGCCGTGAGAAACCCTACAGAGAGTCAAACAGCCTTTTGCCTCGTCAGGCCCAGGTGAACAGGTTAGCCACTGTCGGCAGAACACCAGCTCGCAGTGGAGTCTATGGTTCCTGCAGCTGCAGTCCTGCGTGTGCCCAGGTCCCAGCCATTTCTATAGTCACCTACCATGAGGCCAACACCTCTACTTGATAATCTCTCTTTACTGGGGATGTGCTTGAAACCCTTGAAGCAGGGCCCAGGGGCGCACAGTACCCAAAAGCCATAGCTTGCCGGTTCTCTGCACCAAACAGAGCCGGCTTGACAGCCAGCACAACCCAACATTGCAACAGCATCTATTGCACCTCTTTCCTGAGCAAAAGTTATGTCCTGTTGTGCACTGTGAGTTGGATGTTTTTCCAGAAACCTCACACACAACCAATCCCATAACTGCATGAGTCTCCAAGGAGCAGAGATGTTTCTTGAAGAAGCGATAGGCAGCTGGCGGGTAGAAGCGATCACTGCGTGGCGGATGAGATTCCACGGCACGCTGGAGATGGAAATATCACCTTAACAAGCATGGACAGCCCCCAATGGACTATAAAATTCATTTGGTGACTGAGATAATTCAAAAGAGCCAAGTGGCACAGCAATAAAAGCCGGAACACATAAATTTAAACTCAGAGAGCTCTGCAGTGCCCTGGTAATAAGTGACAAAACAACCCACACCCACACAGACTTATCCAAACCTGTCTGAAAGTCACAGTCCAGAGACCAGGGAAAGATGCACAGAAATTGTCTTTTTTAAAGGGGGAGGAGGGCCAAAAGGAGTAAATACAAGAAAAGTGCTTACACATTCAGAGTCTATTCATCCGCAAGTCCAGAACATGTACACGTGCCATGGCAGCTGTGCTGGGTATTGTGCAAGCAGCTTTTTATTAATCACATTACCCAGTCCCAAACTAGCCTGTATAAGAGGCTAAATATTGTTCTCTGTTATACCAGGGCAGGCCAGTTCAAGACAACAATTTCAGACTACCTGAGTGTAGCTGAGGGTCGATTATGGCAAACTGCCTTTATTCTCTTTTTATGAACAACACAAATTCTCTTGTCCTTCCTCTCTTCTGTCCCCACTGGGATTCCTCCCCAAACTGCTCAGAGAGTGCTTTCGAAAGTACTTCCCTCCGAAGGAGTTAGTTTGCCACTCATAAGATGAACAGCCTAAAATTGCGATAATAAAAACTTTATAGCCCTCCATCATGTTCATTCATGCTAATGTTCTCTATCACTGTGGATATAGCAAAAATTTCAGTGCCGGAGAAGAAACAGGCTTCTGATGGCATCACAGGCATGTTTTCCAGTGCTGTAAAGACATGGCAGTACAATACACTTTTACAGCGGAAGGTGTCCATCAAGGTCATTAATGACTGAGAGAGGAGACACAAGAGCAGAAAGTTGCTGATCGATGACGTGTCATAGTTTGGAGATGGAAACTGCAGTAGACGTGATCTATACATCTCCATGTCCCCACAGGGAACTGTCCTAATCTAATAAGACAGGTGTCTTCATGGAGAGGTCCCAAGGGCGAAGAGGAGGTAGAGGTCTGGCAAGTGGCATCAGCTGTAACACAGAAAATTGGAGGGTCTGGGGATAGAGCTGGTCTCCTCATAGCACCTTAGTGCAAAGGTGGGGACTCCTGTGGCTAGAGGGACCAGGGCGGCACAGAATACTAATTACCCTTGATGAGGGAGGAAGGAGACACTGGCTCAGCTAGCTAATTCATTATAGCTAGTCCACCAGTCAAGTGAATCCTTTGTCAGGGTGAGGCAGACGCTCTCACTGACATAACAGGCACAAGCATTTTGATTTCCGAGCTCTGTGAGTGATGGCAGATACCACACCTGTCCCCAGAGCTTAAAAGCTGGGATCTTCAGCACCAGCAGAACAAGCCTTCATCCTAAAGGAGTCATTCTACTTTTTAATAAGTAGCAAGGGCAGACACTGAAAGGAGACTACGACTTTAAGAGTGTACAGAAACATCTATGATTTGGGTTCAATAACCACTGTTCTTTTCCTCTCCCATGCAACTGGTCTTCCCAGAATCAGACCTGACTGTGATTTATTATTATCTCTAATTTTTTTTGTACGGAGGCAGCACACGGCAGCTGTATTTGCAGAACAGAAATCCACTATGATAAGTATTACACACACAAAGACCAAAGATACAACCCCTACTCCAAGCACATTACAAATCAAGTACAGATTAGAGACCAAGATAAATACCGCAGTGTGATTCACCTGGATTCACTGTTGTTTTTAAAACCTGCCTTTAGTAAGGAATAGAAAACACTTGTGAGGATAGGGTTAAATACATGTCTAAGGAACCACAACCCCTTTTAGGAGCACCTGAAGCTGGTGTGGAAATGGCTGAAGACATCTTTTCTAGGCATTTTTCTGCCTTGTGCTTTCTGCCCATTTTTTTTTTTTTTTTGTTTCTACCTTTTTCCATCCTAATAAGGACATTTGCAATGGAAACCAGGCTCTTTGCTGCCTCTGAGGTCATTTGCTCTTGCTGCTTATTTCCCTCCCCACACATCATCAGCCACTCTGTGAACCGAAGGTGCTGTGGAGCAGAGAAAATGCCACCTCCCAGGAATGGAAATGGCACTGCATCACCATTCCTTTGCTTACAAAGTACCATTCTTTCTTTTTTTTTAGCAGGGTCTGGACTTTTAAACTGGTCCTCTGTATATGACAGCTACCACTGAGATCAGACTTCAGAGTGTAGGTCAAGCTGGTCAACTCAATACTTTGTACAGGTCTGACTATTTGAGTCAGTGAAATCTTAACCAGACATTTCAATCGAAACAACCGTTAGACCTGTATTGGGTCCTTTTACCATTAAAGCTTAATTCCCTAAACGGAAAAGAACAAACTACACTGGTTGAAGGCATCTTTATACCAATACCTGTTACAGACCTGGAGGCTGCACCAGTTTAACCTTACGGAGTTCAGATAATGTAACTAAAGCTGCAGAAAACCTGTGATCCTACATGCACCTCTATGTCCCTGCTGCATCCCCTTCACTAAAGATCCGTCCCAGTCCTATTCTGCCCTGTAGGATAAATTAAAGAAAGCTATTTCATACACAACCCATACTGTTCCTCCCCTGTTGATGGTGGTGAATTGTGTCAGAGGACACAACTAAGAGGGTCGCGCAGTGAAGCACATCCTCCTCAGCCCGCAGTCCTAGTGAGCCTCAGCAGGCAACAGCCATTTGAGGGCTGTCGCAGGAGAAATGCAAGCTGCTAGCACACAGGGCTCCCAACAAGCTGCCTCCTCGAAGGACACCAGCACCCTCTCCTCAGGTTGTGGCTCAGCCTGCTACCATCACCCTGAGACGAAAGCTCGCCAAGTGTCTCTCCCCACTCCACTCCACTCGACTCCACTCCACGGCTCCTCTTGGAAAGCATCCCTTGGCTACCTGCACAGGAGGATTTAGGTGCAAGTCAGCCCTGCAGTTCCCAGAGACACGGCCACGTCTCTGCCCTCATGTGCGAGTGAAATGGGCAGCTGAGGTGGCCAGTGAAGAGCAGGAGAGCAGGATGTACTCTGAGCATCTTTTGCCTTCCACATAGGTGGAAGCATCCCTCCACCATTCCCTCCAGCAGGTAATTTTGATGGAGGTGTTTCTGCAGTGCCCACTCTGTGACTGTGCATTATGACAAAGCTTAATGGGATTCCACAGTCAATTACTCCTTACCCATTTTTCTGCAACAACGCCATTGCACAACCACTAATAAGTGAATCCCAGGAGAGAAAGGCCTTTGCTTCTTATAGGTAGGAGATGTGTCATTTGGCTCTTCAAGTGTATGGGAACAGAAAAGATTTAATTTTTCAGCCCCTCCCTTCCCCAGCTCTCCATCCACCACGAGATGAAATAAACAGAAGGAAGATGGGCTTTTTGCATAAATTGGGGATATATGATTGATAATGTGTTATCTTGTCAGCTGAAGACACCTGCATGGCAGGTATTTATGCTATCAGAAGGGTTCTAGCTGGTGAAATCCAGTTTGGTGCTGATAAGGGGACCAAGGGACTTATGGCGCCAGCCCCATGAGGACAAGGGGATTAATGCTGATATTTTGCAGCTTGCTCTTATTAAATTCTGATTCCTTTTGTGAAGTGAAAAAAGAAGAGGGGAAGAGTGATTGGTTTTAAGCAGATAAAAGACACATGAGGGGTGGGGGTGGCTGGTAGAAAAGGGGCTGATGAATGGGAACACAGAAGGCCAGGAGATCTCTTGGGAATAAATGGAAAAGTATTAAACAATTTTCTGATTGACTAGGTCTTGTCTGTCAGGCAGGGAATCAGAGTAGGGCGAATGGGTTTGGGGAGCTCCTCAGAGTACAAAGACACAGCTATATTAAAAGCAGAGCTAAATTATACAGCTGGGGGAGGGGAAAAGAGCCAATTTCCTTCTTTTGCTGGAATTTTTAAACACACAGCATGACCGATGTTCAGGCGCTCCGCTTGCAGCCCAGCCGACTGCCATCAGCCTCCGCTGGTTGCACCTGGCAGGGACTCCTCCCACATACAGTGACTGAGCCCCTCAAAATACTCCCATTTCGGGTAAGGCTTCCTCTCAGCAGGCAGCATACACCAGGTCATAGCACACCTACGTGTGGGGAGTCCCAAACTGCCATACAAGGGGCAGTGGGGCAGGACGGGGGGCACCTAGCAGAGATGGTGGGGGGATCCCCGGGTTGGGGGGGCCAGCGTGGTTCCCACTCCTGAGCAGGGATTAAACCCTTAGGTCTTTGGTCCTACCTGTATCTTAGGAAAAAACATAATTTTCGACACTTATGCAAGAAAAGCCTTAATAACTTCAGATAAGCCCTAATACTTTGCATATTCCCCAGGAATTCCCCTAGGGCTGGAAAAGCAGCAACAAAAAAACAGGGAAGGAATGATTCCCATGCACCACAAGTGTTAGTGGAGAAAGCTACCACACTAACCACACACACTGACTGCAAAGAGGGTTTTTATCAGCTGCAACCAGAATCAACATTCAAACACAGAAAGATACTGAGAAATATCGGTAACACCCTGGTATAGGATGGGAAGGTCTGCGATGCAGACACAGATGGATCCTTTTGGTTATACGATTCTGTTTGTGGTTCTCTGGGCATGTATTATTAATACCCTACAGAGTTTTAATTAGAGCTGAGAGATTCATTCATTGTGAATAATTTATCTGATTAATTTTGCCTTGCTTCTGTTCATGAATTGTCCACAAGCAGTTTGTAATTTTCTCAAATTTATTTGTCATTTGCAATTATTTGCTGACTTGTCTCGGTAAATAATTCTCAGCATATTGTTTGTCCACAAACTGTCCCCAGATAGTCGATATTCAAAATCAGAGCTGGGTTAGATATACTTTTGTTAAATATATGCAGTAAATCCCATTGAATGTTGCTGTTTTCTGAGTAACCTTTAGGATCAGGCTTCCATAGAGAATACGACTTTTTATGAGTTCAAATTTTGCTTCCTGCAAATAGTCTCTAATATTTACATAAAATTCACTGTTCCCATGAACATTCCTGCCAGTCAATATATTCACTACAATACACACAGAAGAGACCACAAAAGGAGTGTTTTATAGTTGAAGCAAATAGTTCTTTTGTTACACAGTGCTCCAGTCTGTTCCTAGAGGACCTGTCTGAAGGTTTGTTTAGGGCTTTTTTTTCTGGTTTGTTTTGCTTTTCCCACTCTCCTGGTCAGGGGTTATGTTCTCCCGAAGTCACTCTCTCATGCAAACAGTGCTGCTCGCTGAATACATCGTCTTTGTGTGCTGCCTTTGCCAGTCTGTCTCAGAAGCCTCCACCGAGCACGGGGCACCGGGGTAAGCACCATCCAACCAGAAAGAGCTGCATCACTGCTGAGCATGCCAAGTAGCATGACCAAATGCCCTGCCAGGCAAGTCACTGCTTGCTCCGACGTGTGCTGCCATGAAAAACTTCAGGAACAGAAAGTGCCATAGAGCCAAGCTCACTCACGGGAATGAACCCCACTCTGGGGCAACAGGAGAAGCTTGCGGCCTCTGCAAGGCTAGCCTGAATTTGCATGGGATCTTTCCTTCAGTGCAACTTAAAAGATTGTTTGGCACTACAGAGAGAGGTTTCTCTGCTTGCAGTGCTCAAGAACCAGTGCGAAGAGTAAAGGCCATTTTTCCATAACCACCAAGTAACCTCCACTTTGGAGGATTGAATTATTAGCTTCTGGCAGGGAATTGTAGAGACACATCATTGTCATCCAACAACAGGCTGCAGAGTTGCTTATTTTTACATCAAGTTCAGAGATGAAGACTCACATATTTCAGTATCCCCAAGCAACTGGGAGGTAAATATTACTGTGAAAGTTCTGTGGATGCTTGTTAACCAACATTCACTCTTAATAGGATTTATAAGCATGCGCAGTCATGACATAACCAGGGACAGCACAGGCAGAAGCAACCATTTATGTCACCTAGTCCAGCACCAGTGGAGCCAGTCCCAGTGTTCATCCTACACTCTAATCCAGGCTGGTTTTAACTATGGCCAGCAATGAGACTCCCACTTCATCTTTTCAGGACTGACTTCACATATTTCAGATCTCAGTATCTAAGTTCTTCCAGACGGTTTCCATCTTTCTCAGCAAAATTTTGTTGCTTTTATTTAATTATTCCATTCAGGGAGGGCAATAGCCTGGCATACTTGTGCTTTGCAGGTACATTTTTTGTACCTTTTGCAGGTACCATGAAAGTGGTTTCATACCACTTTCTAGCTCAGCACACCAGCACCTTCCACATTTCCATTCTGATCTCTGATTTGACCCATGTGTCCCCTCTGAATCCTCACGGTCTTCATATCAAATCCCACTGAGGTTGGTGCCAAAATCCACCGGTTCTTAGTGGATCTCAAACATAACTTCTGATGGTTACCATTCACACATCTTAGACCTCAACAAGCCAAACAAGCTGTTTCCCTTGTCCCTCAAATCAATCTCCTGAGCATCTGGCTGCTCCCACCACTCAAATCTGAACTTTCTTCAAGTCTTCCTATGATGTTCTTCTGCCTACAGCAGAATGCAATATTGGAGACTAGAATGGAAGGGAATACCATTTGCTTGCTCTGGATTCACTATTTGCATTTCCTAGGGCCTTGTGGGTGTGTATTAGCATCCTATAGAGCTTTGCAGGTACATGCAGTATTAACATCCTATAAGGTTTTGTAGACATTCATTATTAACGCACAATAGAATCTGTGTAGATGCATTATTAATACCCTCTTAGCTGGCAAGAGAATGGTGATATTTTCATATGAGAAATGTAATTGTTTAATATCAAACAGTATTATTTCAAAGATTTAATTGTGTAATTGGGGTCAGTAATCGCTCGGTCGTTCTCAGAGCAAGATGAACTTGCAGGGTAAAAGATTTATTGTCCTGACAATAGAGAGCAAATTTTAATATTTCTGAAAAATTGAGAACTATTAATCCTGGCATGTGTTACTCTCAAACACAGGGAACTGATAAAACTTTGATCTAATTTTCTCTTTGAAGGGGCTTCAGTGGGGTGTGGGGAAGACTGTTAACTGTATGTGGCCTGCCGCTGAAAGCACGGCGAAGCACAAAGGCTAGCCACATTTGGCTTCACAGGAGCTCTCAGATTGAGCACAAGACAGCTACTGCGAGAACAAACTGTTCCAGTCCCACCGTGCTGGAAGGGGAGGGAAGACAGAAGTGGTTTCCATGACCACAGGCAGCTTCACGGTCATTTCTCCAAGGGATGCTATTTGCATTTGCACCCACTGTGCACACACTTTCCCATTTCTGGGAGTGCCAACCAATATTTGCATTCCAGATCAAGTAATACATGCGTCAGTGGATGATGAGGTGCACACATGCCAGTTGCAGCAACCATTTGGGTAATTTGTGTGACGCTTATGAACTCTGTTTGATAACAGGGGCTCGAGTATTAGTGAAAAACTTCAAGCGTTGTTTTAATGAGAGGCTCTGATACCTTCTCTGGGTTTGTGTTTTGGGTTTTTTTGTTTGTTCGTTTGTTTTGTATTTTGTTTTGGGTTTTTCTGCATCTAAGTTGAACTAGAATTCACAGGAGGTGACAATGATAACAAAGGAGGCCCGTTACACTTTGATGGTGTCCTCTCAAATGGAGCACAAAAGAAAACCAACTGGCTGCTACCTAGGGCAAGCCAGTTTTCCTCCTCAAAACTGAGGAAGTGGGAAGCAAGAAAGGAACAGAGCACCTGTCTTGGTGAGGCAGCAGTGGGGACATACTGCAGAGGTAACCAGTTACTATAAAAGCAAGAGTATTTCCTTGGTCATTGGAGTGGAAGGCTGGTGAGGAAGGTGAAAACAGAAAGGCTGCAAAACTTCTGTGGTGGGCACAGGACCACAGTGTCCTTGGATGGCAGCAGGGAAAGGTAGTGG
>NW_009647236.1:3439334-3445893 GCF_000708025.1 Charadrius vociferus | reverse complement strand
AAGAGTCCCTGAGATTTCTGAATCTTTTTAACATCTCTGTGTATAACTTTGCTTTAAGTGTCATGGGTCCCTGAGGAAGGGGACTGTAAACACACCCTGCCTACAAAGCCAGAGCTCTGGTAAAAGGTGGGCTTCAGCTACGGAGCAGTGAAGACTGGCTCCAGGGCTTGCAGCAACCAGAGCACAAAGCCCAGCTCCTGTGGAAAGAGCAAAAAGTACACCCAACAGGGCAAGGGGAGGAAAAAGAAATAAGGCAAACAGCCTATGCAGGCCAAAGGAAGCCTATAAATACATGAACCCAGGATGTCGGGACACAGCTGCAGCAGTCTGGCACGGAACCACCTATGGAAACTATATCAAGGCTATGCAACAGAGATGAAACAGCAGATACCAGCTTGCAAATACAGATGGGCTGCTTCACTTTGTGCAGATGTGGGCATTACTTTGCAGCTGAGCCCTGGGATCTGCTAATGAAAAAGACTATCTGAGACGCAGAATATAATGAATTTATGATAATGATCACCAGGCACTATGTGTTTTTAAGACATTAAAAAAAAAAAAAAAAAGAGCTGTCCCTGTTAACGAAGTTTTAGTATCTCCTTGTTTTTAGAGGATTTCCCAAACTTTTTGAAAAACACAGAAGAAGAAACAGCTTCTTTCTCTCACGCTAACCTTCTCTTTCCCAGTTACTTTGGTCAGGTATGTAGGGATAGCCAAGACTTAGACCTGTACCTGCAGTGGTCTTGAGATCCAAAATTCAGGGACTGGGAGCCAAATTTGAACATTCTCTATCCTACCTAAGAGCCCTTGCTAATCACTCCTGGATATTGGCTTCTGAAAGGCTAGAGCCAGCTATGGAGAAACACAAGACTTTAGGCAGAATTTAAGCCATCTGTATCTGCTCAACATACCAAGCCAAGCTGGCTAGACATGAGAGCCTTATCTTATTCTGAAAGACAGAAGCGCAGTTTTGCCCAGCCTGAATGACAAAAAATATTAGACTTTGCAGCCAAGACATTTTGATGTGGGGGAAGACATTTAGGTCATATGAAGATTTCGGGGTTTTTTTCCACTCCCTGTGCAATACACATAACATTTATTTTTGCTTCCCAAAGGTTACAGAACAGAGATACAGGATATTCCTTGAGAGAAACTAACACTTGCAAAGCAAGATTTTGGAGCCCAGAAAGGACATGCTCACTCTGTCAGGCTCCATGATCCCAGATTCAATTTCTTCTGTGTACAATCTGCCCTGTGGCCCATTAAGTCAAAAGCTGAGACTTGCTGCTAAAAAACAGCAGCTCCTGCAAAATGCTACTCTGCCAGTTCAGCCTGGAGGTCTCCCTGCTCTTTCTTCAAGCAACGCTGCAATTTACTGCTTTCCCTGCGTACAATGACTGCCATTCTCTGCTTTACTGAAATAGCTTCCTCTGGCCAATGCCAAAGACTGTGTTATTAGACCAGTAACTCACTCCTGAACACAGTGATCCAGGTATGGCAATCCCCCGGTGCCTGCCTCTTACAAAAAAGAGAAGCTGTGAAACTGGAAAATGACTCCCTCCCTCATTCCTCTCCAAATGGTGTGAATGTCGGATCCAAATCAGGGCCAGTAACAGAGAACATGGAGGAAATTTCCTTTTGCTATGTTATCTGAAAGCAAAACAACAACTAGCAAGCCATGCCAAGGGGATTAAATGAAAAATCACTACAAATTCACTGTGGATCCTGATGCTGTTAAAAACATACATTGCATTAGGACAGATGGCGGCTTTATGCAGTGCCCTGCATTGAGGAGAGAGGTTCATGGTGCAGCAGGGATCCTTCCATGGGCTCGGGCTGACCTAGCCCCAGCAGAGTTCTGGTTTCAATAAAGCAGCTCCACCGTCATTGACAGCATGTGGCTGCCACCTCCCCTCTCTCCCCCAGCCACATCAGCTCCATTGGCATGCACAGAAGAAATACTTTGTTCTTCCCCTTATCTCTATGGCCCCCCGTAGGACCAGGTAATACTCCTTCAACCGTTTTTCCCCACTTTGCATGTGGGTATAAGGTTAATTGTTTCTGTGTCCGTGACTGGTGTGCACCTGTGTATGAATCTGTTGTTGGCCACATGTACACACACACACCCCCACAGACATGCACATGATGCATACAGCAATTTAACTCCCTGGATTAAACGTGCAATCCCTGCGAAGCAAGACATTTCTGGCCTCTTGCCAGGTAGACCCACAGACACCTAGGGGGTAGATGGGCTGTGAAATCATGTAGTCTTTTGACTATATCATAGTCTTTTGAAGAGGCAGAAGAGTTTATAGGACACTAGGCTGAAATATTTTCTCTAGGACTCTAAACCCTTCAGTATGGCCTACTTTTCAGATTCTAGGGAAAAAAAAGTTATTACAAACTGTTAGCAACATAAAGGTGCCAGCATCTCCTGTGCTTGAACTGTGGAGGATTCTCCGTTAACACCTCCCTGGTCCCCAGCCATTAATCTGGCCCTCCTTCCCATGCTCCCTGCAGGCCAGCATGATGGCATTTCACCTCGCTCCTAGGAGCTCAGAAAGATGCAAAATATAACAAGCTGGTAGAAAAGAGAAATGGACACATATTTCATTCCTGAAAGGGAAACGAGAAGAGGGCTGCAGCAAAGCTGGATAATAAATAGGTTTACAATGCTTCTGTCTAGTCCTGGTGTTCCCTTTTGTGCCTACACAAGCATCTTAAAATGAGGTGGGAGGTAAGGAGGAAAGGAAATGCAACATGTCTACTCTGTGGCAGGACCAGAACCCCAGCATGGTAATCAAACTGCTCAGGCAACTCTGTCAACATAGGAGAAAAATAGGGAGAAGGAAAGAATGGGGGGGGGGGGCAGGGAAGTCAGGACTAATGGCAACTTTGAAGAAGAGAAGTGAAGAAAAGAGATGAGAAACATCACAGGAGAGAAATGACTAGCTGAGGACTAAATGCATTACAGGAGCAGATTTATAGTATAAGTGGTCACGCAAGCCTCTTGCGGGTTTAATAGTAGAGTAAACCTGTCATGGATACAGACTGGTTCTGTAGCAAGGCAATCCGTGGGAAAAAGCTTTACTAATCTGTCCAGGAGGTCCCTCGCGTGGTCTCCAGGATGCTCTCCCAGCACCAACCCACCACAAAGTACAGCGATGGGGTCAGTGAGGACCCTGCTGGGCCTGCAGAAGCAATACTGCTGGGAAAGCTACCTGGAGAGACACAAGGAGCACATGCATGCTGCCTCACTTGCCAGGCAGGGCTACATGTTCATTAGCTGTGAGTCTCACATGTGTGTGTATGTGTGTGTGTGTGCGCGCGCAAGAACACAGCTGGATGCAGCAGCCAGAATTCACAAAGTAGGTGTCATACAATCCCACCCCAAACTCTTTCCTGTTCTTGCTGCTGTGTTTTATTGCTTCTGCTCCTAACAATTGGGTGCCAAACATTTAGAATTATGTGCCCGCTTGCAGCTACTGCAACACAATTTATTCAGTACACCAGTAATCCTGAAGCTGGCCTAGCTTGTAGTTTGATTTGCACAAAGCCCAGGACATATAGTTCCCAGTAAATTCTTGATCCACGAACCAGTTTAAAACCCAGCAGGGTAACTAATCAGGGCCTACCACCAGCCCTCCTCACTTCTTCCACAAAAACACCAGAGTCGGCTATTCCCAGGTTAGTTTTAGACTGGTCCATTTTCTCACTCAGCACAATGCATCCACGTGCTCTCCAAAAGCTGGCATCTCAGGCATGCAAACCAATTCTCCATGCTATCTGCAGAGGTTTGGTCATGGGATATTGAAAGCTTGAATTCAAACCCCATTGAAGCTATTACAGCTATAAAGAGGGAAGGGGGGAGAGCTAGGGAGAAGACGGCAGACACAGAGGTCTATTTTTGACTGTAGGCACATAACAGGGAAGCAGCCTTAAATACCGTGACGTCTGAGAAGGGAATGCTGTCCCTCTCTAATGGTAAGCCACTGGGGACGTGCTATTTCATCTTTGCCATTTCAAAACCAGGACTAGCTCTAGCACCTCACGTGTGAGTCACATGCTGCTGTTCAATGACCCAAAACAGAGGAATGGAAAAGCACTCAATGTAGTTGTATTAATTGCACTTGTATGTCACAGTGCGCATACTTACTAACACATGGAACTCACTGTTGCTTGGTAGTAGTAGAGCAAAGACCAAACCCCCTTTTCTTTTACGCTAACACATGAGAACTTTCAAGATATGAATTAAAAAAACCTCTACAAGTGACTGTTAGGTAGATAAAAGAACCAGGGAAATTAATCTTCTTTTTCTTCCCAAAAGAAGACCCTATCAGATCTCTGCATGCTAACAGGGATTCAAAATTCTCTACCCTGACCGTCTAGCGGCATCACTAGTTCCTACCCTGCAGCACTGTCTTGGCTTGCTCATCCAGAACTCAAACCAGAGAGTACAATGATGACAGCACGTTTTGGTAAGTGTGCATATTCCCATTCCGGATTTGAAGACAGATCTTTGCATCACCTCATATTGGATCCACATCCATGTGACAGATTGGTCCTATGCTGCAGGACTTAAAGGGAAAGGGGCAGGAGATTCAACACACACGCATACAAGTGGCAGCACTACAGTAAGAAAGCATAGGGGACACAGGTTGAGGGAGCAGGGGACACGGCTTGAGAGAACCACTACACATTCTTGCATCTCCATGACTGTGTCAGGTTAGGAAATCATGAGGGACCACCATATGGCCTCAAAAGGTGCAGGAAGCTGCAGTACATCCCCAGCTGTGTTCACATCACGGGCTGCTGTGATAAAGCAGTTGCTGTTGGCCAGGAGACAACTTTCTACTGACTTGTCCCTCAGGCCATCCTCACGAGCTCACTGGGAACCATGATGCAGAAGTCAAGTCACAGAAGCAAGATGGGGCCAACCAGCTGATGGATTGTACCACGCTTTCCAGAGAAGAAACACCTCCTAAATCAGTGGGCGTTTGCAGAAACCCAGCAGTAGTGGCAGCGCTTGCTGAGATCAACAGAGCTCTCTCAACAGAGCTCTTTTCTCCAAAAAGTGAAAGCACAGTTATCTGCACAATAAAAAAGTGGCATGGTGACATACCACCTCATTCCAGGTTCAAGCAGCAGCTTCATCAATAAACAAGTGTGAATTCCTTAACTCTCTGCATGTGCGTGCACAGACTTTGTGCTCCATTGCACCTGTAAGGGGTGCTTCTCAGTGTATGCTGAACTATGCCCTTGCAGCAGAAGCAGAAGTAGAGAAATATAAGCTCATTTGCTTTTATCAGAGGTATTTCAGTGGATTATTATTTAAGAATAGTGTAACATCTAGGAACCAACCAAAACCAGTCTGTAATTTGCTGGGCATTGTCAAAACACGGAGCAAGAAACATCTCCTGTTTAACTGCCCACAGTCTAGTAGTTAGACCATCAGCTGGCTTCTAACACTGTTGGGGTGAATTACATGGATGCATTTAATTTTAGGTACCTATGTTTTCCTGCTTTCTTTCTGTGATAACTCATTGCCTCATGGTAGAGTATTTGCATTCTTAATGGCAGATGCCATTGCCACATCGCAACAGTGAACTTGGGCAGTAGGGGACTAAATGACCTGTCCCACATCACACAGGCTGTGCATGACAGCAGGAAATTGAACCTTCATCTCTCAAGTGCAAACGACCTCCTAATTGCCACCTCTTCATTCTTGTACCTCCCATCTAGTTTATGCATCACAATCAGGCAGTTCATTTCTTTCATGAAATGTGGAAGCTTTCCCCTGCAATCTCCATTCTTCCCAGCGCACCCAGTATTCACCTTAAAGATCCAAGCCCCTCTGAACACACATACTCCTCATCTGATATATGGACAATGCTGGAGGCCTGCTTTGATGCCTTTCCTTTTCTCTTGTTGTCCAGATGAAGGAAACGTGAGAACAGAGAGATAAAAATGTAACTAAGTAATAACATTTATAGTCATTTTGGGAGAAGAACAGGTCCTGCAAAGCAGATGCTTCTTCCAGGGCAGCTCAATAAAGCCGAGGGAACTGTTCTTTACATCTGTAGTCATGTTCCCTCCATACGCCCCTGCACTTTTCTTTCTTCCTTCTGTCCCAGCACTGAGGCTGAGCATCTGCCGACTGCTGCACGCTGCTGCATGCTGCTGCCTGAGCTGCTGGGCATGGGCACGCGCTGCCAATGAGCTGGAAGGGGCCACCTACCCGCTGGCCTGCAAGGCTTTGGGCCACCGATACGCAGGGGGCACTCACTGCCTGCCACAGAGGGCAGGCAACATTTGGTATGCGACAGTGCCAACGTGCCCAAATACTTCACATCTGACACACGTGCTATTTCACAAGTGCAAGTTTCCCAGGGCCTGTGTGCCCTGGCACGTTTGGAGGGCTTGCCAGGACGCCCTGCCCAGCTGTCTGCTGCAGCACGAGGACAAGTTGAGGCATCTACGCTCTCATCCTTTTAGTAGTCTAGATACTCAGGCGCTGGTAGCCCATTTGAGGCTTGGGTTATGAATGAGCGGCACGGCT
>NW_009647236.1:3384404-3439310 GCF_000708025.1 Charadrius vociferus | reverse complement strand
TCCTGCTGACCTAAACGCCGTGGAGAAGGGCATTGCAAGGGGGAGCTGGCATCTTCTGTTCCTAGGCCGGGACCACTCAGCTCATACGAGAGAAAAAAGGCCTTGTCCCACAACAGGAGACTGTCCAGAGTACATCCCACAAACGGGTGAGACAGTGGAAAGGTCAGAACAGGTCCACCTAACTCTTTTTAAGCAAGCAATCACCAACATCTTTCATAAAAGGCATTAGAGCTCAGCTCTCCCTCATGAATGACGGCGAAGTGAGGGGGAGTATGCCATCAACCTCAATTCTCAGTGAAGTGGATTTACCCAGGCAGCCCAAGACATCTCTTCACATCTTTAATGAAGCCATTCCCATTGACCTGCCTGAACAAAATTCTTCCTAATAGTCCCTTTCATCAAAGGTCCTAGCTAATGCTATTGGCTTTGTTTTCAACATGTACCTCACACTTAGGCTGCTTTGTGTTCCTTCGCACTGTGTAATGCAACGGTTGCTGAAGCACGACAGTCTCCAGAAAGACGCCTCCCTCCCTCCTTCCCTGCCATTAAAAGTCAGAGATGGAAAACAAAAGTTACGAGGAAGGATCAATCGTTAGCATAGCCTGCATCTCTTCTCAACGATATCTTCATCTCATGCAGGACCACACTGCAGCGCACGGGTACCCCCTACCTACACACGCGCCCTTAGCTCTCAGAAATACAGGCATTTTTAGATGAACTCCCTGGGCTCCTAAGAAAAACACAGGACTCATGCAGTCTCCCTCTCTCCCATTGTCTCAAATTTACACACCCATTCCATGCCTGTATCACTCACACCTACTTCCACACAACCGCACTGTCACACGCACTCGTGTACCATCACATGCACACTCTCTCTCACAAGCTCACGCATGCTGTCATATACACATTTTGCTGTCTTGTTCTTCCTATGTCTATGTCTCTCTCTCCATCACCACCACTTGCACAGGTCCCCAGAAGGCTCTCTAACACCATTGTGCTAGCTGAAGACTCAAGCTCACTCTTGAGTGGGAACACTCCATTTACCCTCATCACCTTCCAGTGCCTTACAGTATTGCTCAAGCCAGGGCTGTGCTGTGCTGTTACTGAGAGAGAGGGAAATAGGCTGGGTTGGGAGGAAAAGAGGGATGGTTCAAATACAAACCCTGCCCAGACGGTCAGAGAAAGCTGATGGCCGTGTCTGAGCTCATGCTGAGGCACAGAGCGCAAAGACAAGGACTGATGGAACGAAAATGTCCCACTTGCACATCTCTCGTACACCACTATTCCTCCTTTGCTAGTAAATATGAATTTACTGTGGCTCCTGCCGAATGTCACTTGTCTTTAAACGTCTCTTGCCAGTACTCAATCTCTCATCTCTCATGGTTAGGTAGGAGTGATGAACAGGCAGATACACTTGTCTCTGTTCCAGCCCTACAGTGTACTGCAAGAGGGAAACAGATGGTTTAATATATTCTCTGTCTTCCTCTTTTCAACAAATCCTGGTGCTTGCAGAAGTGTTAATCTGCTGGAGCCCCAGGGGGTAACTTTTTGCCCTGCCCAGATAAACAGTTTCCATCCCATATTTTCCACTGTCCTCACACTGTTCATCTTCATCAACCCTCCCCTGGAGAGACCAGTTCTAGGGTGTAAGGAGAAGGATCAGCCTCTGCTACCATTTTTGTGTATCATTCTCTTCCATGAACTAGTCAGAAAAGAAACCAGTGATCAGTCCCCTTGCATAAGTCCACCCTGGCTAATAATAAACAGAAATGAGCGCAGTCCCCTGTCACACGTACCAGCTCCTCCCATGCAGTGCTGCTGTACAACACGCAGTCCGTCACAGCAAATGGCACATGTGTTGACACAGTTCTTCCCAGCCAAATCAACAGAGCCACAGTGACAACAAAATTACAGAACAGCCTGGTCACTAAATTACCCAGCAGCTATGAGACGAGCCTTCTGAATTGCCTTGTTATTATTTCCCTAATACAGTCTGTTATAGCATCTGGCAGTATGGGGTGTTTCGTGGCTAAGCATGCAATAAAACTGTGTGATTAGATAGTTAACTGTCCTGTGATAACAGAGTAGGGATTTGCAACCAGTTAAAGAAGGAGAGATTCTCTCTAACGGAGCAAAATCCAGCCATGAAAGCTCAAAACTCCAGGCTGAAAGATATGTGATCTCCCAGTTTAATTGGAAATCCTCACGTGAGACTTCACTGGTAGGTGGGAAGAGTGACATAAGGTTTTGGGTTTTTTTTTTCATTTTCTGTCTTCCCCCCCAAGATTAATTCTCCCATACCGGCTGGTCAGTAGAAGAGCAGTGATTTCCCCTATAAGGTGGAATGGGGAGGGCAGGTTCATGTGCTGTGTCCTCCAGGGAGAACGGGAAGGGCCTGAGCAGCTTTAAGCCAAACTCCTGGGGACCACAGCCATTAGGGAGCCTTGTGTCAGATTCCTGTGGTTGTGGCATCATCACACATTTATCTGCTGGGGAGTGGGCATGTGTGGGCTGACAACAGATAAAAGTCTACCCAGCCCTGGCTGCCTTCTCTGCCCTGATCCACAGAGACATCAAATCCCTCCCAAGGACAAAGGGGAACAGGGTGGCACCATGGAAGAGCACAAGTCCCATATGTGAAAGTGGAAGTCCTAGGCTCAGGGCAGGCAGAGGGCGTGTGATCAGTCCCACACAAATTAACCTTTACAAAACACTTTCAGATTCTAATTACCCGGCAGCATGAAGGACCAGGTAATCATCATGTAGTTACAGGAAATTTGCCATGTAATTCACTGTGTGGGCGGATACTTGGGATACTTGTCAGGTAATTACTATGCGGGTGAAGGGGGACATGCAAAGGTTTATCCTAGGTGAGCGAACAGGAGTAGGGGGCAACCTGAGATCTCACATCTCTTCTCCACCCACCAGGAGGCATATACAATGTCCCCACAACTGTCCTGTTCATTGCTCCTATGACGGGGCATAGCTGGAAAATGGGGTACTTTTCTGCTAGTATCTGTGCAAGCAAACAACAAAAAATGATGGTTCCTACCCCAAGGTATACAGCTGTCATCTAGCCCATGCTTAATAGGTCAGGCTGTCTTACGGATTTCCTAAGAGCCAGATGCTCCACAGATGGGCCCCAGCACAGTATGATTTGAGACTGAAGTGGGCATGAGACCTTTTCACTCATAACCATCTCCCATCACAGCTTAGTAGCCTTTGCCTGGTATTTCTCGCCTAACAACTGTGGATTTTAGTTTTCACATTCTATTGAAACAGCCTTTTGATTCCTCTCCCCCTCCCCTTCCCCTGGCCCTGTTAACCAAACAGGTAGGCAGAGCATACACAGTCATTTGCAGTTATTTCATATGCAGCTCTGGGACAGCTCTGACCTTTTTCTGTTTGTGTACAGTCTGTTTGCATGTGTCCAGCAATATGCATTCCCTTGCACCTCACACAAACACACACTACAGTTTTAATTTTGTTCTCCCTCTGCATCGCCCTATGACGACAGGTGAAACTGAGCACATCCTCTGTATCAGGAGGAGTTTTGTAAACCTTGGTTGGATGAACAGGCTTGCTCTTAGGTGAAAATGGGTTTGAATCTTCCTGAAATCCAGTAAATTTTCTCCAGCTCACATGTTCAGACAACTCACGGACTCTGTTAGATCTAATCTAAGTCCAAATCTTAGACAGCCCACTCCCTTAAGGTTGGGGTGACTCGGTGTCTTTATCTACTCCAAGCAGTCCTATTTCACATCCCTCCCAGAAGAGAGATGCTCATGTCAGATCTCCACAGCAGACCTACCATGGGAGAGCTCAAAACTAGCAGTGGACAGATTATTCATTACATACAGTTTATTTAGCAGATTCTGTCCTTTTTTTCCCCCCTGCTGATAGATGGTCTATGAACAAATTTTTATGCATTTATTATTGTTTATTATTTATTTATGCAAAATTGTTCAATGAATATTTTACATGAGCAAATTTCAGTCTGGGTGTTTGTAATGAGCTTTCATTCGATTAGAGAATTCTGAATATTCATGATGTCTAATTGGCCATCTCAGTCACATGATATTTTTTTTCTGTCCCCTTACTGGATGACTTAACTTTTATTAACTACTTCTGCTCCAAGAAAATTTCCTCTCTAGATTTAAAGGATCAGAGCAACTGGCCTGAAGTTGTCTTTCTGAAACATATTGTTGCAAAAGGCAGCAACCATCCACCAACCAAAGGTTGGGGTTAAACCATGGCACCTAGTCACTCCAGCAGTCAAGTCCAGCTTTAGCTAAACTCACACGCATGCTAAAATGTCACATGCTGATTAGAAGTGGTTGAAAATGTGCCAGACCGTGCAAACAACATCCAGTCAAAGACTTGGTCCTGAGGTCTATGGCATAAAGCAGAACTTTGCTGAGATTTGCAAGACAGTTTTGGTACCAGAAGCAATGCCTTTGTAGCAAAACAACACTGCAGCCGGGCTCACGGAGGCCTTTTTCTCTGCAGAGTTAAGTAGCCAAGCAGTACAGTGTGCTAACATATAGTTAGGTAGTTAATGTCTGGGTGTCTTTGCATATTATTGCTATCTGCCTGTGGATATACTAGGGCTAAATTTGGTCATGTTTAATGCAGAAGGCTCCTCTTGAGTTAGACCATACTCCTTGGGGTCAATACGGACTTCCAAAGCCTGAATCATCCCATCCTATTGTGGACATCAGGTGGAAACATCAGATAAACTGCTTCCTAACCACGTCTCTCTCTCCATTAACGATAAAGAGCCTGCAGCCAACATGGCTACAGAACGCGTGCTGTAAGTTGTAAATAATTAGTAATAGGCCATTTCCTTCATTCTGAATAAGAGGTGGAAATTATCTAGCTGCCTGATGCTCAGGAGTAGGCATAGTAGAAGGAAGACATACTTGACCCGCAAAGAGCATGGTGAAATCTCAAACCAGCATCCCATTCATTTGATGATACGGGCAGGGTATCAGAACATGTCAAGAAAGAAGGAGAAGGTGGTGGGGAGGAACTAGGAGAACTTATCATATTGCCCTACGTACGCTTTGGTCATTTCAGCCTTTTCTCATGCAACCCTATGCATCGGGAAGGGTCACATCACACAGCAGGGAAAATGGCTTGCCTAAGGTACTAAATCCCAGACGGTCTATTTCTACCCCTTGGTTCCTGGCTGCACGACAGGATGAATGTGTGTATGCCACCTGTCACAGGGTACACACAAGCACCTGGAGAGCAGCACACCACGGAAAAAGCTTTCCAGTCTGTGGATTGCGGTGGCATTCAGAACTGTTACTCTTCTCTAAAAGCGAGCTTCAGCTCTGCTGCTCTAATTTTTTAGTGTGGGGCTAGGAATCGA
Source organism: Charadrius vociferus (assembly GCF_000708025.1). Classification (NCBI taxonomy): domain Eukaryota; kingdom Metazoa; phylum Chordata; class Aves; order Charadriiformes; family Charadriidae; genus Charadrius; species Charadrius vociferus. Next base: position 3,433,933 of record NW_009647236.1, on the reverse strand, counting down.
ACTCCTTTTGGTTGAACAAGCAATTGAATGCAGGAACACAGACAATAAAATACTCCAACTCTCTTTCTTCAATCAAGGAAATTACATGATATTAATGCAAGCTAGCTTGGGGTTGACTTTATGTGCGTAAAAGTCAGGAAATTTAAAAAATGATGGTTCCCACAGCAACCTTAACTCACCCATGTTGCACATATCTAATAAGGCAGAGTTAACAGCATACACATGAATATAAAATACTACTCAAGCAAATCTCAGCCATCAGATTGCATTAATATTGATTTGTTTCATTTAATAATAGATTGTCCCATCATTGCTTTCAAGAGAGCTTTTTATGAAACTATTTTTTTTAAGTTAAGATTAAAAAAAAAAAGAAAAACCCAACATATTTTATTCACATTTGATGTTTTAGAGAACGAACATTGTTTCTTCATATGAAGAAACTGACAAGCAGCCAGGTAGAATTCAGTCCTCACTTTTACAATATTACAGACATTTCAGCTATGGGGTTTTTAATTAAAAATAGTAAACCTAAGTGTGATGACAGCCAGAAGCGACATGAACAATTTTATCGAAAAAGAACTTAAGTATGAGATATTAGACTCCTCCTTCACAGCCTCTGTTCCCTTTATTTCTATCACTGAGCTGAACCCTGTGCTGTGGGTAAGTCACCTTCATTGATGGGTACCAGCCTAGGACACAGATCATTCAGGACTACACTAGAGTCATCTCCAGAACAGCAGGATCACAAAGCTGTAGAATCATAAAATAAAGTCAAAACGGACCTCAGGATGTCACCTGATCCAACATCCACCTCAAAACAGGGCCAACTGATGTTATCAGGTTGCTCAAGATATGCTACATGTGTTGAAAGTAGTTTTTTGGTACAGCCACATGAAGATCAGCTACAAGGGGTCCTGCAAGACGTCCCTGAAATTCAATAGCAAAGCTGTGTGGGGATTCTTACCCTAAATAACTGGAGATGTTGGAGGTCAGGATGCTAGTTGTGATATAACCTGAGCCTGTCGGCAGCTGGTATAAACAACCACCTTTCAGAGTTTGGCTTCCAATGGGTCTAAACTGAGTGGACATGAAAGCAAATTGTACCAAGAGATGAGGACTCAGCAGGTATGGCCAGCTGGGATTGTTCCTGTGGTGCTGCAGAGCTGGTATGGGCAGCCCATGGCAGGAGAGCCACAGGGTGGGGGGCTGCAGGGGTGCACTACCTGTGTGGCGCAAACCCAGGTGGTTTACACAGCCCCCTGGAAGCTCTGGTAGTTCTCCCTGAAGGTGTGAGTGCAGGTAGCTGGCACCCAGGTGACTACGAATTTTGGCAGCTCTCTGGCCATGAGCCATGGTGCTCATAACCCTGCGACTAGATCTCACTGAGCTTCACGGCAGCCCTCTGGAGTCACTGCAGCCCCAAGCTCTTAAAAGGCACCCTCAGGCACAAAGAGAAATGAATGAGCTCCAGGAATTCAGTCGGTTCCTTGGGTTTCATTCAGTCAAGGAAAAAAAATAACCTCCTTCTTCCTAGACCCTGACACCTGACTCAGAAATGAATCACCAGAAAAAAACAAGCCAAACAACATCCTAGACTGTATGTCTCGTTTTGCTTTTTTTTTTTTTTTACATAAATAACCCCCTTAATTTGATTCCAAAGACCTTGTAAAACAAGCTCCCCCAGCCTCCTGTTTAAACTTTATAGCTCCTAATTTAAATTAACTTGCTAAGTGTTTGAGTCCCTGCCTGGTTTGAGACACTATCTGGTCCATCGAAGGAGCGTGGCTGGTCACGTGGCAGCTCTCATTAGCGAGTGGCAGGGACTCGGCTGCGCCGGCTTTGATAAGCCCAGCTCCACTCTCTCAAGTACGCCGCAAAGCAATTAAAACAGCAAAGGGCCCTTTTTTTCCCCACTATCCTTTTTCTTCCTCCTCCGAAGTTGAATAAAAATGATTTGATAAATTATTCTTTTCAGAGCTAAATACTCAGGCGAAGGAAGGGGGAGGAGGGAGGAGGGAAAAACTACACAGGAGAGAAAAGTCGCTCCTGAGGACCCATTATTAGCCTGTATCCCCAGCTCGCCGGCAATCAGGACAAATTCTGCTGTTTGGGGTGGGGCAGTGCCACAGCAACACTTCTCGCCCTTCACCTTCCACTGCTGTCAGGCCTGCTGGGTGCTCACCCTACCTGTGCATCTGAGTGCGTAACGGGTGGGAGTTGGGGCAAGTGTTCAGGACAGTTTCAACCAAGCGTTGTTATGCTGCCTACCTATAGCTGCCATGCAGGCACAGCTCAGTCTTGGGTCCCTCAGCATCATCCGGATGACTCTGACTTACACCTTGGGAAGGTAGCCCTTCTTCGGAGGCTGATAACAGACATGGTTTGGAGGTGCCCAGCAATGCTACCATTGCCACCATACCAGGAGCCAGAAGTGCATGCTTGAAAAAACACAGGGGTTTTGCTGTCTGCATGCCATGTAGCAGCGCTACTGTGCTTTTCTGGGACTCCCATATACTGAAACAAACTCCTGTTTACAGAGATGTACGAAAGATGGGAAAGCTTGGGTACCACCTAGATTAGACTAAGTGATGCACTGAAGTGAACTGCCTACTGATTAATGTGGAACTAACACAAGACCTCCTGCAGGAAGCAAAAAACAAAGATGGGACTCAGGGATTCGGGAATAAAGGAAGGGTTGGCATGGCAATAACACAGCTCACAGTCAGAGACCTGCTTCTGCAAACTGGGCTTGGCAGTCACAGAAGGGAGCGCCTGATGGCTGGGGATTGAACGGGAAGGTTTAATTGAGACTGCACCATCCAAGAATAGACGCGCTAAAACAGTGGCCAGTACCTAGAGTCTGTCTATGTTTTCCAAATGTATCTGGAAAATTACTTTTATTAAATGGGGTTCTGACAAGTGCTTGAATTTAGGGGCTGCTCAGCAAAGAACTACTATCAGGGGGATTGGCCAGTCACCTCTGAAATTCTCTCTCCTTGCTTTGTCTCTGACCATAATCTGGTTTGGGGGCTAGGACTTTCCAGTGCCCATTGTGGTCATTTTCTGCTATTTCCCATGGCATTAGGAACTGTAGTTTATAGTGAAAAGAGAGATAAAGAAAAAAGGGTATTTGCAAAACAAACCCCAACTAACAAAAATACTGCACACAAAGGTTTCAATTTGGTAGCACATACGCACTAAAACCCAAAATAAAACATCTGCAAAATCCTGCTCCTTTCTCTCCATGCCACAAAGCCATCTGATTTACACTAGGATGCTCACTGAGGTAACATGGGTTAACATGCAAGATGTTCTATACAACATGTCCAGAGAAAAATTCTCTCTCTCGCTGTCACCTACAGAAATATGAACAGTTGATTCATTTAGGTGACGACATTTCTGACTTAGAAAAGCAGTTTCAGAGAAGGGGAAGTATGTCAGAACATCTTGGAAGTTAAGAGGGAGAGAAGCTGGGAACTGGGAGTTTCCTGGCAGCTGCAGGTGGATGCTACTGCAATGATGCATGATAAAGAGGCATGGAGAGGGAGGCGGAGGGTGCAGAGGACACAGTGCAGTTTCCAAGTGATCATCCATCACCGGTGCCTCTGCCTTCTCCTCTTCATGCCAACAGGTGATGGAGCCTCATCCATAAAACATTTCCTGGGTGTCACTAACTGGAAGACGCATTGGAGGGTTACACTCACTCTGCATAAGAAATAACTTCCCAGATGAAGGAGAGAGCTGCCACTTTTAAACTCCCTGTGCTTGCCTCCTCCCTACCCATCCCTGCATGCTGCACCCAGAAATCATCTATCTCTCTCCACCAGCATCTCCTCTCCTCACCAGCTGCTGCTATAATCCATAGCACAGGCTCCTCTTCCATGGGTACTTTTTGTATAAGTATTTTGTATATGTATTTTATGTGTTTCTTATACAGGCTACCTACCTCATGTATGTAATCTTGTGGAGTCTTCTCATGATCTTAGGAAGAAAATCAAGTTTCCAACATATCCAACAGCCCCTCCAGCTCCTAGCTCCTCCCAGCTCATCACTCTCTTCTCACATGCTTCTGAATTCATTCCTACCCTAATTTATACTCTGTACATTTTAACCTCTCTTTCAACAAAATGTGCACATTCAGTAAAATAGCAACAGCATAACTTCTCTGTTTAGCTTAGGTGACAGGACCCTACTGACTTCAAAAGTCAGGGCTACAAGATCTCTGAAGCTTCTGCTCCCCAAATAATTCAAACAGCAAGATCCAGGAAGGAAAAAAATTATGTGCTCGAGCAGGTCAAAGCCACTAATTGAATGATTTTCATTTACATTGACAAACAAAAAATGGCTGGGTGATTCCTTAAGTACTTTAGATTTAGGATCTGAAATATGACTCAGGTTACACCTGATGGGAATCAGCAGGTTTTCCTGTAATGTTCTGGAATTGAATGATCGTTTTAACAAACCGCTGCATGCATCAGCAACATTGGCAGCCTCCACAAAGAATTAAGTCCTTAAATAGCAGGGAGAGGGCAGGGGGCTGCAGGGAAGCTGGGTGGCACTGCAGGAGCCTAAGGGGAGCCTAAGGTTGGGGGAGCTGGGGTGGGGGGTGCTGCGAGGCAGGAGTGGGCACTGGCAGAGCTGGGTATAATAAATGATGTGCAGCTGCTGTTTGCAGCCAGCTCCATCACTCCATATTTTTCACTAGAATTATAATTCAACCGTTCTTAATACCAACTCCTGTGCCATTTACTGCCTGACTTACCAAACTCAACTCACTTCTGCACTTGTGTTCCTACATAAGCAAATTGCTGGTTCAGACTGCCAACCTCAGCTGTCAGCCATCCAAATGTTTCTAGAAATATATTGCATTTGGTGTTAGACACTTACTTGTCTCCTGAATGAGAGGTGGAGTATCTGGAATCTCACCTGTAATTAAATGCTTCTAAGAAATAAAGTGGCTACAGAATTAGGGTGGGCATATGTCTTGGAGATGGATATATGCTCTCTGAGAAGGCTACCCGTGTTTTGGAGGATTAAACAGCATAAAGCCATGGGAAGATAAGGATGCAAAAGGGAATGATGATGAGAGAGAAAAAAAAAGATAAGAAAGATCTTGAGACAGAAAAGCATGACAGTGAGGCAGAGAAGAGCACCCGAAGAAAGAAAAACAACTGTAATCACTGAACGAAGAAATGGGAGAAAGAAAAGAAAGCTTTGTGGAGAGCCACTGAACACAGTACCCCGCCTTCAATCCCCTCCTGAGGAATAAATGCTGACCCTACTTCTTTCCTGGCTTGTCAGGGGCTGTTTGGCTGAATAAGTCCAGCCCAGCAGCCCTCTCCCGCTCTCTGAGCATTAATATATTCATTTCATTATTCAATTATTTAAAACATTTCTTATGTTCCATCTATTTCACACAAATGGAGGTGGAGTGGGCTGCTCCCTCCTCTCTAAAACCTGCACCGCAGGAGCCTCCAGGAATGTAGGGCACAAAGCGCTCCTTGGCCCTCCCTCCTCTGCCAGCTTCGCCCTGGCTCCAGCGCCAAATACTCCCTTACCTGCACCTCAGACATCTTGCTTAAAAGGAAGCCCTGTGAATGACTACCACCACAGCAGCGGCTCCTGCAAGGTGCGGGGTGCTCTGTGCCACCACCGAAGGAGCCCGACTGCGTGTCAGAGGGAAGCAGATGCACCACTGAAAGTTGCTCTCCTGTCAAACTCTGCTGGCCCCTGCAGGCAAGCTGCCTTCTCACCGTGTGTAAAATGTAAGGCTGCAGGTTAGACAGAGACTCTCTTCCTCTCCATTTGTCTACCAGCTTTTGAGGGGCTAATTAGCTTGTTAGTCATGGTGTCTCTCTCCGGCTTGCAAACCACCATAAATCTCCTTCTCCCTCTCTCCCTGTTCGAGGGGAGTATTAATTCAGATTCATGGATGGGAGACCTCCAAAGACAACTTAAGGTGCTGAAGGCAGCAGGGTTCATGAGTGAGTGGCTGTCATTCCTCCTTCAACATCATTAGTCCCCACATCCCAAAGTGATGCTGAGAAGGGCCACCCGTAAAGCAGAGTTCTTGACCACTTGCAATCACAAGGGAGTCAATATCATCTTGGGTATTACATAGCCCTGCCCCACAAATTATGCTACTAGAATCATACGAAGTAAAGCTGGAAGACCCCTGCCGAATCGCCTAGCCACCCCTACCCCCCAAAGCATCAGCTACATTAAAATAATTCCTAAAAGCCATTTGTCCAACCTATTCTTCTAAACTCCTAGTGGTACAGAGTCCATGTCTCCCCAGGCCTTATCCTCCAGTATGTCATAACAGCTTTTGAAAATAATTTCATTATCACTTCAAACAGAAGTGGGAGTTTTCCTCCTCTCCATCAATGCACCCCCAAGAAACAGTTATAAGTGTTGCTGTATACTCACAACTCATAATTTTGACTCATCTCAGACTTTGTCCTATGTCACTGTCAGACCAACTAATTCCCAAGGATGGCTACCTAATTAAAGGTATCTTATCCACAAAGAGATTACTCTGTCCTCTATTTGGCTAGCAGTCCTTGCTTGCTACAGCTTACAAAACAGCCAGGCCTGTCTTCTGCTCTGCTGTGTCTCCATACTGCCTGGCGTGGGCTGCTTGTTAAGTGGCATTGAGGAACAGCAAACTCAGCTGTCTTGAGCAGTACCGTCAGTGTGGGGTTTGCCTTGGGCTTTCTGCTGCTTGTCACTAGAACTGGTGGGTAGATCCAGCTCCAAAATCCTCATTTGAGGCAGAGCTGGGTAAAGATTTTTCAGGGAATCAGCCAGGTATTTTTAGCTTAGCTTAGCTATTTTTTTTTTTTTTCTGCAAGAAAGAGTTAGCTATTTGACAAGGATTTTGCTGTACCTTTATTAGCAAGCCTTATTGTGTTCAACTCTTATGGGAGAGTTCCCTCAGTGCAGTTTCATTCAGGCAATTCTGCCAGTAATCTGCATGGTTACCAACATTAAAGCATCGTAGCAGATAAGGAAAGAGCACCTGGGGAATCCAGCCCTCTGCTCTGCCATAAGGATTTCCTGCAGTGCATTCTCAGACTTTTGTCCAATTCTGTGATACATGTTCTCAAATGATGGAGTGTTCAACCTTCCCTTTGTAGGAAGAGTTCCTGAGCCAAGAACAACTCACTGACACAAAGTGAATCTGGATAATCAGCCCCATTTGCATTCTTTCCCTCCTGACGCTAGCTAAAGCTGGGTAAACAATTCTGAATGAATCATTTATTAGCTTAATTCTACCTCCTCCGATTCATGAACTGTCCACGAGTGCTTCCCAGTTTCATTTCCTCCAGCCTATTTTCTCTTCATTTGGGTACAAACACAACACTGAAGGCAGGAGGATGATTTCTTTGCATAAAAGTAAACTTGTACTTTAAAAGCTTTTGCTGAACGGGGCTTGTCTTGGGGTTGTTTTTTTCTTTTCTTTACAAACTATCTTTTCTTTTCAACTTGCTTGTTAGCAGTGAGTTGGAATTTTACAACTATCTTTCTTGAATACAAGAGTCATGTGGTAAGTTTGCATATTCTTGAATGGATGAAAGCACCTCCTGGAGAAATTAACTTCCCAGAAAGCCACCACAATTCACAACGTGTTCTCTCAGTGCCACATTGCCAATACTGCAGTATGAAAAAGTCAGGAGCCAGGCCCTCAAAGCTAAAAATCACAAGGTTTTGGTCTTTTCAAAGTAATAAAGGTTGGGTTCTTTTCATTAGTTCCCCTTGCTTTTTAACCTTTCAGGTCCATTCTCTTCATCAAAAGCACAAGGGCCAGAAACATGCTGCTTCTATGAAAGAAAAAATATCTTGACTTCAACAGCACGGCTTTCAGAAACACAGTGAATACTACAAGCCTCACAACAAAACATGAGTGCTGGCAACACCTAACTAAACAATTATGCGCTAATAATACAAATTAAACATTAGTTTGCAATGCTGAATTAACTGCCACGGTTTCTACAACACTTCCAGCCAGGGAACGTCTTTCCTGAGATAATCACACAAATCAAACTCAAAAGAGGGAAAACAGAATTGGGGACAAATCGAACATTCAAGCCACTGTTAGAAGAAGGATTTGGGCTCCTAAGCTCTATTTACTCCCGATACAGGGTTGCCCTAAACAATAACTTTTTGTCCTCTGTGTCTTTCCAATACATGATTGGTAGTTACTGTGCTTCTCTCTATGCCAACTATACAAACATCTCTCTTATCTTCATTTGGAAGGTGGTCCCTTTGCTTGCCATGACAATGTCATTTCTCTGTCAGCTCAGTTTAATGCATGAGCATCTCAGGGACTGACCAAGGACTGGACTACTTTTTCCACGAGTGTCTAACTCATCCCCTAAGAAGCTCTCTCCCCATTGTACCTCTTTGGAAAGAGAAGTCATGTCCTTCTCCAAGAGCGATGTGAGTGTTCCCTCTGCTGTTAAACCCGGGCCTCAGGCAGGTGTGGCCATACGGCACTCTGCAGCTCTTTGCAGCTGATGTCTTCCCACAACTAATAGCTATTTGGCTGGCATTTGTCTCACAGTGGAAGGGTTACCGCAACACATGCTGGGAACGTCTGGCCACAGGAAAATCAAGTGATGGAATTGTTTCCAGTCCTCTTGCCCCCATCAGGCCCGGTGATTTCTAAACTCGGTGCATACATGTGTTGCCTGCACTCTGTGAGATTCAATTTTTACCAGTAGACAAGAAGTCAAGTTCATGATCCCCAGGACAGGAGAGCAGATGGCTTTGTGCTTTTGATTTTTTCAAGTGAAACCATCTGGCTAATTCTCTGTGGCTTGTGCATGTGTGTGTGTTAGCAGAGAGAGACACTGCCTGCTTCCCTGTTGAGGCTGTGTCTGCAGTCACAAGGGAAGAACTTGCTATTTTGGAAGTGGGTCCTGCCCACCCTAACCTCTTCATATAGGGAAGAGGTACCAGCACGGCTTTAGCCACTAATACCAGCAGATAAGATGTTGCACGAGCATGTATCTGCAAAGTTGTCAATCCTGGTTAGACAGATGTTGCCTTTCCTTATTTTCCCTCAAAACCAAAGCCTGCTATGGCAATTCCCATATGTCACCTAACAGGTCATGAGCCAGGAGATCTGACCCAATTTACCATCAAGGCTGAGAAAGAGCGTCCTAACCTCTACCCAGCGCTCTTCCCCTTCCTCCTTAGGCTGTTACATCCCGCTTCCCCACCTTTCAGCCACTCTACTCTGCAAGCACCCATCCTCCTACCTCTTCATCCACACAACACTTGAAAGCTAGGGCAGTGCTGCCACCTCAGTTTTACAAACAGGCTGGAAGGCCAGACAGACTTCTCTGTATCAGATGGGAAACACATGGCAGAGCATAGCAGTAAGCCCAAGCCACACGCCACCTAGCTTACCTCCCTAATACAAGAGATGGTAAACATTTTGAGAGTCTGCTGCCAAGTTTGTTTAAAACAAACCAACAAACAAGCTTTGAAGCTTATTATCGTTGTTTCCAGCCCAAGTCTTAGTGAGAGCCCAACTTGGCATTGGTGACAATAGTCTGCCGATGCTGCTATACCGACTGGACCAACATTACCACCATGACAGAAAGCTCCTGAGCTCTCTTCCCTCTTAAGGCAGGACGCTGCCGTGGCTGATACCCAGCCTCTCAAAGCCTTCTGTCACTGTGACCAGAATCAGGAGATCTTCCCCCATCAAGCACCTGCAATAACATGACATCTCCCCATCATGGCCACATCACCCTGCCACCCCAGGAGGAAATGTGCAGATGCTGCCCCAATGCAGGGCCTGTGTTTCCAGCCCATCATCCCATCTTGTGGGACTGATCCTCTTGTTGTGTTTACATTCAGGTGCCGTGGGCCTTGAGAATTCTGCTTCCCATTGCAGGCAGGCTCAGGCTCATCCCACCCATCTCTGTGTTGTTTGTACAGCTTCCTGCCAGCTGAAGGGAAGTCTCTCGGACAATCAGGCAGGTCTACTCAGGAAAAGCAGACAACGGTATCCCCAGGGGCTACTCACTGAGTCACTAGCAAGATTAACCTGCTGGGTGAACGATATACCCTGCATCAAGAAAAGAAAAATGTCTCCCCTACTTCATTTTACATTACTGATCTTGAAGCAGTCAAATCCCCTGTTTGCAGCAGAGCTTCCCACAGCAAACAGGCAGTTGGCTGCCCATCATGCAGGATTCCTCTCTGGGAGATGCCCACGCCTGGGGCCAGCGTGTCACTCTGACGCAGAAGGGACAGTGGGTGCAGCACTTGGGGCTCACTCTGGCACCCACAGCCAAAAGCATGATGGGGAAAAACAGCACCAGGTGGATAAGCAGCCACAGAGAAGCACTATGCGCTGGACTGGATTGTGGACAAGTGCGTGCATGAGTGTAACTATGCTGCTCTCTGGTGGCCGCAGCACAGGGAACAGACAGGGTTTCAAATGCTGCTACTGTTCCCTATATTCAAGCGGATCCTTTAAAGGGCTTTACAGAACCAATAGGTATTTGGGAAATGTTTTGCAGCTCCCTACATTGTAATGTGAAGCTGTCAACACTGAAAGTGCACGAGTTTTATCCTCTGCGCTGGGCAAAGAAAATTCAGCTATTGGCGACTACGAAACCACTGCATTCACAATGAAACACAAAACAGGAAAAAGACATCCTGACCGCAAGACTTCCATTCCCCTACCCTACCCACCTGTTCTGCCCCATCCCTTTTTTGTCTTCCCTTTTCCACTTTCCCCTCACAAATTCCACATCCTTGCTCTTTGGCTGTCATTGCTAGTGCTTGCAGCATAGCATCTCTGCTTAGCAGTGCTCTGCCTGAAGCATGTGAGTAGTGCAGGGGAGGGGGAGCTGATTGGGAATATGCTGCACTTGTTCATCAACTAGTGATGGTCAGAGCCCAGGTGAGAAAAACAAAAGAGGAAGACGATGCAGTCCCTCAGTACCGGTAGCTATTAAAAACTGTGATTCAGTCTTTATCTACAGGGAAGTTAGTTTCTCACAAAGAAGCCGCTATCTCCTTCAGGAAACCCTTACCTATGGGGCCTGTGTACTTGCGCCTGTGACTCAACAGCTCCAGATGCCACCTCATGCACGTGCTGCCCTGTCCTGCTCTGCTCAGCTGAGGGTAGATGTTCCCTGATGCTTCTGACTCCTTCTCCACGTCCTCCCCCTCCTAACCTCCTTGTCACCTACAGCTTTTTGTCCCAAGTTGCTCTATAGCTAGAGAGGGCTGCCACACATTGTACAGCTGGGCTGCTCTCTGCCCACTGGCTTGTGAAAGCAGGGATGGCTTTCAGTGGGAGAAAACATACTCGGAACTAGGTTGTAGTGGTGGCCTGCAGTGATTAGGTAGTGTAGAGCTGGTTGGTGATTAGGAATAGCCAGAAAGCAAAAGCCCTGTATCAGGGAAAGATGGAGTTTTTGAGATGTGTTTTGAGGCTGTTGTGAAATAAAGCAAAGATTATCAGAAGACATCTGTGAAAGACAGGGTGAAAACGAGGAGAGGATGAGCAGAGATACAGATACCGCTTTTGTTTTCAGGACACCATTCAGTCTGCTGTTTCCTTGTCTTCCCTAGACCAGAAATTCCCTCTGGGATCTGACAAAGTTTTCACAGCAAAGTTCCATCAAATTTACACTAGTGGTCTTGACAGCGTTTTCCATGAAAGTAACCAATCCTTCCCTTTCATCGTTTCACCTCTCCCTCCCACCATGAACATTTCTGAAACTCTAAAGGAGTAGTCCACATGCACCCCCACATGCCTCATGGATTCTACTTGTTTCCAGTCCAGCATCAAATACCTGCCTCCAGTGTAATCCACCATGGTCAATGCAATGAGCTTATAAGAGAGGGCATGGAGATCTTGGTGCCCTCAATTTTCACTGACAAATACCTGGATCTATTCCAGTAACAGTTCCCATCAGAAAAGATGGCTCAGAGTTATACTCCTGTCTACATAGAATTGCTGTGCCACGCTGCACACTCCCCTTTCCTCCGTTTCCCCTTCAAAGATAAAGACGAAGACTGCCAGGAGACTGTGAGAAAGGACATCAACTGTACCTTCATTTTTCTGGAGTTAGAAGAGCCAGGGTGGATCCTTTCTCACCTTCAGCAACTGGTGAAGTGAGGAAAGGTCAGCACTCTTCTGGGAGCGCTGCAGAGACAGCAGAGCACCAGTATACTGCTCTTCTGCAAGGGCAAAGGCAACTAACTCTGTAGCTGGGCAGAGAAAACCTTTAATCCAACATTGTGAATGCACAGGGATTACAGTGGATGATGCCTGCTCAGTTCTCCAAGGACAGGGGGTGTGTGAGCATTTCAGAGGGATCTTTATAATGCACACAACCCCAACTCTTCTGTGCAGAGGGGAGTATAGTCCCTCCTGCAATACTTTACATGAGGTTGCAAAGCTCATTTTCCATAAGCATTGTGGGGCTACATCTTCTGTCCCACCTGAACATAGTGGTACCTGTGGGATCTTTGAGAAGGACCTTCAGTACCCTGTGGAATGGGAACAACTATACTGATGCCAGGCCGGGGCTGCATGACTACCCCTACTTAAGAATCCAGGGCAATGAGACCTCTACGTACGAACAAGACATCCAAATTAGAAACCCCACATCACGCACACTGCACCACCAAAACACTCGAGATGGAGCTATTCGTGCTGTTCCAGCTGCTTTTAAGCTGGGGAAAAAAAAAGGAAAAAAAAAAAACCCAAACCCAGCAGAAAGCAACTTCTCCCTTTGCCAGCAGATGGCAAACGTACTCCACTTGTTCATCTCGGATCACACTACTGGAAAAGGACACATCGATGCCATCTACAGAGCACTCGGGAGAAGCAAACTCTTTTTAAAAAATGCTTCAACTCTGCGCAACGAAAACACTTTAGAAAAGCGTGGGAGAGTAAATAAGGGCATTTCACGTGCAAACCCACCACCCAGAAGCCTGGATGTGATGGCAGATTCTCGCTGCACAGGAGAAACTGTATGATTTTCTCATTCTCTCCCTTTCATTTTCCCTTCATAGAGACTTAGTCTAGAATATTAAGGGAAGAGGCTTAGTTATTTATTTATGCCTTTTCAACTCTCCAGATAAAAGAGATGGGGTTTTCCCCCTCCCCTGCACGTTTCAGTCTGTGTGGAGGGGAAGCAGTAGGAATCCAGCAAGGATCAGACAATCTCAAGCAACACTACGATAGCAGCTCCTCCTCCTCCCACCTATAAGGCCCTTCTCTTTTTCTCAGTTTTGAGGGAGTCCTTGAAATGCCCTTGAGCTATAGTGCATAATAAACTCACATTTATACAGACATATGCTCAGCAGTTCAATCCATTCGCATGGAACCTGCAAGCCTCCCCAGATAAGGGTAAACAGAGAGCTAAACCCTGACACAGCCCCTTTTTCTGCCACATGAAAGACTCAGCACCTCAAGCTGTGGGGCTGCTAACCTTCCACCGATGGATCATCGGGCCAAAGACAGGCCCCCTTCAAAATCTCCCTCGGAACTAGAGGAATCACTTGAAACCTGCCCCTGCCCCAGCTGTGGGAACCGGAGAACTTGGTACTGCTGCAGGCAGAAGGGGAAGAAGTCATTGGTCTGGCACAAACAACTGTAGGCAAAAAGCAGCTTAAATGACAGGCAGGAAGGAGAGCCTGGGTAAGTCCCACCTGCAGGAGGTTGGACCTGGCACCACAAGAGAAAAGGTACAGGAACCTGTGAATAAGGGAGATGAAGGCATCCTCATTTGGTTGGCCGAGCACAGCGTCTCTGAAGTGAGTAATTATCCTTGTCCGGACACTGCAGGTCCTCTAGAAGCCGTCATGGCATAGGGTCACTTAAAGATTAGACTGTTTAATTAAAACAGGGTGTGGAGCAGATTCTGGGGAAGGGCAACTTGCCCAATGACAGCATGGACTGCGCAATTTCTCTGGGAGAGGAGCTGATTAGACAGTAAGAGGCATCTCTGCTGCAGGGAAGGGGACTCATTTCTGAAACTACTCAAACAGGTACTTCACGGTGACCTGTCTCGTTAGCAGGAACAGAGGTCCCGTCACAGGGCTTGGCTGAACTGGACACATTTCAAGCTCCTCTCCAGACGGCTGAGTGATTCCAAAGTGGGAGGAGAGATGTCCTTGAGATACAATTTCTCTCTCAGATATTCCACTAGAGGCAGAAGTAAGTAAAAACACACCAACACACCACCTCTTTTCCTTTCAGTTAATAACCCACCCCTCTCTACAGTGCAATCACTCCCCAGGCAGGGAGGGCTGTCCCCTCTATGGAGGCTATTGGAAGACAAAGGAGTCCAAGTGGCATAACATGTTGACAAGTTTAAGGCACCCTGAAGGAGGAGTGCGCAACAGAGAGAGAGAGAAAAAAACAACAGAGGTAAGACAGATTCCTTAACTGCAAGTTGCTGCCTACCTCCATGGTGTCTGCAGGAAAATAACTAAGTAATCCAGAGAAACATCTTGTGAATTATTGCCAAATGGTGAAGACCAGTACTGTGGTTCAAAAGGGGAAAAAGCCAACAGATCTCTAAATGCTAGCAGGCTGTGAGCCTTTCAGCCTTTACAGAAATGGTTATCTTAGATCATAAAATGGCCCATTTCCTGGCTCACAGGTCGCTTGTGGCGGGCCAGCTAAGGAAGGGAGAGGGGGAAAGGGAGGGGGGTTATCCCCAGACACACTGGTGCTCACAGGGCTTACCTTGTCTCACTGCTTTATCTGTCAGCGAGATGTTCTAACTATGGGATGGGAGGATTCACTGCCTCACAAGAAGGAAGACCAGAATAACCTAAAAGAGCATTTTCCCACAACAGCTTTGTCTGTGCTTCCCTGCAGCTCCGCATTCCCCCCCAGCTCTCCCAGCCCTCTGCTCCCCACCAGCTCTGTCAGTGCCCCCCTTGGCTCTGCAGCCCCCCAGCTCTCACAGCCCTGAGCGTTCCCCTGCACCAAAACTCCACCACTGCCCCCAGGCATTAAATACTGTTCTTGCTGTTCACTTTTCTCACTTGCCTCTTCAGCAGGGAAGCTGATCGCACTGTATGGAGTCTAATGTCAGGACTTTTTATTCAACTGAAGGGGGACCCACCAAATACGTTTTTTTAAGGTGATCTCACTCAGGATTTCATACTCAGGGTAACAGGTGTAACTCCAGGTACACACAAAAAGGAGTGCCTGTAACCTTGCATAATGCTGCTTTGCATACACTCAGCTTCATATCTGTGCACCCAAAAGGAGAGCTTGTCATAGTAAACTACATCAGAAAAGCTAATCCCATGTGACAGACAGCCCACACCACATTATGAGCCAGCAGTTGGCTGGCATCCTGTTTGGAGAGGGTGCTACAGTCACAGGGTGGGAAAGCCATGCACACATACACACACAGAGAGCACTGAGATGGCAGAGTGTGAAAGACAGTAAAATCCTCAGAGCCTTTCACAAACACCCCATGGGTGCACATTTGAGGCAACGTACGCATACACTTAGAATCATAGAGTGGTTTAGGTTGGAAAGGACCTTGAAGATCATCGAGTTCCAACCCCCCTGCCATAGGCAGGGACACCTCCCACTACACCAGGTTGCCCAAGGCCACGTCCAGCCTGGCCTTGAACACCTCCAGGGATGGGGCCTCAACAACCTCTCTGGGCAACCTGTTCCAGTGCCTTACCACCCTTAAAGTGAAAAACTTCTTCCTAATGTTTAATCTAAACCTACCCTATTCCAGTTTATAGCTATTCCCCCTCGTACTGTCACTACATGACCTAGTAAGAAGTCCTTCCCCAGCTCTCCTGTAGGCCCCCTTTAGGTACTGGAAGACCGCAATAAGATCTCCCCAGAGCCTTCTCTTCTCCGGGCCGAACAGCCCCAACTCTCTCAGCCTCTCCTCATAGGAGAGGTGTTCCAGCCCTCGCATTATCTTCCTGGCTCTCCTCTGGACACGCTCCAGCAGGTCCATGTCTTTCTTATGTTGGGGACTCCAGAGCTGGATGCAGTACTCTAGGCGGGGGTCTCACGAGAGTGGAGTAGAGGGGCAGAATCTCCTCCTTTGACCTGCTGGCCACACTTCTTTTGATGAACCCCAGGATATAGTCGGCCTTCTGGGCTGCAATCACACATTGCTGGCTCATGTTGAGCTTCTCGTCAATCAGCACGCCCAGGTCCTTCTCCTCAGGGCTGCTCTCCAGCCATTCCCCGACGAGCCTGTATTTGTGCTTGGGATTGCGCCGACCCAGATATAGGACCTTGCACTTGGCTGTGTTGAACCACATGAGGTTGGCTTGGGCCCACCTCTCCAGCCTGTCCAGGTTCCTCTGGATGGCATCCCTCCCCTCCAGCCTGTCTACCTTGCCAAATGGCTTGGTATCATTGGCAAACACTTCTTACGTGCTTTGGCAAACACAATGGAACATTGTGTATGGGCCCATATAGAGACTAAGAACCAAACGCAGCCAACTACAGCCAGACAGTTAAACACCCAGCAACCTTACCGAACACAACTGCAAATCACAAAAGCACTAAAAGAAGTTCCTTCATATACTACCAAAAATGAACAAATTCAGCCGTGCACTTTGTCAGACAGGAATGAAAGGGGCAATACACATGTTCAGTGGCAGACACAGAGGCACAAATACTTTTGTGCACCAACACGGAGCCTCGTACACCCCCTGAAATGTACATTGCCATACAGGAGCATAAACTGGAAACATGGGGGTTACACAAAGGCAACCCCCAACTAGAAATATAGAAAGAATTGTTTAAGGTGGTCACCTGGCCTGGACACTCCTTTGAAGCAGGAACTCCAAGCGCAACCCAAACACGCTGAGTTCTGTAGATAAACCTGGAAGCAGCTTTTAAGGAACACATAGAGATGTCTAGGAATGAAAGAAGCTACAGAGGTAGGTACAGCACTGGGGAGAAGTGTATACTCACAGCATCCTAGCGCAACATGGACAGAAACCAGCAATTATCAGCTGCTCGCTGCACAGAGTTGCCCCTGCATGGCAAGGATGAGAAAAAGCAGATGCTCTTTCTTTCCACCATTTCAGGATGGTAGCGGGTCCTGTCTCCTGCAGGGTCCTTTGAACTGTCCAAGAGCACAGGGGCTGTTCTCAGCATTTTGCAAATTATATTATTGCACTGTCAGCCTTCACAAAGCTGACAAGAAAGGGCCATGCAATCAGGTGATACAAATCAGTTTAGCTTTGCTGAAGCTATCAGAACAATACCGTTTCCCACTACCTGATGCTCAGGCTTTCACGCCAGCGGTGAGTGCAGGAGTTGAGCTGAGCTCACAGTGGCCCCATTGTGACGCCTGCTCAATATTCTCTTACCTAAGTTTTACGCGTGTTCTGTCATGTGGTTCTACGCACACCCTTGACGCTACTTACAGCGCCATGTAATCCTCACATCGTGCAGTTTGCCTGCAAGAATGTAAACAGAAGCCACTGATTTTCTCAGAACGTTTTGTCAGGAAAAAAATTATTTTCAGGGGGAAAACTCTTTAATTCTGCTGAGGCCAACATGTGCTATGTAGCCCACGCAGTAGCGCCGCATTCTACAAATCACGATCATACACTCACTGTCATTATTATTCTTTGGAACCAAACCTCTGTGCCCCGTTCAGAGGGACAGAAGGAGTAGAAGACCTGAAGTGACCCAACCATTCTTATTCTTATCATAGGGGTCTCAACACTTATTTTCCAGGAGTTGCCCCAGAAGGAGACAGAAGTATTTGTACACAGACAGACTTAAAACCTCTGAAATAAACTGCAAGAGACCACAATGAAGCCGAACTCTGCAGGTTATTGCTGTCCAGCAGGCTTCTACCATGGCAGGTGAAGGCAGCAGCTGTTGCAGGGAGAAGTCAAAAAAGTAGATGGACAGACACACACGTGAGTATGGATGCACATAAATGAACAAAGACAGAGGAGAAAGTCTGATCAGTGAAAAGGCTCCTGCACCATTAGAGCAAATGGGAGTTTTAATTTGCCAGGTTAAACGGATGAGACATCTCCCATCAAAAGGAATGTGTCTGCAGCACAACTGTGATTTGACCTTCCGCTTCCCTCCTCTGTCTGCAGAGCACAGAAGCTCTGGTTCCCTCATGCTCCTCTACAGAACAAAAGGAGGAAGAAGAAAAAAAGCACTGCCCAAGAGCCCCTAACTCATCTCTTACTCTTGGATAAGTCCAAATTTACGGCTCTGCCTGCCTTTGAGTCTTTATTATCTCCTTAAGTGGCTAGCTTTGTACACAATTTATTATAAAAGCCTGGAATCTACAGTCAAATTACAGATCAATTGAAAACTACACAGAAAACAATTAACATCTGGCAGCGGTTTCATCTATAAAGCTGTCACAGGCTTTGCCAACCCTGAATTCCTCTTCTGACACCCATATTTCCTCTCCCCAAACCCCGTCTCTCCTCTCTCACATCTCATGGGTCTGTGGGAGAGTTGAATCTCCTCTCCCCAGTCCTGTGGTGGTGTACGGCTGGCTCTGTACCAGCAGACCACTGTGTGAGGTATGAAAACCAGCCTGAATACGGCATAACGCCTCTCTCTCTCCTCTAAAGATGTGAATTCCGTCAGGTGCTACAGAGGAAAGCTGAAGCTGGGACTGACCCATTGTGCTGGAGTTTCTGTCTCCTCCTGAGCAGGTGGAAGGCAGGAGGCGGCCAGGAACCACGTTCTGTGTTTTGCCTCCTTGCTGCTTATTGACCTGCTTCCTCCATGCTGTCAGAAGCTTACTACCTTCACAGGCATCTCTGTCCACTTCCAGCAGCAGTTCTCTGCTAGGCAGCCATGTATCACTGGGAAAGAACAAACACGGGCATGATGACATAACACCATCTTCTAAGGAGAAGCCTACCCTTCACAACGTCTCTCAAAGCATTTCCACTGACAGTCGGCTTCTCCCTTTCCCTCAGCTTTCCTGTGTTTTGTGGCAGTGACAGGAGAGCAATAAGAAATGGAGATGGCCACAGGCAGCTCTCAGTTTTCTGTGGGAGAGTCTGGCCTTCTCTGGGGTCAGAGCTTTGGTGGCTGAAGCCTGCTCTGATGAGACCTTCAAATAGAGTAGAAAACAAATGGAAAAGCAGTGTAACAATTGCAGATACCCTGTCCTTCTAAAAACCTTTCAATCATTCATTCCTGAGGATAAAAGCTGTCTCCAGCAGCATGTGCCTCCAACTTGGTTGCCAAAATGTCATCTCCTCACCATAAAGAGTTTCACTGATCTTTGGCAAGGCTCTTCCATTTACTGGGGGAACATGAGGGAATAGGAGTTCAATGGTCTTGAAAATCCCTTTGTCCGTTCTCTCATTCTCTCTCTCCACAGACCTTCCACAGCTGATTCCTATTTCTCCATCTCATCTGCACAACACAATGACTCTGCTAGTAGAAAGCACTTCATTGGACCCTGAGGCAGAAACACTGAATAAGAAGGTAATACTGGTTTCAACAAAGAACATCTAGCTTGGCTTTCCATTATGTGACGTGATGGGAGTACCAGAAAAAAAGGTATCTGCTGACTTCATGCATGCTTCACGTTGTAGAGTTACTACCAACTTTTGAGGCCCAAGTTGACAGACATCATCTTCAATGGGGTTAAAAGAAACAAAGGTGAGGTCAGTGGGGGGACTGACTGTAACATTTCCAGCCATTACTTTTTAACAGTACTATTGTAGAAATAATTCATTTTTCTGCTGTGCATTTACCATAGTTTTCATCCCAGCTGAAATACTACAGTTATAAATGTAAAAAACACTGTTGACAACATGAGTCTGCACTCATCGTTTTTGGAGTGGTGGGGCAAAACACACTTTGGACGCTTCACCCATCCTTCCCCTTCCACCACTCCCCAGACATATATCCATCCTTAGCGAAATGGCAGTAACTTGCTGCAGAAGTGAACTCCCTGTTTGGATAGCGGGAGCACTGAGCTGAGAGTGACTGGCAGGAAAGGTTGCACAGGAGCAGCTCTGGAGATGCTTGTCTCATGGAAAGCTGGGGAGAGGAAATGGATGAGTGGACGGTGCAAAGAAAGCCTCCGCCCTTCAGTGAGCTAAGAACAGCTGTTGTTGATGATGATTGCTTCCTAATTAGCTTGCTCTTGTATAAGCTTGATAATTTTATGTACCTCCAGAGGAGCAGATTAGCTCTGAATTCACATTGTATCTATTTGTGAAGAGTACCCTATAAATTATTTACCTAACTCTCAGAAATATTAGATCAAGAAGACTCTAAGTATGTCTAATTACATGGCAAGAATAACACTGAGTAGAAAGGCTTGCTGCATTTCCAAGTGCATAGAAGTGATAAACTGCTTTAAAAAGTTACCATACATACCCCATGACACTACAACCTGCTACAGGTTTACAGTTATGCTCTTCTTACTAATATTTCTCCAAAGCAGTTTTTTATATCAGGAGCACATAGCAACCTCATCCACAGATTCGTCCTTCAAGAGGCAAAAAAAAAATACAGACCCAAAACAAAACTAAAAAACAGTTGCTATTCCCAAACACATAAGCTTACCATGGCCATAATGAAACAAAATGAATTCGAGTACTGGTAAATGGCTCTAAACTTCATAAAGACTCTCTCAACCTCTCCCAAGTTGCTGGCTCTGATTCACTACTGGTTTAAGTAGAATAACACAGTGATGAATCAGCTATGCTATAATTTTCACTCCATTTTTTGCTATGTTAGTACATTGTTACTTCATTACTATTGAACCGCTATATTTTTTCTGTGCTTTGCAATCAGTATTCTGTTAACCCGCGGTGAGCCTGCAGCCACTGTAATCGAGCTAATGCTAAGTCTTGTGGCAGTAGCACCCCAGTTCTTATTTGAAGATGGAAGGAGACTTAGCACACTGCAATATTTACAGGTCCATTGGCCTTATTTCAGGGCGAAGATTCAGATGAGAGAAAACAGAATGGTATCAATGAATGCCAGCTCCAATTAGGAGAAAAGAAAATGTATCAGAACATGAAATTGATATGGGAGAAAAGGAACCAGAGAGAAACAAATCCACAGAGGAGACACCACAAAGTGCAATGGGAACATCTTTCCTCATCATTGGACAAAGGACTTTACAGCTTGCATTGCCAGTGGGTAGTAGACCCCGGTTTGAATACACCTTGGTCCCTTGGCTTCTTTTCCCTCCTGTGTTATTCGAAAAATATTTTGGCTCTTGCTGGACTCAAGCTACTGAATGCAACAGAACTTTTGTTTGGTTCAGTATCACATTAATGAACAAAGATGCAACTCAGAGCAGCCACAGTTTAATCAGTGGCTCTAATCCATGAATATCCTCTGATATTTATATCCCTGCCGGGTATCGATAAAGCTAAATGGCACCTTCAGGAACATAGGCAGGTGTGAGAATGTGTCTGGGATGAACATGGGATGTGGTAGAAATGACCAAGAAAACAATTAGATTTTACAGATGTAAGCAGAATACCAAAGGCATATGGTTTACATGTTCCACTTCTGCATGAGCAGTGCCAGGATCAGGCTCTGTAAGGCACAGTCCCTAAGGTATGAAAAACCCACCTCTCTCTCACCTCTTGAGTCATTTCAAATTCAAGTCCCCCAACTTTGCCCTCACTTTGGCCAGAATTCCTCTCCCCACATTGCTCACCTTGACTCTTCTTTTTCAAGCAAGCACTACTTACACTATCTTTAATTAAGTACAATAAAGAAAAGCTTCCCTAAATGTACCAGCAGCACTGCATCAATGATCTGCAAAGATGGACAATTACCCATCAACAGATAGTGGCTGCCTGTCATGTGTGGAAAGACCACTCGTAGTTTCACAGAACCACTTCCAGGTTGGATCCATCATAGACCAGTATCTCCCCAACCCTACGTCTGGGAAAGGCATCACAAGATTGCTATTGAAATGGTCTTAGGGATCTTCATGCAAGGGCAAATGTAGAAAATTTAGAAGTCCAGTGACACTAATAGTGTAGTCTTTGCCTCCTATTTTTGCAGCAGAGTGATTAACAGGGGACACACGTACCATAGCAAAGGAATGTTTCATGGTTGAAAGGTTAATTCTTGATTTGATTTGTTTCAGAAGTATTGGAGATTTGATGGAGGAGGGTGATGGGGTGGAGGATTAAGAGGGCTCCCGATCGAGGAAGAGAATGATTACTGAGATAGGCACTAATGTGCAGGGAGAATCACACGGTTCCTCCTGAAAATGCATCTGTTTGATTTTCTTGTAATGCTTTTCTGTTGCTGGCTGCAATCAGTAATCCTCACACTCCTAACACGTGCACCTTGCTGTATTGCCCCCTTTTTTACTGCCCACACACCCTCCCTGGGCCACAAGTCAGTTAAAGGCAGTGTGGCTGGATTTGATTTGGGAAGGTGGTAAAAAGGGGAAAAAAAAGGAAGAGGTGGTTTGAGAGTGAGGGAGAGCAATTGAAACCAAAATCCAGAAGTTGAATCTTTCATGCTGAATGTTAACTTACAGAAAAGTAACCCAACAACCTTGAAATAGAGCAAAGCCCAATTTAAATTCATTACATTTAAATTAAATTTAAAGCCCATGTAAATGGATTGACTTAGTTAAGAATATGTCATGTGGAAGAGAAAAAGTGCAGCAGCGACATGCCAGGCAGCTTTGGCTAATTTTACAATTCACAGCAAAATCTTTATACTCTGATTGCGATTTAAAAAAATATGCACACAACTTATTAGCACCAATATTAGAGCCAGTATTTATAATTCTTCTTAAGAAATCATTGAATGCTTTGCAAAGTCTGCACACTTCATCTACTGAATGTGGCTACTTTGTGAAGGTAGGAAGGACAGGGACCTCCATAGGGGGTACAGAATGGGAAAAAAAAGAACACAGGAAGAATAAATTCAATTACTCCTAAGTGGAATTTTGCCTCTCTCTCAGGACACATGCTCTGAAGTGGGTAAAAATGCTCCAGGATCTTTAACTACCATGACCTTAATTCCAATGCAAAAGAACATTTCACTTTAATTCAATTGAGAGAAGAGTTACTGCATTTTTTTGAACCTTTTTTTAAATAGTTAATCTTCTGACAGTTACCACCGAAACCAGTGGGCACTAGGTCACAGTCTGAAGGATTATGTCACTGGAACTTTACAGAACTAGGTGATTTGTAAGAATATTAATGATAACATTAGTAAATTAATTCAAAACACACTCCGTTCCTATCTATCCCCTCCCTGCTACCTCACACAATGATTTTATTGGGTTGGTTTTGGTCTACTGCACCAAAATTGCTTTTGTTTATTTTTTTATGGGAAAATGGCTGTGTATAGACTTTTATAATCTTTGGTGTATTTCCAGCATGATTGCTAAAATTTAGAAATAACAAAATTATGACACTGTGGAGCCGAACTTTTAATCTGTTAAGAATATAATATGTGGTCAGAATAGGCTGATTAAGCAGAGACTGAATAGTCTTAAAATAAGACTGTTCGGGTCAAATAACACACTCTCATAGCCTTCACTTCAAAGATAACTTTTATTTTCCCCATGTGAAGTGCAGATGAGCACCTTGGCTGAGTGAGGAGTTCTACTGCAAGTTTGACCCCAATTTGAGAAATAAGAGACTGCCCCAGTGAAGTGCCTTGAAGACATACTCTACCATAAAAGTGGGAACAGCTGGGGATGAGAAAATATAGGTGTTTGGAGGGGAATGGGTTAATACTCAGACAGAAAAGCTACTGTTTCTGCTGGGAGCCATACATTATTTTTCTCCAGCAGCCACTCCAAAAGTGTTATTACCTGTGTACGGCTTTGTTGCTTTTCTTGTCATCGTTTTTTTTCAAGATGAACAGGAGCTGGGTATATCTTGTAAATAGAATAGAGTAAAAGAGAACTGTACATGCTTCTCCCTAAATGCCATAAGAAGAGACATGCTTTATAAATACAATTGTTTTGCTTCATTTCATCTTCTTATTGGTGCTGGTTCCAACCAAGTAGGACTTCAAGAGTTGGTCAATTTAGTGCAAGAGGAATGAATGACGCAGAAGCTCATGAGCTCTGAATCTAATCTAAGCTGCGCTGCTGGGAATCAGGGGCAACACTGCCGAAAGCAAAGGACAGGCCCTTGCATGAAAACAGTGTGAAATCCAAAGGGGCCCCTGTAAGTCTCAGTGTCACTCCCTTCACAAGAAGCCAATCCACCCCTGAGGCTGCAAATGCTCCCAAGTAGTATTAAATAACCAAGAAGAGAAAAATTATTTACTTGTAAACCATGTACCCTTTTCTGACAACACAATGGCGGCTTTTCCTTTCCTTTTCTTTCTTTTTCTTTCTTTTATTTATTTTTTTTTTCACATAGCGCGTAGTGAATCTTCTGCCATAGGAGGCTGCAGGGGCAGATTGTATCAGCAGGTTAAACAATAGGACGAATTCATGGAAAACAAGGCCTTAAAGAGATAGGAAAGCAAATAGGCAGGAACCAACAACTGTGTATTCTGGGAGAATATGAGGGGAACAGGCTGCAAAAATTGGCCAGATGCTTCTGAAAAAGCATCTTTTTTTTTTGCACAGATTGCAGAGAAAATACTGGCCTAGACTACTGTCCTCACCCTTGAGGACATGGCTTGTATCATGGAGAAAAAAACTCATCTTACTGAAAAGGTGAGTTGCATGACTGGCTGCTACAGGACGTGAGTCTAAGTCAGAACCAGCCATTCTTCCTCACCCAATAAGTGGCATTCAGAAATCTTAGCAGGACAACCATGCATCCTGTATCTTGGGAACCACAGAATGGCTTAGGTTGGAAGAGACCTTAAAGATCACTGAGTTCCAACTCGGCTGCCATGGGCAGGGACATTTCCCATTAGACCAGGTTGGTCAAAGCCCCATCCAGTCTGGCCCTAAATACTTCTAGGGATGGGGCAACTGCAACTTCTCTGGGCAACCTTTTCCAGTGCCTCACCACCCCGCACAATGAAAAATATCTTCCTGATATCTAATCTAAATCTACTCTCTTCTAGTTTGAAGCCATTACCCTTTATCCTATCACTACATGCCCTTGCAAAAAGTCTCTCTCCAGCTTTCTTGTAGGCCACCTTCAGATACTGGAAGGCTGATATAAGGTCTCCCTGGAGCCTTCTCTTCTCCAGGATGACCAACCCCAACTCTCAGCCTGTCCTCATAGGAGTGGTGCTCCAGCCCTCGGATCATCTTCATTGCCCTCCTCTGGACCTGCTCCAACAGGACCATGTCCATGCTGAGTTGTTTCCTCCTGCACCCAGGAATCTGGATTATCCATCAGTCTTCACCAGCAGCACTCTGTTGCTGGTTAAGTGATACAGCCCTGGCCTGAAAGTTGTACTTGAAGTACAGCCAAGCTGTAGGTTGTTCGTGAATAACAGATTCACACAGGCAAAGAGCTCAGATCTCTTCTCCTTACTCCCTACGGCTCAACCCTGATGCGATTTCTCCCATGAAGTCTCTTGGCTGAGGTGCAGCACAGAACCCCTTTAAATGATGGTAGTGCCCTACGGTTTGAAGAATTGCTCTCAAAAGTAATCAGGTGTCTCACAGAAAGGGGTCTTGAAAGCTAGGCACACCAATTTAAAGATTTAGCTAGAAGATTTTGACAAAGCTCCTTTAAATGGAGCAGATATTTGTCTCAGTGAATGGAAAAATACAGTACGAATTAAGTCTGCAGAATGAGAACATTGGAGAAAGCGACCTGCATTGACTGGTAGCCGATACTGCACCCCTCATGATGTGTAACTAATAACAGCACGCTAGACATTCAGCTTGCACATTAAATATTAATAACATTTTTCTTCTGACTCATCATTAAGCTAGAGTCTCGCTGCACAGCGCAAACTGATTTACAGACCATCCGCGGCAGGCTCTCATGCTGTCCGTGTCGCTCAGCTAAACACCTGCTATCCAGAGGTGGATACCCGGCAAGCTAGCCAGGTCAGAAATGGGAGGTTTTCAAGTGATGGAAAACAACAACCCAGGCAGGTAGACAGACAAACAACCAATCCTTCTGACTGCAACTCTGTCCACAGATAATGTACAGCATGTGAAGCAAATCTCTGCAAGGAGCCACAGCTTCAGTCTGACTGTTTAGCTCTGAGGATGCTGCAGATACAACCGGTGTGCAGTGTCCCCCTCCCCATTTGCTTCTTGGATAAATGTTATGGCACCTCTAACCCTTCTGGGAAAGCCTTCCACAAGCAAGATATTTACAGCCCCTCCCAGGACAAGACTATGACTGGTACTATTTAGATAGTGAGGAATAGGACCGACCATTCTCTTGAAAAAATGGAAGTCTCGGCCATGTTTGTACTGAGAGTCTGGCTGCTCCTTTAAACCTTTTCTCAGACAAGGTGGTTACCAGTTCAGAAGCTCACACTGCCTGCAGCTAGATAGAACTGTATGCCTGATCCACGGAGAGCATTTTGCAGGAAGATTTAGACAAGCCATTTTTGAAATACGGGACTCGGCAAAATATAGATGATGTATAACAATTGGAAAATGCTTTAAGTGATTCTTAGCAACACCATATCACAAAAGCAGCTTGTCTGCGAAGCTTCAAATGTAGTTTCTTTGAAAGAACTTGGTGAATTCTAGCAGTACGGGACTGATTTTGAAAAGGCGAAAAGAAAACTTAAGAAGTGAGTCAATGATGAGTTAGAAACATCAGAAGAGGGTGACAGATTTTTAAAGAAGGTGCCAAACATCTCCTGAAGTGCTGGGCTTTCATTTAAAAGACTAAATAAATAAAAAAGTAGTAGCTCTCTAATCCTTTTTCCCTGTCAAGTTTTCAAAACATAGGTAGATCACTAGAGCGTTTTTTACATACAGTGAATTTTTTAGAGAAAGCTATGAGATGTATTTCATTCTGGGGCCTTTGGGGGCGGGGGTGTATGATGAGAGAGAGGTATGTGTGAGAATCCCAGACAAACCCTTCGCACTTCCCTCATGCTAGCTGGGAGTCCTCTTCTCTCACATGTTGGTATGTAGAGATCCTAGAACAGCTAGCAGTATTTCTCAGTGGATATTGTGTTGGGAAGAATTCAGAAGGCCAGAGTTCTATTCACCTGCTTCGGTGACCTTTGACAAATGACCTGAGAATTAGTTATGCCCAGCTTTCTGGATCTATAAAACAAGAGGGAGTAAACTACACAGGCCTCCTTCCTCATTGCTCTGAGGTCTCTTGTCATAGCATGACACCGATTCAGATACGTGCTTGTGTACACATGTATGAGCTTGCAAGTATTAAGCATATGTATGCATATGGATGCAGACATGAACATTTATGATTGCTCCCATTACGTTCATTCTTTCTTTCTCCAAGTCACAGAGGATAACCGCCCGTGTGCACATCCTCCACCATTTTCCACAGCCCACACTTCCTTCCAAATGTAGCACCCTGTTCTGCTGCACGTAGCAACTGTGGCACTGGAAGAAACTTCCAGTGTTCCTCCCTCCCCTCTTTTTATATGTAAAAGACTCATTAATACATTCTACATAAAGATCCCTACCTGCAATAATATTGCTGTGCTGCTCAGCAAAGATTGATGCTTACAGAGGAGAGGTGCCATATTACCAAAGGTTTATTGCTCTTATGAAATCTACTGCAGAGTGTTAGAAAGGTATAGACAATTAGCAATTTTCAAAATAAGTGAATAAAGTGCATTTTGTGATTCACTGTCTTTGCTCTTTTTTATTATTATTGTTATTATTATCTCTATTTGCTAATTTGCAGAACTGTGAGCGGGTGTCACTGTCATACAAGAATTTGCCAGATTTTCTCACATTCATCTTGTGCGTTGCCCTTTATTGCTCAATTGTTTTGATGCACAGTGATGAGACAGCTCTCTAAAAAGTGGTACTTTTTTAATTGCTTTCTGCTCAGGAGCAGGGGATAGGTCCTGTACCTGTGGGCACAACTGCTGAATCAAAGCCTGCCAGCTACACAGCCCTCTCCCAACCTCTTATTCCCTATCAAAGCATCGCATGTTTATATAAAAGCACTGCAGAGGTTTGGATCATTACCCAGAAACAGTGGTCAATAAAACAGCATTAGAAACAAATCAAAGCACCAATAAAAGACATTCATTTCCAGACGAGGTCTGTGTGCCAATTAAAATACTTCAAGATCTATGTAAGAAGAGATCACTTGACCATTGAAAGTACACAAGAAAGAAAACCAGGACAGAGGAAAAAAAAGAAAAGGACCATCAAGGGAAAACAGATCTCTGCATGGGATTGCTGTTTAGAAGAACCAATTTGTGTTGATGAGTTGGACATTTAAGAGCTGATAGCATGTTGTGCTGTCTGATATGACATTGGTGGCTATGGGATTTCTTCAGCAGCAACTTTATTCACTAAGAACCAAGTATCAGATAATGAAATGCACAGACAGGTAGCATTTCTCTGTGTCAGCGATGGAGGCAGCAGTTTGCCAGCTGAGTCTTCTCTGTCCCCAAGGCTGAAGGCTGGGAGGGAACTGAACGGGTGTGCTCTTTCAGGAGCCTTCTCTAGACTATATACTCTTTTGGCAGATACCACCTCTCCTATGAAGACAGGCTGAGAGAGCTGGGGTTGTTCAGCCTGGGTATGAGAAGGCTCTGGGGAGACCTTATAGCGGCCTTCCAGTACCTAAAGGGGGCCTACAGGAAAGGTGGGGAGGGACTCTTTATCAAAGATCATAGCAGTAAGATGAGGTGTAATGGTTTTAAACTGAAAGAGGGTAGATTTAGGTTAGGAAGAAATTCTTTACTATGAGGGTGGTGAGACACTGGAACAGGTTTCCAAGAGAAGGCGCGGATGCCCCATCCCTGTAGGTGTTCAAAGCCAGGCTGGATAGGGCTTTGAGCAACCTGGTCTAGTGGAAGGTGTCCCTGCCCAGGGCAGAGGGGGTTGGAACTAGATGATCTTTGAGGTCCCTTCCAAATCAAACCATTCTATGATTCTATACTAGGGCTCACAGAGCATCCAGGCCCTTGTGGGCTTTTTTTTTTCTGAGATAATTTGTCCTATTAAGGCACGATGACTGACAGGCTAGGAGCCCCTGCTCCCTAGGAAGCTAATGAAGCAAGCGTCTCCTTCCCACCACCATGTAGTGCTCTAGGGGATTGCCCACATCTCTCATTGCCTCCTCTACAAGACCCCTCTGCTCTGTCCGAGCAAAAAGTGCCAGGCTTTGAGCTCAGTTTCTTGTGAGACACACGCCTCCTCGCAACTGCTTACTTTATGCACACCTAAAAACAAATCACATCAGGGAGATGAAGGCGCTGTATCTTTCAGATGCCTTTTTTTGTCATTACTCTCCTGCCCCCTCATCACCATTTTCTTGGGTTTTGTTTATTTCACAGAGTTTACTTACCTCTAATGGCTAAGCCAGAGGGAAAAACACATAATCTTGCTAAATCATTTCAATCTATCTACCTGCCTCCTACTCTTATGGTGTACAGCTAGCATTTCAAATCACACAAAGGCTGGGAAAGTGTAACCAATAATGCCAATTTCAGGAGAAGAAAGCTTCAAGAAATAAAACCCAAACCCTAGCACATGAGGAGGAGAAAACTGAGCCATCTAATTGCCTAAACTGAATAAACTGTGAAGCAGGACTGGTGGTGATAATTTCTAAAAGATTTAGTTTTAAAATATTAGTAATACAGATAAGGGATTAACACTCATACTGTAGGTGACTAATCTTGACTGTGCCTTTTTAACAACAGCGTTGCTACCACCATCATAAAGGAAATTAGCACTGATAATTAGATCAAATCCTTTATGTCGGTAATCCCACTTGAAGATATTTTCAGAAGGTTGGAGGTTTAAGGCAATTTCCTGTATGCGTCCAAGACTCATTAATTAATATTGATATTTAATGTGTTCCAGACTTTCATTTCTTGGTAATACTCAGAGCTGTGTCCCACTAACTCATTTGAGACAATAGTTTAGTCACACCAGAAAATAATTGCCCATTCAGCACCAAGGACTATCAAGCAACAAATCAGAGACCTTTAAAATTGTCTTACATATCAGGGAATTGGGGTTCTCTGCGTTTGAGCAATTTAATGTTAGTTTTTTCCTTCCCATGGAAATGCCCTCAAAAACCTGCACTTGAAGTAAAATCAGTCTCATGGGGTGCCAGTATTCTCCCCAAAGATTGATACTGCTTATGTCATCAAGATTTCTTCCCTAAAGACCCATCTCTACAATCCTGAAAATATAGTATCATTAGTTTCTTTTTAACAATTTTAAACACCTTCATGCTACAGAAGAGGAAAGAAAGAACAAAAGAACACAGGGAAGGAAGGAAGGGAGAAAGGAAGGGAAAGAAAATGCTCCAGATTCCCAATAGAAGAAAGAAAAAAAAAATAGAAGTATGTCTTTAAAATGTCGCAACTATTAAAGTCAATTTTATGGTTCCAGGGGCCTAAACAACTATTTTCCCATGGTCCTGGTTGGCAGCATTGGCAGTATTCTCCCAAGAGAAGCAGCAGCAGAAGATACAGTCAGATGTTCGCTGGTAGCAATCAGCCCTGCCAGATTTAGAAATGTGTGCACACCATTTTGAACACTTCATCTCCGGTGCATACATATGTCTCCATAGCGTTCCTCTAACAGGCACCCATCGAGAATAATGTGAAAGGAATCAGAATATGCAACAGGCAGTGCACCTGTACAAGCTGGCCCCGTGTTTGGAAGAGCTCTGCACAGCCTGCCTCCTACTGTGCTAACAGCCTTTCATGTTTTTGTTCCTAGTGGTTGAAGATCCATGAACAATCTCCCGCCACTGTACCTTTAGTTCCTTATTTCTCGGTACCTCAGTAGGGCTAGACTAAACCATAGAAATCAAAGAAGAGAAATTATTGTTTGGTTAAGGTTAAATCCCAGTTCATTTATCTCAAACCTCCTGCTGAGGTGCTATACAAACTCAGATGAGGAAAATACTTCAAGGTGCTTAGAAAGAAACCATACCACAAAGAGTACCTTTGAGAGCTGAGGCTTGCTGATTGTTCACCAGCCTTATAAAAACAGGAATGGCCACTTACCTGAAAAGAAAAAGAAATATCAATTATTATTCATTTTCTTTAAAAAGAAAACCACACTTTGTACAAAACAAGAAAGAATAAAATGACTGCGGTGCACCAGCAGACTGGGTGTGGGATGCCCAGGGCTGCGAAAGCAGGGAATCAGCATGAACATACAATGGCAGAAATGTAGGACGAAGGCAGGACTGAAGCAGGGAATGATATGAGTGGAAACAATTAGGGTACATTTGTAAACCAGTTGCGAAATATGCGGACACTTTTCTGCCCACAAAGGATTTCCCAATTAAAGGCAGCAGTCACATTCTCTGGGGTTTCCTTCCTATTTTCTGCCCTTCTCCCATTTCTGCTATGAATTAGTACAGAAAATTTTCTTCTAATGTGCAAGTCGAATGTGCCCCTTTCTGCACATTGAAGGATTAATTCTCTGCAATAAACGTTGCGTTGAGTGAAACAGTTTCTAAATCCTCCCAAAATATTTCTCCTCTCCTGCCCTCTCTCCAACAAGAAAACCAAACAAAAAAGTCTCAGGAATCTGTAAATGAATTCCTTTCTGTGCAACATGTGTGTACAGTCCCATTAGCAGCAACACAGCAGGCCATCGATTGGGGAGGGGAAAATGGCTTTGTTTATGGTAATGGATTTTGAGACTCCTGGTGATAATTTATTTAGTAGGAATTTTTGCAGAGCTGGCTATTACACTGATGGAAATCCTCAGAATGGGCTGATTTTAAAAGGGGAGGGGTGAAAACAAGTGGCATTGCTTATTTTTTGAAAAATAGTGTTATTAAATAATTTGAAACACATTGATAAAATGTGTCTGAGAGTTACGCTGCTGTAATTTATAATACAAATTACATTGCTATTGACAAATGGCAATTTAATCTAGCGATTAACTTCAACAATTTGAATTCCTCTGTTGCTTTTTTTTTTTTTAAAGACATAGTATATAGCACATGAGGCAGGATACGTGCTGGGATCACCAGATGCTGTGTTGTTGCTGGCCTCAGACTTATTTTCTGCCTCATCTCCCCAGAGGATACACAATTGGGAGAAACCTAACCAACTCTCTTATCATCTTTAAGTATGGATCAACCCTGGGAAGTATCCATGGGGACATTCATTCTGCATAAATACTTGGTTTCAAGTTAAACAGTCTCTTTTGCATACAGAAGTCATCCTGTCTAGTCCCATCCCAAGAAAATCTCCATCGGGGATAAAACTCAAAACAAGTCCACAACTGGCTTGAAATTATTTCAGCTAGATGATTTAAAATAGAAAAGAGATCATGATCTTGTCCTTGACATATCCTTAAAGAACAAACTCTCGGTCTGAAGGATCAAGCCACCCACCGTGCTGTCTATTCTTTTGCAAATACATCCCAAGACAGATGCACCCATCAACTGAGAGGTGCCAAGCCCTTTGCAATAACACTGCAGAGCTACCAGCTGTAATGGGATACTGGGAAATCAGATCATCCTACATTTAAACTGATTTCTATCACTGATACTCTTTGCAGTGCAGAAGTAGCGTTAAATGCAATAACGTGCTGTTGCATGGTCACTTAATTCTAGAAGTAAATTCAATATTTGCTGGCATCCCCTATCCAGAGATACAAAGTGAACACGTGTATTGGAGCTGTTAGTTAGAATTACCTTTGCAATGCCTCCTGGGGAAAACCAGAACAGCTTAGGCATCTGTCTGGGAAGAAAGGGTTGTCATTCTCACCCTGTACAAAATTGTTTACAAATTGCTCTGCTTCTTGCATTGCATTACCATTATGGCCCTGTTGCTGTCTTGGACACATATGGGTTTTACTACAAGAAATAAAAGGGACCTATTCCTACTGCTTTTAATATTTTCAAAGAAGGAGCTGGGGCAGAACAATGGAAACAAACACAAGGTCTTTGTGACACCACTTGCAGGTAATTAGGAGCAGGTAAGGAGCAATGCCAATGTCCTTCTTATGAGTAAAGTGGAAAAAGATTTGTTAGGGGAGCTGCTTCCCAAGTCCACTATACAGAGCCCCATAAAGAACTCTGAAGTTCTTCCTTTAAGATACAATTTTATCATCATATTTTGGAGACTCCTTTTCTGGCTGAAGGAAGTAAGGGCAGGGAAATATGAATATTAAAAATACTGCAGACACATGAATTTGGTTTAAAACCTCTAAATGGGTTCAATCAAATAAAGGATAGGAAAATTTGGATGGAGATTGTCTGACTGGTGTGTCCTAAAGCTGGCCTGGGTGGCTGTACATCTGGGAGTTGGGTTCAACTCTTGCATTGGCTCATTTTCACAGAATCACAGAATGGTTAGGGTTGGAAGGGACCTCTGGAGATCATCTAGTCCAACCCCCCTGCCAGAGCAGGGTCACCTACAACAGGTTGCACAGGACGGCGTCCAGGCAGGTTTTGAATGTCTCCAGAGTGGGAGACTCCACCACCTCTCTGGGCAGCCTGTGCCAGTGCTCCACTACCCTCAAAGTAAAGAAGTTCCTTCTCATGTTAAGATGGAACTTCCTATGTTCAAGTTTATGCCCATTACCCCTCGTCCTATCACTGGGCACCACTGAAAAAAGACTGCTCCCATCCCCCTGGCATCCTCCCATTAAGTATTTGTAAGTATTAATAAGATCCCCCCTCAATCTTCTTTTCTCTAGACTAAAGAGACCCAAGTCCCTAAGCCTTTCTCCATATGAGAGATGTTCCAATCCCCTAATTGTCTTCGTTGCCCTTTGCTGGACCCTCTCCATCAGTTCCCTGTCCTTCTTGAACTGGGGAGCCCAGAACTGGATGCAGTACTCCAGATGCGGCCTCACCAGGGCAGAGTAGAGGGAGAGGATGACCTCCCTCAACGTGCTGGCCACACTCTTCTTGATGCACCCCAGGATGCCATTCGCCTTCTTGGCCGCCAGGGCACATTGCTGGCTCACGGTCATCCTGTTGTCCAGCAGTACTCCTAGGTCCCTTTCCACAGAGCTGCTCTCCAGGAGGTCAGCCCCCAACTTGTACTGATGCATGGGGTTATTCCTCCCCAGATGCAGTACCCTACACTTACCCTTGCTGAATTTCATCAGGTTTCTCTCTGCCCAACTCTCCAGCCTGTCCAGGTCTTGCTGTAAGGCGGCACAGCCTTCTGGTGTGTCAGCCACTCCTCCCAGTTTTGCGTCATCAGCAAACTTGCTGATGGTACACTTGTGACCTTAGCTAAGCCCTTTCTTGTTAAATGGTACTCATCAAGATAGTACCACCATTTATTAAGTCTGTTAAGGTGTTTCAACAGATAAAAAGTACTTTTTCTAGCACACCAGAAGATCAATTGGCAAAAGTCCACTGCTGTAACAGGACACAGTAGACCCACAACAAAATCCACTTTATTACTCAAAGTAAGATACAAACTTTGGTCGTATTTTTTCTGAGAAGGATCTCTCTCAATCTCTCCTAAGGAAACTGTTCCACTTCAGTTAAACAAATATTACTTGCCCAGAGCAAGACTGAGCATTACTCTGTTGTAATTAAGGCTTCCAATTCTGGTTTCAAGGAAATGAGCAGAATTTCACATCTCCACTTACTCCCCCCACTCCTGCAATGAAAGTTTCCTTAATTCAATTCAAGCTTGCAAACATCTGCAGGCTAGGTGACATGAATGACACTGCATTTTGTAGCAAATACACATCTTGTCAAAAATACTTCCTCCAACTCTTGTTCCCACACCATCTGCGGGAGAAACTTGACGGGGTTCATTGTGCCTTTACAGAAATACCAGTGGCTGAGCATGACCGTGGCCGAGAGAGGCAGTGACACAGACTGGACCCCAACACCCCTTCTGCCTGGGCCAGGCTTTCCTTGAGGTTTCCTCTCCACAAGCTGACCTATCCTTTCCCCTGCCTAGCTTGAGAATCTTGATGAGAAGAGAGCCCGCGGTGGGATGGCTGCAAATGTAATGCAATCAGAAGATAATGACTTCAGAAGGAGAGGGGAGGGAGGGGATAATCAGCAGAGGCAGATGAACTCCCAAGATATGTAAAAAAAAAAGACTCTGTTTTCATGCAGATGTCCCCAGTAATGAAGAATGAGGGAAGACGAATACTGAGAAAGAGGTGAAATGGAAGCCGATTTGTTTCTAAATAGCACTATTTCAGAGTTTTCCATGGGGTGTAAGTAGCTTCTTAAACTAAGAGTGTCTGGAAATACCCCAGACAAATTCAGACCTCTCAGCCGTCTCTCTCTCTCTTTATTATACACATATCCATGCCACAATTTAGAGTTAGCTTTGGTGGGAATTGAGGACAGGAATATAAAATATGCAGGGAACATCCCTGTCTCCCTTCAGGCTCAGGTTGAGCTCGGTGTCTATGAAAATATTATGCAAATGTGACAGTGTTTTCTTTGGGCGAGCCATTTAACTGGAGCTTTCAACACCTCAGAAGCCTGGAGACAAAGGGTGCAGGTAATGATAAATGCAATTTATTTACAATGGGCATAAAAGGGAAGGAGTAGGCAGCTGCTCCTACAGGTGATGTCCACTGCTTTTCCTAACTACTCAATCACAGACTTCAGCCTTTCCTCATGATGCTTGCCTGCTTCCTGGGGTGAGGGGTTTCCAGGGATCATTCTGCTCAGATTCTGCATTTTATATTCAGGTGTGTGACTTCCACAGGCAAGAAGTTTTAACTTCTAAAACCAAAGCAGTAAGTGACCTGACCTTGGCAAGCCTCACTACGAATACCGACCCAGGGTTCAGACCTGGAAGAACCTGTGAAGATTTTCAGCCCCTTTGAGGAGAAACTAGACACAGCTACAGTCCTAGACTGCTCTCCTAGAAATCCTCCCTAGCCTAATGGTATCAATACTTAATGGCAACAGCTCTGAGCGCTACACGCACATTACAGGATAGGAAGCTACCGAATCTAATAACAGACTGAAACAGACTGCTAGGGTACCACAGGGGGCTGCTGTGCAAAATAACACTGAGCCAGAACGTCTTCTTGTGCACACTGCGAAAGCCCGTGTTCTGGCTAAGATCAAATCAGAAGCCTTGGCTTCTCAGGTGGTTCTTTACCTCTCCCTTTGCCCCTCCCATATATTTAAGTGCAGGTGTCAGCATCAGCATCCCGAACAAATTCCAGCAAGCCCTCTGTATGCTCTGCCTCTTTCCATTCCCTCAGCAGACTAAGTGGCTAACACGTCTCCTCTTCCTGCACTAAGTGCCTGCTCTGTTAGACAGCGCCGCTGCACTTGCGTCAGCAAATTAAGTTGGGATGGCTGAGGGCATTATGTCCTGCAGCTCTCCATCAAACCTCTCTCCCAGAGATTGCAGCTCCCACATAAGGGGCAACCAAACAGCTCCTGGGTCAGCTGCTGCGCTTTACATCTCACTTGATTAGCATGAATCAAATTGATGTTGGCTTACTTTACCAGACTGGCTGTAAAACTGTGCGAGGGAAGGGGCTGCTTCATGAGCCATTCAGCTGTCCCTGCTGTGGGGTGGTAACATCTGGTAGAAGCTTGAAACTGAAACCACTTGCACCCCCCCAAACTTCATTAGTTGCTGAGCTAATGTAAAAAAATATGTGGCGTGTTCCACCCCAGAAATGGCTGCTGTACAGGAAGAATAGCAGGTGAGGTGCCCGCTATAAAACCATGCTTCCAAAGGATGATCAAACATAGGAAAGGTGTAATGAAGTAAGTTATTCTTTATTATTATTACCCCTGAGACCCGATACCCTCTTAAAAAAATCTAATCCTTTTTAATTTGTTCTAAGTAAAACCATTACTTATAAGTACGACAACTGTATTACTAATTATGTAATAATTTTATGCCGAAGCACTAGTAAAAATGGCTTGAAGTCTAAATTAGGCCTAATAAAGAATTAATTTAATAAATCACTTGGTCTCAAAAAAAATTATTTACTTAAAATTAGAATTTGCTGAAAAATCTCACATTACTTTTTATTAATGCCATATAAAGTAATTGTGTAATTAGAAATTAACTTACAAGGTGACACAATTTACTCGATAATGATGCACAGCATTCATATAGCACTTCGCAGCCAGAAAGATCCCAAAATACTCTGTTAAAAAAACACCCCTGCGTCCAAGTGTCACTCCAATCATCCCAGAACTGCAGCCACCTCTGGGCTGGAAGCAGGCGACCACTTACTAGAGCATGTCAACGATTTCAGAAGGAGCCTGAAGAACACAGCACTCAACTAAATGGGGGAAAGCAAAATAACATCATTCCTCAGAAATACGGTCGGGACACAAGGGTTTGTATTGTTTTGTTCACAGTGAATTATCACGGGACTGTACAAGGCTGCAGAGTATCGTCACTTGGGGCCTGGGCCCTGTCGGTGACGTGACCTCCCCTCACAACCCGGCCTGTCTTAAATGCTTGCTTCAGCGCCGCTCAGGGCAGGGTTTTGTCCCGTGGATTTCTTTGTGGAGTTCCTTACAGCAGCGTGGGGTTCCTTGGAAAGGACCTGTTCGACTCTGACTAGACTCAGTCATGTCTAGTTTATGGGGTTTGATTAAATCAGAATCGGCGATAATGAAATTAGAGGTGAGCCATGCCCCTCACGGAGGGTCCAGTTCCTTGCTGGTACTGTATAGGGAAAGTGCTAGACTGAAAAAATACTGCTTTTATGGGCTTTGGGGTCCCTTTCTTCCCTCTTACCTTGAAGTGCTTCACATATTATGTGCCTGTATGATGAGCAAATTTAACAACTCTCTATTTTGGCATTGGAGCGTATTTTGGCTCCATTTGACAAAGGAGACAGACACAAGAAAAAATCAGTCAGTTTGGGACAGAACAAGCAAAAGCACCTTGCCCTTGCATACATTTTAACCAGTAGCTCATCTATCACACTTGAAAATAAGGAAATTTACAGTTGATTAAATCTTTCCTGGAACAAAGCATATCTTCAAAAAGGAAACAAACCAGCCAGATCACTGAAATCCACCCTGGACAAGTGACACTTCACAGTGAAGAAGCTGGTGTTGGGATTTGCCTGGAAGTACCTGTGTCTGCATGGCTGAAGGGTAAAGCCAGGAAATGATTTCTCATGGATTCTACTGAAGAGAACTGGTGCTGTGAATGATGCCCCTGCCTGTGTTTGAAGGATCACAAGGCATGCCTGAACCACATTTGTAAGAAAGCAGAAAGGAGAAGGCTGACAAAAAGAAAAAAAAAGAGAAAAAGAAGAAAAAAAAAAAACCAAACAATTACAATTACTTAGCCCTGAGATGAGCAGCGTGGGCAAAAAGGGGAGAGGCTGAACGGACTTACAGCTGCAAACAATTCCACAATACTTCAGGGTTTTTTTAAAACTCATTTCCATTCCTTTTTAAAGGCATAAAATGAAAGAAACAAATATATGTCATCAAATACTTCCGCTCAGAAACTGGAAACAGATTATGTTAGCTAAAATTAGTCCAGATTGAAACTTATTTGCCTATGATCTCTGTCAGTAGTTTTGAGTGCACTGTTTAAATGCAAGAGCCTCCTGGCAAAACGTACGCTGAAAAAGCTTGAGCAGTTTGGGTGGGACTCCTGGGTCACCTGGCCCCTGTTTGTTCCCTCCCTTGCCTGAATGAATCTTTAACTCCTCAAAGCTAATTTTGAGCGCAGATATTGCCAATTGCGAATTCAAAATTTGTTGTCAGTGAGCTTTACCTGAAATCTAGCCTTTCCACAAACCTTCCTCATCATAAATGTGCTCACTGGAATAATCACAGGATGTGGATGCCAAGAGAGTGTCAATGCAATCAAGACAAATTGGTGAAAGAATTGAGAAAACTACTTGACAGCACTCATCCAGCTTGGATGAAGACTACTTAAACATTCCCTCTGCTTTCCTGCATCACAGGAGGTCCTTCGACACCAGCGTGCTCGTGCTCTGCTCCGTGCTGCCCGGAGTGCTGGGCCCCCATGCCTCCACCGCCCACCGCGCAGGACTCGGCTACCTGAACTAAAACATCTGCTTAGCTGGCTGCATCTGGAGGCTTTTATCACAGCTGCGCACCAGCCACGAGAGAGGGACGTGGTACACATTTATCCAACAAGTTACATCTCTCCGCTGTCCTCCCCAGCGCACAGGAGTTCGACTCCCCCTACCATCTTCCACTCTGCAATGACATCAACCGTGGGTCATCAGAGCAGATCGAACGCAGGAAGCCTTTAAGAAAGGTTGAAAATTACATTAAGGGCATTACCATTAATCAGCTTGGGATTGATTAAACATTGTGTCATTCTGGGATGCCTCAGCCTTTGGGACACAGACTGCCAAAATTAGAAATACGGACTAAACCCCTAAAATCGGTTTTATGCTGAAGCTGAATACAGTTATGAAAGAAATTGTATGATACAACTGCCAGAACCAGCAAGGGTTTCAAAACAGACACCTAGGGCTTTTTAAATCATATCTAAGATGTCCTCAGGCATCTGACAGATCTTTTACTTTCCTTGTGAGAAAGCTATGTTGTCTTTTTCTTGAAAGTCTGTCTTCTGTCCATTTTTCTACCACCCTACACACTTCCCCTACCTCAAACACTGCAATATCAGTGCTGAATATTTAGGATCTTAGAGGACCCCAACATTTTCTCTCAGATTTCTGAGTATAGCAGCTGCTAATTATTTAGCAAGCATAATTTTTAAATGATCTGGAAGAAGCTGACTGTTGTATCTGGCACGGTGTGAAAGACCAATGGCTACACAACTATCAAAATGCTCAGGATGCGTGCAGCCAAAGCTTCTGTGCACAAAAGCTACAACACCAAACCAGCAACGCATGTACGTAGCCAAAAGGCCCAGTATGGTTCAGCAAGGGCTCACTTTGGCCATCACATCTACAGCAACAGCACCCCATAGTCATCTACTGCAGGATGAGCAGCAGTGGCCGAAGCCATGCTCAGCATCTATTTGCTTGCTTGTTTCAATGCAACGTGGAGGTTGCAATGAATATCATTTATTTAGCAATGAGATGTGTTGCAAGCTCTGCTACTATAGCAGAGGAATTTCAAGTAGAGTTGGTGGAACATTTTCAACTAAATATTTTCTGGTCAAAATGTGATGTTTAGTGGAAGCCAAAACATTTCAAGTCTAGGGAAGACTATCTGAGCATTTCCAAGGGGTGACAGAGAGACCCAAATCAAAATACTTAACATTTTCATTCGAAAAGCAGAGCAGACATTTTAACACAATTGTGCTTCATTAAAATGCTTGAAAAGTTTTGGGTGTAATCCAACATAGATCAAAAACAAAATTCAGAATCTCGGAAGTTGTCATGATACAGAATTATCATTCTCCAGCTTGCTCGAGGTTTGAAAAGGTTGGGGAGGGCAGGGGGGGAAGACAGGGGGAGGTTGTTGTTGCTTTTTAAAATTGGTGTTGGAAATGGATTGATGCCACAGAAAGGAGATTCAAAATTCAAATGTGACAGAGTTCAGAGGTGTGGGGGCCTAAGTTAGTAGTCTAGGCTGTTAAAGACATAACACACGGGCTTGGAGCCATTTCTAAAATTATCCATAAAAATCAGGATGTCTCCTTCAGAAACAGGGTGCAAGTGTGATCTCTGCTGACAACAGCTCTGATTCCAGCTAGTTAGGGACCATCTCTATGGATTCCCAGATATGCTGATGAGCTGGCAGTTGACAATGTGTGTGTCAGGGATAACATTTGGTTATATGTATCAGTGATGGCATTTAATTTCTGCATGAAATTTCTGCATTTATTTTCTGGATGAAAACTGTCCAGTTCCCTAAAGAAATGAAATGCTTGTTAAAAGAAAGAGGCTGTTTGATCTTCCCTTTGTGGAATTTCAAGCCTCTGACTTGCAAATCTTGTTCGACTATCATCTTTGAACTACAGCGATAGCCTTCTGTTTGCACAGAGGCTTATGCTAAGTTGATGGATTCCAGTGGCCCAAATAGGCTGCCTTCTCACTGATGGCACTGTCTTAAAGGTACAAGGAATGAGAATTAGATCTTTGAGTTTTTAAGTGGGTTCACGTTGAGACAGAGGCTCTCAAGTCCTGAAGAAATTATGAGCTGTACAAGAATGCCAGGAGGAGAGGTACATGCGTGTGATTTCCTGTCCCCCAGCCCCCAAAACTTGGCTAAGTATCACCCTTTTGCAGCTGGCTTCACATTTAAGTGTAGAAACATGCCCTCTGGTACTCAGCCTACATAGAACACACTACATTTAGGCTTTTAAAGTGCAATGATAACATATGCTATCTCACATACTTGGAAAGTATAGTGAGAACAAGATGCATGGACTTCAGCTTCCCTTTTCTAGTTCCCCTCAAGGCTTAAACTTGCTGAGTTCAACAGAAGCTCAAGAAAAGTTGCCATGACTGGACTGAAGGTTTGGAAGATGTGAGCTAGCTTGGTGTACCTCATGTGATCCACCATTTACTTTTACATCTTCAGTTAGAGGCTCTCTTCTCAGTAGCAAAGACTATCACCCAGGGCACAAATGCTTCCTACTCTTGCTTTTCTGGTAATAGTGACCACTACGTCAGAGTAAACAAAATCTTTCTCCAAATGGTTCTGTTCCCAGTTGTTGAAACATCATCTTTTTTGTTCTTCTCAATCAGCATTCATGGGAAGAGCTAAGGAGAAAGGCAACAGGGAGATAGAGGAAGACAGATGTGAAGACATTTCAGATCCATCTAATGGTGGTGTTTGCCTCTCTCTTTGCTTGACATATGTAACAGTGTCTGTACAATACAGTTCTATGATAGAAATAGGATGGCAGAAGAGAAGTGGAAGGAACAAGCAAAGCATTTCCAAGAGAGACCAGGCTTGGTAGATTCATATGCTTTAAGGTCAGAATAGAGGTTTAAGCAATTCCTTCTGGCCTTCTATATGTCACAGGGCTTTAATCTTCACCCAGCTATCCTTGTACTCAGCTCAGTGACTTTTCCCTGGCTAATACATCCTTTTTTTAGCAAGGTATCCAGTCTTGATTTGAAGGTGATAAAGAGTTAGCATGTCCTAAGGGAGTTTGTTCCAGTGTTTGATCACCTTCACTCTTGAAAGGTTGGGCCTAATTTGAATTTGTCTGACATCAATTTCCATGTCTTGGTCCTTGCTATGCCTTTCTCAATTAGATTAAAGCATTCTGTAGCAGCCATATACTTTTTTTTTTTTTTAAATGAAGATACTTATGCTCTGTAACCAAGGCCCCCCCTCAATTTTTTCAGATAAATTAGACTGATCTTGAACTCTCACTTCGAGTCATTTTCTCCAACCATCAGTGTCACGTGGAAGACTTTTTCTGCACCCAATGCTGCAACATGCTCTGAAAATGTAGATAACAGAAAAAGACACAATATTTCCAAACTAGACTCAACAGTACCACATGAGAGAGAAAACCAGTTCATGTTACATTGCATTGCCGCTGTGTTCATAAATCTATGGTCTCTAAGCCCCTTTTTACTACTGCACCAGCTGGAAATCTGAGATCCACTTGTACAACACCTTATTTTTCCTTTCCAGATGTAGTCCTGCCATCTGAAAGCACGACCTGCTCTTCTGTCTCCCTAAATACCCAAATTAATTTTGCATGTACTACACACCTTCATTAAAGGGATGCAGCCTTTCTGAGCAATTCATGCATTAGATTTTTCCTGACATTATTTTTTGTATCCTTCTACTAATCTTTGTGTCATCCACACTTTTATCAGTATACTTATTCCCAGATCATCGATGAAAACGCTGAATAAAATGGGGCTTTGTACTGATTCTTTAGAAGCCAGTCTGGAATGCTCCCATTTGATGATAATTCCCCATTGACAAGTGCTTTTTGAGATCTATCATTTAGCTTTCTCTCAACTCATTTAATCTCTGCTTTATTGGTATTGCATAGTGTTAACATTTTATCAGAATGCCATGAGGTATATCATGTTAGAAAAGTCCAAATACGAAGTCATCTTTATGAACTAGACTTGTAATTCCACAGAAAAAAAAACTGATTTGTTTGAAAAAGTCTATTTTCCTTAAATCTGTGTTGAGTACTGCTAATGACATTC
Source organism: Charadrius vociferus (assembly GCF_000708025.1). NCBI lineage: Eukaryota > Metazoa > Chordata > Aves > Charadriiformes > Charadriidae > Charadrius > Charadrius vociferus. Next base: position 3,390,824 of record NW_009647236.1, on the reverse strand, counting down.
TTACTGTCTTTTTCATTCTGCAACAAGGTCAAAATAACTGCCCTACTGTCAATCAAGTCATCCTGGTTACTTTGTTTTGAATCCAGCCCAACATTAACTTTCTTCTGGTATTTCTGTGACTCTCCCACAAAGATTTAAAGTTAAGATCTGTGAGCTGGAGATCCCCTCAATCAACTCTAGTGAGCAATTTGGCACAAGTCACCAGGGTCTGTAGATTTCAAATGTCTACTTTAGTAAGCGTTGCTTAAGATCCATCATAATTTTATTAACAATCTGAAAAATACCTTATTACCCTTACTGGAGGAACAGTTACCGTGTTCCAGCCTAAACCACCTGCAACAAGCTCCTAAAAACTCTTCTACATTTGTGACTTCAGTGCACTCCACTAACTTCCCTTCCCACCTTGGAAATGCTCCAGTAACTTCCCTTCACACCACAGAAATGCCCCATATGGAACATCTAGGAAGAAGCTGGCTTTACACGAACATGATGCGAGTTTTTTCGCACTTCATCAAAAGACATGCAAATGAATGCATTACTGAGCTTGAAACCGGTAGCGATGGTTCAACATGGGCAAAAAGAACTGAAACACTGAAATGCTTTTTCTATCAGCCTGGCCAGCCATCCCTCTGACCTATAACCCAAGCATTATCTTCCATTCAGACCGCTTTCTGGGTCCTCACGCTTGGGCTTTGTATAAATCTCAAAGACTTTTGCTAGAAAACATTTCTAAGGCATGAATTCCTGATCCATTTTCACTGCAGCTGAAATGGTTACCCAGGCTCACATCAGCCTACCCTTTCATTACTACACCATCCTTTTCCTGGGCTTAAGACTGCAAACTTGCCCAGCTCAAATCAGTGCAGAAAGACAAAGGTCACGTTCCCTTCCTGTCTTTTGGAGTATGTCGCACCTTTTTCTGTGTTTCTTTTGGCTTCCCCTCTTCTACTTCATTAAATACAAGCTGTTCGTCTTCACTGTCAAGACTTCTATAGCTTACCCTCCTCCAAGCATCACCTCTGAATTCCTACTGAAAGGTTAGCTCCCATGTCCGATGGTCAGTGTTGCCAGACATCATCAGATTTGACATGTTTTCAACAGCACCTTTGAGCTTTCTCCACTCAACTTTTGCAAAGCTGCTTCATTGTCCTCCTTAAAACTCTCTTTATACTAAAACTGCAGTGGTCACAAAGGAATAATGATGCCAGCTAGGCTTCAGGTGCTCAGGCACTTCTGTCTCTCAGGCTGAGCCATAATACTACCTCTCTTTTTCTTTTCACCTGCTCATCTCTTCATCTGTGTCTGCCTTTGTCTCTTGCCTTATATTTAGTTAAAATATATCATCCGGGTTTTTTTAGAAATGATAATAATGATTGTGTAAGACTTTCAGCCGACGTTCAACACTGATATCCCTCCTAACACCCCAACTGCTTCACATACATTCAGACAGGTATATTGGGGAACAACATTGTTTTCTGGTATGACTGGGTGGGCTGTCAAGGTGCGTCTATATTCATAGCCACTTGGAAGTGGTCCTGGGAATGGAAAAAAAAATCCACTCTACTGTTAAACAGTTAGCATGGCCCCAGCACAGCTCTGTAAGCACCCTCCCAAATAACTCTCAGGTGCAGCTTGGGAAGTACAACATTCCTGGGGCCAGTGGACTCGCAGGCTGCAACCAGCTACCCTGGTTTAAATGGTAAGAGCATTTATCAGCATGAGAAGGGCTATTCTGAGCCAGGTGTCCTCAGTACACAGGGATATTCCTGAACACATTTAATTTATTTCTCCTGACCTATTCTCACAGGTTGCTTTCCTCCTGGTCTTCAGCACTTGGCTGTTTTTGCGCATGACCCCGCAGTTTTGACTTAACCAATAACTGTGAAGGGCTAAGAGCAGCTTTATGCAGAGTACCATTTTAGCTCTGTTACTCATTCGCTCGTTCCTTAATGGCCAGAGCCACATTTTAGACATTACAATCAAGTGCTTTATCCCACCAGGTTTTAACCAAATCAGTTATGCCAAAATTATTCTTGTCAATGAGTGTCTCTCGTGCCTCCTCCTCACTGCCTGCAGTCCTAAGGGAGTGGTGCTCATCATAGCAAAAGAACGTCTTTTCTACAAATTATTCACTGTATTGGTTCAATTTGTTTGATCCATCCTGAACCTGAACTCATACCGTGGCTGCCGCCTTAGCATTATCATAATATCCCCAGCCGCTCACAGGAACTGTTGGGTACGGAAAGAAGCCCAGAGCAATTGTTTGTTGTTCCAGACTTTGCAAGTGCTTATATGCCAATTCCATTGTACACCAGAGCTCAGTACAATCTCAGGGCTGCCCTGAATTTTGCTACTTTCTAATGCGCTCTCAAGGCTGTTATATGGGAAGGATATGGCTGGACATAAATGCACTCTAGAGTTTTTTCCTATGCCCTAATACACTGCCAGCTGCACAAAAATGGTACTAAACTAATAAAAGATCATCCTAGGCCAGTTACTCCTAAAATTTGGCTTTAAAAACACCACAGATGAAATTTTATAGGGGAAGGAGGAGCACAGCATCCCAATGCAATTTATTACCATCTCTCAATTTGATTACTGCTGGGTTAAAGCTGGGGATGTTGAGGGGAGATGGAAAAACCACAGCAATGCGAGACATGATTATAGCATGGCGTCATCCTATCCACACAGGCAGTGCCAAATTTGACTAGTCAAAAACCTACCTTGATGTGGCAAGAACCCCCAGCAGGAGCAATTGTGCCACAAAGACGTTTCTGTTGAGACAAATTCTGAACCCAAGATTTCAGGTCAAGGTGACCTACAATATCTGACACCTCTAAAGGCCAATTTGTCCTTTCCCCTGCCAGGAGCCCTGGAATCTCTAAATGCACTGAGCACCCTGACAGCTCCACCTCGTCTCTTTACTATCACTTGACTCAAAGCTGCTCTCATGGCCTCACAGAGAAACATATTCTTCTTTAACAGCCTCAAGCACACAAATAAAGCATAGTTTTGTTTTTGCCTCTCAAAAAGCCCTTTCAAGAACTCAGGCCTGTGATTCCTTGAAGTAAGTGTACTTTCAAAAAGGAAATCTCTAGCCCAAGATCAACGGGGGAAGGATCAGGAGACTCGAAAATAAAATCAGCTCTTAGCCTGAGGAGAGTGCACTCAGTGAAAGAACCTGACTGGATTTAATAGGGGAACACGGGCATTAATGGCTTTCAAAAGATCACAGTTTCTGGTTTGAATGAAGGAAGCTTTTGACCTTTGGTACGGATACATTAGGCAACCCCTTGATGTTCTCTAGTTAGTCCTTTCAAGGACACCAGCACCTGATGAATCGGCACTCTACTTACTCCTGATTAGCACTCAGAAAGAGAAAAAGACTCCTTCAGAGAATAAGCCCTAGGTTTGGGTTTGACTCAGACAGCCCAGTCAGGGTAATGGAGGAAGGGGGTCAGTGTATTGCTGAAAAAGCCTAAACTTCCCTTCAAACAATAGCGGAGATATTTTTCCTGGGGGGAAAAAAAAAAAAAAGGAATTTCTGGAAAGACATGTGTCTGACAGATAATGACAGAGCAGGTCTAAGACAGGCACCTTGTGTGCAAGAGCCATGCAAATGATCACCAGGCAATCTGTCAATGTACCCCAAACCTCACCAGGGGAGCCACAGACTGGTATTCTCACCATGTTTTACATCACTACCCTGTCTAAAGAGAAGCAACTGAATTCACTTAATCCCATCCTTACTACCATGTTCTCTCTAGAGAGTACTGACCCATGCCATCCTTCCCTATCACAATTTGCAAGTGCTGTACACAGGTCTACTACTGTATCTCAGTTCAGGACACTGAGATTACAGCTTTGATCACTGCAGCCTACATACGCGTCTCCTTCTGACTGACAACCACTCCCATCAGCATAGAAACTTGGGTGCAGAAATCACTAATTATAACAGAATGTGAGGTTCTTCTTGACACAGAACAATAAAATAGCAAACAGGGGCTGTGTATGACAGGTTAAGACACCTGCCATCAGAGTTGTCCATGGAAAAAGAGATGTCACACCAGTTTTGCACACCTGCATCTCTGACAGTCCACATCAGGTGTGGAGAATACAAAGACGAAGGGAGATTTTGAGAAGTGATCACAGATAGCTGAAAGGAAGAAAACCAAAATCTTTCAATTCCTTTACCTAAGAGCTAACCTCTTCTGTGTAGAACAGAAAAGGCTGAGCTAGTGCTTTTGGGTTTGATTTTTTTTTTTTCACCTTTAATTATGCATCGTCAGTGACAAGCTCATGCGGAGCTAAAAGCTAATTTTTGGAGCTATTGGCTGTTCACCACCAGGAATAAAAATTATTCCTTGTCTTCCTAGATTTGGTTTAAGGAGCAAAACCTCTTTGTCTCTCCCTCTGTATTAGCTGCCTACAGACAGCTCCATTTTCCATTTGTGCATTTAATTATCCCTTCCTATGTGAACTACTTTACATTTGTGCTTATTGAATCTCAGCTTATTGATTTCAGCTCACTTCTTGAATTCATCATAGTTGGACTCTGGGCTAATCCTATTCTCCAATGCATTGGCGATTGCTTCCAGCTTTGTGTTGCATATGAATTTGATTAGCATACTCTCCATTCCGGTCTCCAGTGAAAATGTTAATGAAAACATCGAGCAGTATCAGATCTAGAGCACATACACATAGGACTCCACGCACCACTGCCTAACCTGACTCTAAACCTTTAATAATACCCAATCTTCTGGGGTACAGATGGACAACCAACCAATGCTTGGCTAAGTGATTTGCAGTAACTCAATTGAGTTTATATTCTGCAGGAACAACTCAAAAACCTGGACCAAATGTAGGGAGAGATCAAGGAAACAGCATTTGAACTGAGAAGCTGTATGAGTCTGATGTTCAATCAGAGTTAGAGTTCAAATTCAAGGACACAACAACAGTCCCTATGCCTGAAATTTCAGCTTCAAAAACCAGAAACCTCAAAAGGCACACTTACATTTTTGGCAAGTTTACTGCTATCTCAGGCTTAATTTCACTGGTGTGACTCTTCTCACGTACTTTAAAAGGTTGCCAAATTGCAAAGCAGGCTGGTTCTGGTGTGGATCTAGCTTTCAAAAAATAAAAGGATTTAAGATTTAAGGGTTAGTTCATGCTCATCTAATCAAGTACTTCATTGTGGCCAAGATATATTGGAATGGACATAACTCTGTTCATATTGTAACTCACCTAAAACAAAATAGAATTTCCCACTTTTACCAGCATAATTAAGCTGGTTATATCTATGAACCCTTCTTAGCTATAAGGCCTGGGGATTTTGTCTTTTTCTTTCGAGGGGAGTGTGTGTGTGGGCGTGTGTGAAGAATCAACATTATTTTACATCTTAGTTCCCTCCAGAAAGTTTTGCATGGGTTGGCTATTGAGCCAGGCATTCACCAGTGTTGAAGTTTAATATACCACTGCTCAATTCCCATGTTCCTTCTTGTTTCCAAGTTTAATGCTGCTGTTTGTTCCCTCTCTCTCCTCACTTGGGAGATGGTGCTCTACAATGTACTTTACTTGTCTCCTTTTCTTCTCTAGCAGAGTAGACCCTCAGTAGTCCTCAGAAGACCCCCGAACACCAATTCCTGATAGCAGTAAGGAAGCAAGACACACAGAGGGCAAAATAATTGTGTTTATGGTAAGATTAATCTTTCTGAAAACCAACAGAAAACCCCTGGAAAAGTTGGCTTATTCCCGACTCAAAAACATGCATCCAAAGAGCGCATATTTGGCCTCTGGAATGTACCAGATGGCATAGATTTTTTACAAAGTTTCCCAACTCTTTTCCAATCCTGCCTTCATATTTCTGTGTTCATAACAACTGTTTCTCCCAGAATTGTGTTGATGCAGGATTTCACCACTCTTACTGTTCTTCTTACAACAGCTCTTTGGACCATGCAGCACCATCCAGGAAAGAACACTGATCATTCATTTCCAAAGCCACATGCACCTAGCTGGGTTAATTTTCATTATCAGCAGTGTATGTTGGGATCTGTGATATCATAGAATGGTTTAGGTTGGAAGGGACCTTGAAGATCATCTAGTTCCAACTCCCCTGCCATGGGCAGGGACACCTCCCACTACACCAGGTTGCCCAAGGCCACGTCCAGCCTGGCCTTGAGCACCTCCAGGGATGGGGCCTCAACAACCTCTCTGGGCAACCTGTTCCAGTGCCTTATCACCCTTAAAGTGAGCAACTTCTTCCTAATGTTTAATCTAAACCTGCCCTCTTCCAGTTTAAAGCCATTCCCCCTCGTACTGTCACTACATGACCTAGTAAAAAGTCCTTCCCCAGCTCTCCTGTAGGCCCCCTTTAGGTACTGGAAGACTGCAATAAGATCTCCCCAGAGCCTTCTCTTCTCC
>NW_009647236.1:3287734-3384373 GCF_000708025.1 Charadrius vociferus | reverse complement strand
GTCCTCTGGGTGGGGGTTTCACGATAGTGGAGTAGAGGGGCAGAATCACCTCCCTTGACCTGCTGGCCACACTTCTTTTGATGCAGCCCGGGATACAGTTGGCCTTCTGGGCTGCGATCGCACACTGCTGGCTCATGTTGAGCTTCTCGTCAATCAGCACGCCCAGGTCCTTCATCTCAGGGCTGCTCTCCAGCCATTCCCCGACGAGCCTGTATTTGTGCTTGGGATTGCCCTGACCCAGATGTAGGACCTTGCACTTGGCCTTGTTGAACTGCATGAGGTTGGCTTGGGCTCACCTCTCCAGCCTGTCCAGGTCCCTCTGGATGGGATCCCTCCCCTCCAGCGTGTCTACCTCGCCACACGGCTTGGTATCATTGGCAAACTTGCTGAGGGTGCATTTGACCCCACTATCGTAACATGATGAATAATTTCTGAGGGAGGCTCACAAGTGGTTGTAAGTAAGCATAACTAAAGCAAAGGCACTGCAAAGTTTGTTCTACTTGAGCAAAGGGTCTTCCTGACCTAAAACATGTAAGAGATCTACTCCGGCTTTTGAAAAGTTGCCCTGGAAACCAGATATAGATGGTGCCTCTAAGGATGACATATCCCTGCATCAATTGTCCTGTTCTTATCATTCTTTCCAGCAAAGTTAGAACTGCAACCTGTTCTTGGCCTTCTCTTATATTTGCTCTCACTCTCTGCTGAAAATTCCATGTTTTACTTATAAATCTAATATTAAATCTTTAATATATCTATATATAAATAATGGGTATTTATATAATATATACTAGTTAAAAGCACTGCTCATATATCAACTTGCACTCCTTTTGCAACCTTGTGTGATGAAAATCTCTCATTTGGACAACGCTGTTGACAGTGGCAATAGCTTCAGTCTGCAGATGGCCATTGCGGTTACAGCTGGTTGGATACCACTGTGTTAGAGCAGCAGGAGATTCTCTCAAACACCACCACACTCAGGAAGCCTGTGTGAGGTCAACTGGTTCTTCCTCCTTACTTGCAGTTGAAGCTAGGGGAAAATACATTAAGTGCTTGCTTAATTTCATGTCTCAGTATATCCATAAACAGCACCCAGGATGTCATTCGGTCAAAAATCATGGAAGATGTGTTTAGCATTGTGTTGAGTAGACAAGAGCAGGTGTTAACCTGTACAAGCTCCATTCTCCAAAGGAACAGATGGCCTGGAATATGCTTGTCCTTTCTAATTTTTCAGCCGCCCCATCCAGTACTATCGACTACTTTTCTTTTCTTCTCTGCAATACCCTTAAGCCCAGTAGGCAATTCTCATAGCTGCTACAGAGAGGCTTTTATTGCTCTTTCATTTAAGGGACTTTATATGACCCTGTTTATAACATACCAATATTCTGAGTAGGGTAGCAAGGGAAAGAAAAGCTATTGTCTGAATTGCACAGAGTGGAAATGGAAGCACAGACAAAGCTTCTGAAAAGACTTAAATGATGCCTAATGATGGAGGTAATCACAAAGCAGGGTTCTCAAAGGCACATGAATATCTAATCCTTATTGGTTTAATTGAAAGGTGAGCAACATAATGTTTGGGGTTTTTTTAGCATTTCACTCCATATCTACCTGCATCGTGAAATGCCTGAATACCTTTGAAAATTTGGCCCTTGGCCTCTATCTCATTTCAACAAAACAGGCGTAAACTCTGTCTTTATGAGAAAATACTACCCCAAGAAGTTTACCTGGAAATTCCAGAGCTATTAACTGATCTGCTCGACCTCACCAGTCCACTCGTGAATTCATCCTTCTCATTCCCTACAGAGTCATGAGTTGGGTACTACCGGCACTGTTTAGATTATGCTTTAACAAGTGCTGAAAGCTTTGCATTTTCTTAATGAGAATCGAATTGAAATTCAAAACTACAGGCTTTGTTTAAGCAAGAACAATGTGAATCTGGCAGAATTCAAACCAAACTACCGCTGAAATATTAACCCATATAAAAGCCAAGGATGGAATAAGAACATGACTGAAAGGCATTCTAGCAAGATACAACCAGCTTTAACTGAACGGTGTCACATACAGGAACAGTAGCTATGCATTTGCAAATATTACACACTTAGCAGTGCACAGAATTCACCTCTTACTGTCTTAGAATAAGCAAAATAAATATCAATTTAAATTTGTAACAAAAGGTGTAAAGAAATCAAACAGCTTAACACAGGTGGAACTGTAGATAACTGAAAATCTAGATGTGTAACTCTTCAGTATCCTTCCATGAAGAAGTGAGCTGGAGAACAGGGACTAATTCATTGTTATGGAATTAAAATAACGCTGCCTGGCATCTCATCAGCTGAGCTTGGAAATTCAGGGCAATCCTTTGCCATCACTTGGCTTGTGTCCTTGGCTTCTCTTATCCTTTTCTGCTATTCCAAGCTCTGCTGGACTACATGTCTAGTGGAAATAACAAGTTGGTGAGACTGAGGGCAGAAAAGGAGTGAGGTACATTATAAAGTAGAATCTCACAGAATTTAAAAATAAGAGTCTCCCCACTTGTCCACTTCAACACTGTGTGGGCTCCACACTGAGTAGGCAGATAAGTTTATGCCCCTTCTCTTCTTACAAATGTCTTTATGCTCCAGTGGAAAGGATACCATCATCTCCATTCGCAGCTTCCCATCGTACGCATTTTTTTGTAGTTCTCCATTTCCACCTCTCCCAATCTGTTTGCCTCTTCCTGTCACAATCTATCTGTACGCCAGCGTTATCCACAGGCCTCACAAGGTAACAGAACATAATCACTTTTATGTGCTTGTCTGCCTTAATCTCTGGAAGTGTTCCCTGCGATTGCTCTCTGGGGGGTTCATTTGTTAGATCATTCCCCATCTGGGTGAGCAGTATTTAATGTTTATTCTGTGAAAAAGATCACCAGCGGGTCTTTCCAAACGCTGCCCTAGTTGGTGGAATCTGTGTATGTGGTGGAAAGAAGGTGGCTGCACCTTTTTGGCTGGGGGAACAAAAAAAAGCAGCATTGCTTTTTCAATAATTTCTTTGTTGCTTTAACATGAAAAGAATAAACTAGGCCAGAATAGGTCAATTTCAAGATTACTCTTCTATAGAGAGAAAGTTTTTAAAAAGATCTGTTCTGGCGTCGAGTGACACAAGTAATTTTCGTGTTATTGATCTCTTCCCAGCATAATTTCTTTGTGATTATTTTCCCTCTCCATTCTTGCCTCATCACTCCTCCATAAGTACCCTCCAAAGAAGTGGTGATCTATTCCCCTTTTCCATCACATGTACTCCAGCCTACCTTCTGTAATTGCAGAAACAATGCTCAGTGAGTACCAGCAGTTTGGAGACAGACTTAGGGAAGGAATAAAAGAAGTTTTTATGTGCGCTGTTCATTTTCTACTTTCCCAGACATAAGGGAAACAACCATCCCAAATTCATGCTGATAAAACTTTTAGATCCCACTATGAGTGTATTCAATAAAAGCATGTGACATGAGCTTCACACAGTAGCAATCTGTTCTAATCTTTCCCAACAACCGCACTAAACCAGCAATAGCAGTTCCACCCCCACGAATGCTCACCGCAATACTGCTCTCAAGACACAGCCATCCAATACAGACAAAGCAGCCCTAGGAAAGATGACCAAAAAAGCATAGGCAAGGCAGGAAAAGACGACCTTACAGAGATTTTAAGTAAGCTTCCTGTCATTAAAAAAAAACCAAACTTCTAGAACAAGGCTCAAGGCTACACCTTCTACTAGGTTCAGTCCCTACTCACTACAAAGGAGATCAATAAGTTTATTTGGCTTTTCCCACGCTAGCTCACGTAAGATGGTCCTGAAAGCCCTCGAGTAGAAGACTGCATAACTCACAGGATACCTCTGCCAGTGCTGCAGCACCCTGACACTGAAAAGCTTTTCCTAACATCCCATCTGGACCTCCCAAGCCTCAGCTTGTGGCTGTTGCCAATGTTCTACTGTCTGCTGCTATTTAGAAGAGTTTGGTTCTGTTGTCTTTGCAATCATACTTCAAGTGCTGCGGGCTTCGAGCTCACCTTTTAGTCTCCTCTTCACTACACTAAACAAGCCTAGATCTTTCAACTTTTTTTCATAGGACAGGTACCATAGGCCCCGATCATCCTAGCAGTTCTCTCCTCTAGACCCTCTCCAGTTTCTTGATATGCTTCTTGAATTGTTGAGCCTAAAACTGGACACAGAGTCCCAGGTCATTGGACTGAGGGAGATGACAAGTTCAGCGTAAGTCAGCTGTTAACTTGAAAACATCAGTGGCGTACAGGGCTACAACAGGAAGAGTGTGGCTGGCAGATCAAGGGAAGCTCTTACTTCCCACAACTATGTGAAACTGAAAACAAGTGTGACACACTTCTCCATCAGATTTCACACTTGACAGGGAACCTTTCTTACTGTCTAAGGGCTTCCCACTATGGCTCACTTGCTTTGTGAACTCCAGAGGCAGAACACTGGACCTAAAAGACAGCGTAGCTTTGTGGGTAGGTTGCTGTTATCAGAGGTAAGGATTGGGTTCAAGCACCCTGAAGCAGAAGAAGGCCTGAAGCTTGGAGTTCCCATGTCCATGGTAGATGTTATATCAATAAGGCCTTTGAGCCACAGGAGAGAGGGCTGTTTTACCTACTGACTTGAGTGAGCTGCACTTGAACATAGGTGTTAGATCAAGCAATGCAAGGAGGAGAAGACAACTCACAGCTGTCAGTACAAATTAGTCGTATACATGCTGTTCCACCGAGAGGTTACGCAGAGAAGACTCCACGACCTTACAATTACTAGTGGGTGGGGCGAGATGGGTTCTAAGTGCAAGTTTTGGCTGCTGGCAGTTTGGGGACCTACTTTCCCCTTTATGAATCCAGACCACTGGCAGAAAGAAAGATGGCCCACACTATGTTGTTGCATGTGAAAATAAACAGCTTCATCGATTTAGTTCAACATTATGGGTTTGCAGTATGAAGGGCAGGGAAGCATATTGGATAAATTCATTTTCTTATAGCCTCCCTACCTCACAGGTTAAGTCGCTGTCAAATAGGAGCCTTTCTCCTTCTGTTGCTCTAAAGGAAACTATGAGAGATGCATAGTGTTTTGAGATTCACACTAGGAAGCGATAGAAAGCAGAATGAATGTACAAGATGCATATGCTACTGCATACATTAAAGTTTGCTGATCTCCACAAGCATGTCTGTTTATGAGCAGTGGCTTTCCCCGAACGAACTGTGAAACTAGGCTGTGTTTTGGAAAGCTCTGCCTTAGACAGATAAACCCCACTTTGCAGACATGGGACAGCCCTCAAGAAAATCTTTCCTCCTCTCCTGGAAAAGACCAGCCCAAATTATCCTACAAGAATTTAGCAATCTATAAGCCAAAAATAAAGGATTATTTTAAAGCATATTACACACACCCCACACACTTAAGCACCTCCACAGTGCCTGGCTATGTTCAGCTCAGGAGAATATTGCCTTCAACAATAGATACAAAGACAGCCTGAAAAGGGCTTCTGGCTTTGCATGGAAGATAAGTCAGAAAGCAGATTTGCATCATCTTGGGAGTCTGGTACTGCCAATTTCAAGAAGTCATACAAACTTTTAAATTTGCAGTGATTAAATAATACTCCACTCTTTTGTGGGATCTGAGTATACTGCTTAATTTTGCATTTCTCCTTGAGAAGGAATATGTTGCCTGGGGTTCTCTGCAATGTGAAATGAGTGGGCCACAGACTTACAAGGTTTGGCTTAGATCACACCAGCGTCTTTTTGTTTGTTTTCAGAAAATTGTTTTCTCAAGCGAGTCTCATGACAGTATGCACAAAGCCTGTCACAGCAGGCCCCTGACCTACAGTACGCTTTTGTGGCAGTCATTTTGTGCTACAGAAACATAGAGTAGACAGTAAAGAGTAATTCTGCCTGTTGAAGTTGAGGAGGGTCAACCCTGAAATTGCACAGATCTGGTATAAAGTTAGTGGTGGTGAATCTAAAAGACTGCTATGGTGTTGACAGTTCTTAGGAAATAGCATAGACCAGCTCAGAGACTGCTTTGCACCCTCAGGTATTCCCAAACCCAAAAAAGGAACAACCAAGAAGGACACTGAGACAGAATTCTCCAGAGGATCCCTCCCAAACAACATTTCTATGATTCTGTAACAGCTCATGTTCAAAACCAGGAATGATGAGCCGGAATAGCTAAATCCCTAAGAGGTTTAGGGTAAAGGCCATACTCCTTCACTTAGCATTTCCCAACAACTACTTCAGGTGGCTTTCCCCTTTGCATTCCGAGTTTCCTGAGTCACATTTCTGTACATTTAACTTTTCCTACACAGCGGAGGAAAAGCATGTGAGCACTGAACACAGGACTGTGGTATCTCCAGGTGGAAGTCACCTCATAGGCAAGCATGGCATTAGGTAGCCTTTCAGTGCCCAAGCCATCCTCCAAACCAAGCTGCTACAGCACTGTTAATCGTGAAAGACCTATGCAGTTCGCCAGCTGTACCTCCACAAAGGAAATTCTTGTCCAAAGTGGGTCATCAACAATATCAGGAACAAAATAGTTTCCTTTAGTACTGTCCCATTAAAACACAGAGTCTACATTACTGTATGTACTAAACACCAAGTATTTGGTGCTGCAAAGACCACAGAGGTTGAACTGATGATGACAGGGAACTTTCCACCTCACAGTGACCTCCTCAGTCCACCACAGTGGAGATGATGGTGCCAGCAGCACTTTGCCAGGTCAGCCACTTCACTGTCAGATACAGATGAAAAGATGAAGAGCAAGGAGAGCGAAGTGGCGTCAAGACACAAAGTACAAGTCTCATTTCATTCTTTACCAAAGTTTGGCAGGAAAGAGTTGGCTAAGGGCCCATTTTCAGTTCAAGCACCAAATTGCTTTGATAATTAGCAAGTCTATTGGAACATGTGCAGAGTCTAGGCGTAATAGACAAAGCAGATGATAGCATGTCAAGAAATCATATTTGATATAGATTAAAATTACTGAAATATAGGGAATTATGGAAAAATACAATCATTTTGCAATTAAGATTAGGCCTAAAAAAGGATTTGCATTCATTGTAACAAGCAAGACCAGTAACAACTAACAACCACCTACGGAGATGGAGCTATTAACATGCAAATGATCATTATTCTGACCGAGGTATTTCTACAGAAAATGTGGCATTTATGCAGATTTCAAAGAAGTTTTTTGAAACAAGGTATGTATGGATAAAGAGATGGGAGTGGGAACACTGTCTGTTTACTCAGGAAAACAGTTCGGCTTGACACAAGAAAACCACGAAACACAATTACTGAGTTGGGGCTGGAACATGGTGTGGCATTCCAGCAAACCTCCCTGACAACATGATTACAAAGAAGAGCGAGCTTCGGGGCCAGAATGTTAATGTAGGAAATGCAAACCTTTACTTAATGACTTAGAGGAGTATAAACCAGGGAGGAAAGAGGATGTTACTGACTTGAAGGTAGGAAATAGGAAGAGAGATTATTTTTTTTTTTTTGTGGAAATGGTATAAAAACCTGAGCTCTTCAACTGTAAGCAAATAGGAGTTTATACCTGTAACCGCATGACTGCATCTCATGAGGAAAAAACATTACCTGAAGTTACACTAAATACAACTTTCTGTGCTACCAACATTCGGTATGATTACTACCATAATTTCAGTGAAGCTTTAGTTCCTTCATACTGTATAGGTCTTGACAAATTCATTGTGGTCCATTCTTACAGACAGGGAAAAAGGACCACTGGGGTCCAGCAGGAGGCAAAAATGAGCAATGAGTTCAACTCAGGCTACTCAATGAATGGCAGGAAGCACAAGACTCTTTATCTTGCCAGTGTGTTGTCAGGACTTGCCACAGGTCAGTAAAGAAGCAGAAAAATATAGCAGCCACCAAAACTGATGGGGGAGAGAGCTATATGTTACTGTGGGAAAATTCTACCTTTAGATAAGATATAAGAGAATATTCTTCTGTACACTATGGCCGTGTCTTTGAGAAAAAGGATATTTACAACTGCATTTCACTGCAGCTCCCTTTCACGCGCACAAAATTTCAGATCTGTAAGATTTCAAGCATCAGGGAAATTGGCCACTTTCTAACAGTCTGGTTTACAGAATTTCTGAAGGTCCTGGGAGTCTCTTTTGTAACTCAGGTAGCAGCACCATATTTTAAAATTGCATTGTATGGCCATACCAGAGAGCCTTTAAAAGATACTTTAATATATAATTTTGACCTAGTGGTAGAAATGGGGTGAAGGAGACAGCCGGAAAGTGCAAGAGCTAGGGAAGGGTTACATCAATTTCCCACTTAGCAGGCTGCACTGATCTCCCAGTCCTACGTAATCCAAAATAAGGGAATCTTAGGAGGAGCTGACTTTGCAAATGTCAAGTTATAATTCCATATTACAAAGTGCACATTAAGATTCCTTCAGCTCTGCAAAGGGTGTTTCTCAAAAACTACTAAGGCAAAGAGCATCCCTTGCAAAAAAAAAAAAAAAAGCCAACCACCTGCTGATGGGACAAAAATAAAATAAACAGGCTCATTTGGTGGGTCTAAAATCTGCTATGCCAAAGCCAGTGAATGGACATATTACACCATTCCCTTTCCGCTGGGAACTTTGCCTGTTTCATTTATCTATTTTAGTGTGAACACCACCAGATAAATGCTGAAAACCCTTAACACTGTGCTCCCACAGGGACTGTGTAAGAGATGAAAATGACTGGCACATTAGGGTTTTTTGCCCCACAGTGAATAGATGAGCAGCTGTTGGAAGAAGAATCTGAATAAACTTTTTTTGCCTAGTCAGTAGTAAAGCAGGATCCAAATATTTTAGGTCTTGAAAATCTAGATCCTTGCATTACACCTACTTCTTGCTTTTCTACAGCTGTCAGAAGTATCATACAATCCCTACCGATGACCAAGGCATAGAAATTGTCATGGGGAGATCAGTGAATGGTTCATCTGGCCACCATTCATGCTGGTATTAGCTTGGATGAAGCAAAGACATAGATCTCCTACCTCCTGTTACTTTGTGTAATGGAGAACTGACTATAAGAGAAGCACGCCGTGTGCAGTCTAGAATAACCTGCTCATATGGGATGATTCCACAAACCCAGGAGTAATTTAAGAAAAAAGGATAGGGCTTTGCCAACACAGCAATTATTGAATATTTCTTCTTAACCTCAACAGTTAGTGTGCTGCCTTAAATTGTATTTTCTAAGTCAACAAATTGTGTTATCTTCTTTTTCTAGATACAGGAAGGAGCGGTGCAGTGTGATTTGCACAGCTGTCCTGGTCTCTCGATTGTCCCGGTCTAAGTGAGGGACCTGGCCGGAGTGCCCACAGCTTCCTTCAAGTCATATAACTAAGGCTCCTTCCCATCACAACAAAGGACTGTCAAGGGAGAGAGGAGGTGGTGGAGTTCTACTTCTTGCCCTAGTAGGACCTTGAACGTTCTCCCAGACCATCAGTTGAGACGTGACTATGGCAGCTAAAGCTGTGCTGTATTAGTGAATTCAAACGTGCTCAGGAATGTTCCCAGATGCAGTAATGTTAATAAACTGTTGGCAAGTTTGCCTGTTAAAATTTGCACCTACCTCAAACAATTCCCAGACATGGATGATCCAGGGACCATTTGTCAGTAGGAAGGGTTGCATGAAGTTACACTCTTTTGGGAATTATAGCAGTTTACTAGCATAGATCTGGGCCGTTCCATGCCAGGCAGCATTACTGTCTGGAAATGCTGCAAGGTACATTTAATTTATTAGTACAGACATAACTTAAGATGCTTGCTGGAGGTCACCCAGAAAGTCCATGGCAGAGCTGTGACTATAACCCAGATTGTCTGAGTCCTGGTCTGGTTCATAATCGCTAAGCCACATTTCCTGTATCAGCACTCTCTCCCGTTCAGCACAAGCTTTTCAACCTGCAGTGAGGAAGTGGGGAAGACAGATAAGTAAGTTACTTGCACCAACAGTTGTTGGCTTAAGTTTGAATATGCCTGTGCTCCTAAACTGAGCTCCTAAACTTCTCAGCCCACAGATTCCAAATGCTTTGAAAATTACTCTGCAACATACACTTAGTCTTCACAATGTAAATATACTCTGTGTTTCCTCATCATATGCTTCCTCAATACTACAGCTGAAAGCATGGTCAGTTCCCGTAAGCTTAAATTGCATATCCTAAGCCCAAGATGCTGACACAATCTCTTACAGGTTCCATAAAACTGTAGGTGTCTGGTCCTAAATTCTGACCAGGGGCTCCTGCCAACTGATCCTCAGTATGGATCAGTATAGAAACATATCACACGCTCTTCTTCACTAGCGCATGATTGCATGTACATGCAGTAATATGATGCCACATAGATACAATATGAAGACCTAAAAGGAGAAGCAGCAAAAGTCTCTGCCTTCTTTTGCCCGGAGAAAGTGCAATTCTGTGGTAGCAGAAAACCAATCAGCCATTATCCCTCTTTAGTTCTATCCACTATGGGACAGTGACAATGAGCACAGAATGACTGCTACTGCAAGGCGAGGACAGTTTGGGACATATGATCTTTTAAGGTGGTTCCTGCCTCTCAGTTGATTTTTATACCCAGGTAAGGCCTTGAAGACCTAAATCTCAGTTCTCTTGAACTCTGAGAATCTGATCAAATGTTTTTGTTTGGTCTCACTGGGTATTATCTCATTCAACTCTTTCTTGTCGGCCAGGGTCTTCTTCACTACAGCAGACACTTAGAATCCTACTCTAATGCATCCTTCTACTCTACAAAACAGCCTCTGTGTGTCTGAGCCCACATGCCTAGCTTTTATCACGTAAATAAACTTAAGCCCACTTTGAGTGATCTAGGATACTGGACAACCCTCAACAGTTAACAAATAGTCTTTCTTTAGCACTGTGAAAGATGGCATGGTCCTAGTGACTGCAGCCACATAAACTACCTTTTCACATATGTCAGCATCGAAAGCAAACTGTACATAACCCATAGAGAAACAGGTGAGGTAATCAAGAAAATGGGACCTATTTAGGTGGAAGGACCAAATTAGAGAGTCAAAGGAACAACTACGAAAAAAGGGCTATAAAAGCAACTTTCCTTCATATTACATGACCACACATGCAATCCACACTGCTGTAGAATTACATATTTACTTTTGCAGGGTTCCTGAGCTTTTGAAAATTTGCTTGCTCTCAAAGCCGAATTTCAGGAAAACTGAGCTCTCTTCAGCAGAGCCAAACAGTTACAAAGACCTATCTAGTTGACACTACATCCTTGCGCCAAAGTTTCACATAACCACTGGGAGAATTTACCTAAAGAAAAGAACCTTGGGACACATCTGTAAAGATATTTTAACAGTGAAGACATGGGAGAGTGACACTTATGAGCGTCTAATGCTCTTTGCATTGGTTCTCTTAAAAAAAAAAAATCGCTGAGCCCAATTCTACATCTGTAAGGATCTCAACAGTTTGAAAATAGCTGTATGTCCAATCACCTTCAAACAATTTGTTGTGAGGAACATACTGAGCAGTGGCCAGAGAGATACCTAATCTTCTTGAAAATGTTTGTTATAGATAGGCATCAAACACAGATCTAAGCCTCCCTTCATGGAGGTTTGGATGCAGCAACTGCGTTCTGCATCTACTGACCACTGGATAGAAAGGTTGTACTCAAATGCAGGAAGCTGTATGCATTCACGGCCAGAACCTCATTTTTCTTTATGATTTTGGTAATTTTAACACCATCTATAACATGGGTGGGAGACAAATGCCTGGAAAGCACCATTGCAAAAATCTCCTTGATGAGCAGACAGTTCACTTCCCAAACAAAATGAGTTAAGTAACAGAGGAAGGATCAGCCATTTGCAGGACTGATAGTGTCTTCACTCAAAACATACCAAACCTGTAAGGTCATGGTATTCTCAAGAGGATTTCTTAGACTGCAGCAAATTCAAGTTCAGCTGAAATGTTAAAGAATTCCTAACTTGGGAATGGGTTACGGAAGCTGAAGATCTAACTCCTTAAAGATAAAGGGTGTTTCATATTGCTTTCCTAATTGTTCTGGGGGGAGAAAGCCGTTTGCAGCATGCTCTGCTCAACCTTGGGACTAATGGGAGACATAAAGGAGTCTTGTTAACAAACAAGATGTTTTGTAGCTTTGTAAATGGAGAAATTCTGCCTACAAAGCTGAGTTTTACATTGAGTAGGTTATTTTTCATTTTACACAAGTGTGAGAGACATGAACAGTGAGACCACTAAAAATACTAAAACCACACAAATACTGTTTTTCACTTAACATCATGAAATTTAAAAAAAAAAAAAAAAAGACAACCCCCCCCCAAAATTCCCCAGCATAAGCTTCCCATCACAGAGGGGAACGTGGGACAAAGGGATCTGGCAAGGTGACAGAAAGTCAGTAGCAAAGCACTATTTCCCATCCACCCATACATTAGAACTTTTCTGCAACTGCCTGTAGGGCAAGAGGGAAACTGACTGTTCAGAAAGAGATTTAGAATTCCCTCTTCCACTCTTATACGGGAAACTGTGCAGGAACCTAATGTATTTTTGACAGAGGAAGACTGCTGAAAAGATCCTGAAGGCTTGCTGCCAAGGTTTAGCTTTCCTAGCATTTCAGTTGCTTTTGGGACTGAAACTCTATTGCAAACCTTGTCCACCAATCCTTCCCACAAGCAAAAAGCAATGTATCTCACAAATTCCATATGGCAATACAATTCTAGCAAGGAATGGAAATTTTTTCCCTGTTATGACCTAATTTCCAAAATCCTTGAGGCGATTTTCAGCCTGATAGTGGCAGATGTTGCACATTAGAAGACCATGTTTTGAAGCCAGGATATTTACCTGGATCATAGTATTTACTCTGTTCTCTAGTTTCCTGTGCAATACCCATCATCATGTTATTCAAGCACTCTTCGTATCACTGTATTGGTATAAACAGGACTGATCACACTCATTACAGATTGTAAACCACCATCACACCTTCTTGCAGAATGTAACAAAAAAATAAAGCAAGCAATAGTTCCTTCTCCAACTCTCAAAATTCAGTAGTTTTGCAGTACCAGGTTAGAATATATAGTAAATAAACTTAACAGAAAATGACAGACTTTTAGTAAATGTGGAGGGAGGTACTTCCGTTAAGTACAACTCTCATAAAGATCTTCTGCAAATAACAACAGAAAAAGAGAGCATCATTTATTTTTGACATTATCTACAACTCTTGGTCTTCCTCTGAAAGGGTTTGCTGGCTGATTGAGCTGTGGACATAGACAGGCTGGCAAGCAGTAAATGAGTTAAAAGAAAAAGGCTTACATATGGCAAGAGGCGTTACAAAGGCAGATGCTCCAATGCTGGGTCCATTTTCCCTTTTGCTTGTTTATGAGGCAGGAAGGTGATCATGGCTAAGGCCCCAGTCACAGGAAAGTAGCAGCTTTTGCATCAAACTCCACAGAGCATATACCATCCCCAAAGAGCCACCACAACCCTCTCAAGCTTTCAGCTGCAGAGGCATCTTTTAAGATGATGCCACACCTATTGAGCAGCTGATCAGAGCCAGCAGCATGGGCAGCACCTGGGCTGAGAGGGCAGGTAGGAAGGAAAAGTAGCTCTCTTCCAAAACGGAGAGATGAATCCCACTGTGCCAACTCTGTGTCCCCACTTTCACACACCACCAGCCACCATATGTGGGAAGCTTAATGCTGAGAGGTAGAACGCTCATCAGCCCTTCATCTCTCCCCGTCACAAGCTCCATCCCTGCTGCTGTTTATGCCTCCCAACCCCAGGGACCAAAGTGCCTATTAGACTCATCATCCTCCCTCTGCGGATGTTCCCCCTGAGAGGTTCATTAGGCCTTGCTGCCTGACAGCAGGCAGCCACAGAACCAGGTGGCCACCTTCTTTTGCAATGCTAGTATGCTAGACTTGCTGGGAAGAAGCTTTTAAATTCCCTGTTTCCCAGACGCCGGGAGGGCTCCATAAAACCCTCCCCACACAGATGGATTGAAGAAAGACATTATGCTTCGTACATTCTCTGCGGGAGTTCATTACCAGAGGGAGAAGTGTGAATCCCTTGGTGTCTGCCAACAAGCTTAGAAAAGGAGATCGTGCTTCCCTAGCCCCTCCTATCCCAGGATCACAAAGCACTTCACGTGCATCGGTCCAATATACTTTACAGCCATCATGTAACAGTATGACAGTGCTGTAGATGGGGAGATAAAGCTGGTGTCCACTCACTCCTGAAAGAGGAATAGCAAAAATGGAAACAGGAAGGACCAGCTCAAGCACCATTCCTTCGTCCCGCCCAGTGTGTAACTCTCAATGCAGTATTGTCTTACTTTCTTTTCAAACTTCAAATCTACTTTATAGCCATGGTTAGACTTTTCTTTATGGGCTGCCCGGATTTTTGGACATAGTACAGAAAGGAAGGAAAACAGAAAAGGTACCAATATTTTTAGGAAATAGTGGAAAGAAACCTGAAGGGAAGGACTTCAACAGACACTTCAACATGCAGTTTAAAATAGTGAGCCTACCCCATGCAGCCCTACGTTTTCCTGCTTACACACAGATGTTAAACTTCTTGTTCTTGTTATAACCACTTCCTCATGTGTCTGCTTCCACATGTTGCAAGGGAGATATCTTCGCCAGGTACGGAAAAATTACCTTCCTACCCTGTATTGAAAGAGGCTCCAAAAGGATTAGGTCAGTGATTGCTCCCTGCGCTTTTTTTGTTTTCACCAGTATGTTTAATTCGGCTCTTGTTAGGTGTAAGTGCTTTTCCTTTCTAGAGCACGAAGAGAGAATAGGAATGGGAAAGGTAGCTGACTTTTAAGGGTGGCTTCTCTGTGATGAATTAAAAACCTCACAATAAAACCCCAATAATTATGTAGTAGCATTTTTCTAATGTGCCACTTTCAATAGAAACTTTATTTATAGAGCAGCCATTTAATAGAGAAGTGTGGGAGTCATAGCAGCATTTCAATTGCATGTCAGGAGGAAAACTGGCCCTGTAGTTGAGAAAAGTGACAAGAAGAGAAGAGCTGGATGTTAGGCTGAGAAACAAGATGACCTCGGGCAAGTCATTATACCTCCCTCTGCCTCACTTTCCCATTTTGTTAGGCTGAGATTTTTAACAATTACCTGGCCTGACAAGCGTAATCAGTATGTAAAGAGCTCTGAAGTGGACACGCACTCAGCTGATCCTCACACAACTCAGAGTACTGTTGGGAACAGGCAAGAGGGAGGTAGCAAGGTTCAGCGGCAGATTGTCTTCTGCTGCAGGCTCTGGATATACTAAGACTAAGAATCCATCGCCGGTTTGTATAGGGTGGTTGCAAGCCCACACCCTATTGGGTAACCATGCTGCACTGGCTGATACGGGAGATCAGCCTGAAAGAACCTTTCAGCTTCCACTATATATTCATCTGGGCAACATGAACAGGGGAAGAGTAGAGATACTAACAGTGCATCACTCACGGACATACAGCAAATACGACACACCAGTCGGGGAGTCAAGGAGTTTTGGGGACAGAGTGCAGGCAGCACATCAAAAGCTTCTAGAAAAAAGCGTTTTACCTGGGCACAGAGAAGATATGCATACTTCAGGGAATATGCTATCAACATTACTTATGCTCTTTGGAGTAATCACCAGCTTTCCCTTGAAAGACAGTGGGACCACAAGGGAACATGGGTGGCTGTTTGACCTCCAGGCATGCAAAAGGTCCCAGTATGTAGCATCCAAGTGAGTTCTGAAGATCAGGAAGCAGGAAATGTGGAATACGAACACATAAAGGCATGATTTGGCTGCAGTGTGGCTAGATGACATAGCACTGACTTGGGAATGGAGTATGTTATAGACAGCTTTGGAGAGTGAATTTTAGAGGCATGAGCTGTAGGGCAGAACCCCAGGGAGAAGTTCTTTATAGCTATACCGGATAGATTACTTGGAAAGAAGCATGCTCTGAATTCAAAGGAAACTGAGATAATATCAGTAACTCAAGGCCTATGCATGCAGAATTTAATATAAAGTGAGTTTCTTTCATTATTTTCCTGCAGAAATAAATTTGCAGGCACTTCTGGTTGCTGAAAGAGACTTAAAAACACATGGATAAGATGAGGTACAACAGAACTGTGTCTATGATTGGAAAGACTGTGCAATCAACGTATAATTAACCTGTGAAACTTGTTGCCAGAGGATATTATAGAGGAAAACAGATTAGCAAGATTCAGAAAAGGATTAGACCTTACAAGAATAGCATCTGCAGCTAGGCTTGCTAGAATAAAAACCATATGGGTTATTAGTCTTCCCACTTCAGGGTATAAAATGATCGCAAGTTGGGGTCAGAAAGCAATGTCTCCCTATTATGTAGCATTGTAAAACTGGGCACACCAAGGGGTTGTTACAAGTCTATCTAAAGCTTCCAGCACTGGCAATGGCTAGGACAGAATACCGGACTGGATGGGCCATTAGTTTGATACAGACGAGCAATTTCTTATACCATTCTGCC
This sequence comes from Charadrius vociferus, assembly GCF_000708025.1. Lineage (NCBI taxonomy): Eukaryota > Metazoa > Chordata > Aves > Charadriiformes > Charadriidae > Charadrius > Charadrius vociferus. The sequence goes on along the minus strand of NW_009647236.1, from coordinate 3,367,849 downwards.
CTCATTTCCTGGGAGAATTCCACTCCCCAAACAGATATGCACTCCAAGCAATTGAAATTCAAGTGTAAACATGTTATTGCTTGAGCAATTTGTGGGCATACAGAGGTACAGAATAGCAGTTAGACCCCAAATAGAGGTGCCTTGTGGAGTAAGAGATTTTTCTATTACAGCTTTGTGATCACCACCTACAAACTTCATGGTTGTCATTCAGCTGGGCAACATCAGTGGAAGTGCAACCAAAATCCCTCTTGCACAGCCTCTTGGTGTGGAAGCAGTAAAGAAATCTCCTAAAAGTAGGATGGAGCCTGTACCGCTTGCAGCTGCATAGCTTATGCGTCCAGTGGAAGGAAGAACCAGGCTGCAGCAAAACGAGGCAAAGGACGCAACAGCATTCCCGTTTCCCTGATGTTGCAGAGGTTTTTCCCTTTCCATGTCTCACTGTGGGTAGCAGCCGCAGTCTTCCCCTGGCTCCCTGCTGCGTAGCAGGCTAGGCAAAGAGCGTCTCTCTGCCTTACTGCATCAGGCAGGAACAAGACTTGGGAGGAAAAAAGGTGAGAGATGGAAGGTGTGGTGAGGCAAGAGCAGAAGGTATGCAGAGAGGCAGTAGGGTAGATGTCAGGAGGTACGGCAAAGAGCAGGACTACGAGCACGTGGTACAAGTGTACGAAGCAGAGGGAGAGGCTGCTGGGGGTGGAGATATGCAGTGAAGGAAGCAGAAGGAGTTGCTAAAGAGACAGGGGGTGCAGGCGGATGGCTGCATGATCGCCCACAAAGTCACACAGTGCAGCAGCAGAGGCTGACATCCATGGGGTGCAGATGGACAGGCAGGCAAATGCAAGCAGAAGCAGAAGATTCAGTGGGACGAATGGAAAACAGTGTTTATTAATTCCCTCTCCCACACAAAACTACAGCCAAAGCAAAGCAAAATGGCAGCGATGACAGAGGTGAAAACATATGATACACAGGGGGGGACAGTGTGCCAGTGATGCTGAGAAAGTGCATTGCTACAGGCACCTGGTTAAAAGTGGGTGGCGTTACTGTTACACCACTTGGATTTTGGGCAGCATGGGGTAAATGCTTCAGCTCTAGCAGGACTGCCAGGGGGAGACAGGACAGGAATCTCCTCGGTAACCCTTTCCTTCCCCAGGACAAACCATTTCAGAATTAAAATGGGATATAAGACTATCAGACTAGGAACAAAGACAACTTTGGGCAATGCACTGTTCATACCATCCTTGACATACGTGAGTATGCACACACATTTTGATGGCATAGGGTTTGCCTTTCACAGGAACTGGTAACTCCTGAATTTCACTTTCAGACTTTACTCCCAGTCACTCCAAATGTTTTTTTTCTGAAGAGTTTAGAGCCCTTTACCTCCTGTCTCCTTGAACACTGGCCATAGCCTTTTACAGCAGACACCATAGTTTTGGGACATGTCTAGTACAACAGGGACTGGACCCCTGTAGAGATCATTCAGTTTTCTGAAAAATACAGCTAAATGTGTTCCACCTGTACCACCAACATCTCTCAGCCCCTGGCTCGAAGGTCAAGTGTCCACTCTGCATCAGATAGCCTGATCTTCAGAGACTGCATTTACTCTTATAAAGGTCAAACTAGTAACACAGCTATTTTCCCTCAGAATTTTCTGTGATCTTGTGTTACCTCTGCAAATCGAGAAGTCAGCTCTCTTTTTTGAACTCTGGCCTATTAGACTTGTCAGCTGTCTCTTGCCTTATGGTAACCAGAAAGGTTTCTCTCATTCCTAGAAAGGTCGGGTGCACATAAACTCACACGAACGCACACACAAACACATGTTCATACAAACACACCAAGATGCCAGGAGTCACAGATGCACACGCAGCTTCCTAGCTTTTCACTGCTGTTTTCAGCAAGGACCACTCAAAGTCTTTAGCCCAACATGCTGTGATGATGATGTAAACGGAAAAAGAAAAGCCCTTCACCTGTGAAACTAATTAATAGTCAACAAACTTGCTTCAAGGTAGGAGACCTGGCACTGAAGGCAAAAAGCTGTCTTGGAGACTGGTAGGAGCCCGTCTCAGCTGCTAGGTGGCAGTATCCATTCACTCACCCGCACTAATTGCAGAGCTGGGGTCACCAAGGTGTCTGTTGGTTTTAATTCTGTGAGAATTTGATGCTCTTCAAAGTGAGCGACTGTTATAGTCCCCACTACAGCCAAAATGCTCAAGGCTCTTGCTGTCACTGCCTATGATAGGAGCGTACATAAACATGAAAGGAAAGGCATCCTGGCTTTTAAAGCATACTGCAATTGGGGTTGCAGCTTTTTCAGGGGATGTAGCTGGACAGACACCTTGCAACAATGCTGATGAAATCATGCCTTATCAGTAGGCAAAGAGGCTGTGTCCTCCTCCACAGCTATTTCAGGACCCTTTATCGCCGATCAAGGTGAATACTTATCTTCCAAGGGCTTTTCAAACACCAGTTAATTAGTCCCCCAAACCTACTAGGAAAGCAGGAGAGCCAGAGCCTTGTGTTCTCTGTAGCAAACGAGACTGAAACTGTGAAGGGCCCCAAGTTACAGCAACCTACAGTGCAGCACGTGGGACCTGCTGCAGCAGATTTAGGGGAGCTTTTAAGAATGCCAGTTGCATATTATATCGCCATTATTCATATAATTAATACTGCAACTACTGCCAAATTTCCTCTTATTTATATAAGCATTATATTCTAGTTATTTTCTGCAGCCTTTGTCTTTTTGACATGCAATAGTTTCTTACAGAGACTGGTGGGCCTGCATCACTGAGGACCCAAGATTTTCAGGAGAATATGGTTAAATATTTTGGTCTCAGGAGCCTATTTAACAATGAGGTGCTGTTGAACACAGCTTGAAAACTGAAAGACAGAGATCTAAAGTCCCCCATGTCAGAAAGCCTCCACAATGTCCATTTGCTTGCTGCCAGCCACTACAGCCAGCTGTTATGGGTAAACCCTGAGCCTGCACGCTTTTTGCTGTAATAAAGAGCAGGGAAACAGTAAAGAACATTGACATTAAACCCAAGTCATTAGGTTTCAGGCTTAAGATCACACACAAATGACTGGAGGTACATCATCTCTCCCTCAGTGAAACTGATTCAGGCAGATACTATGTTGACTGGGCTTAGTTCATGCTCGGAAAGTTTTCTTTGCAACTACAACAAGGAAAAGAGGGGGTTTTCAGGAAAAAATACCATTCCTATTTCTCTGCAGATGGAGAGGAAGCACTCTTGGCCTCTGCAGGCAATTTAGCAAGCTCAGTATGAAGGTGGCATTAAGTGTTGCTTGGGTCTGCTCTACTTAACAAGAATGGTCATACCTACTCTGAGCTTCCAAATCTTCAAATAACCATATTTCACTTTCACAGTGAAAAGAGGAAGGTTAGGTGCTGTCCTTCTGTTCTGGCCTAGAAGCAGGAGATGTTGATTTGAGCCCCCTGACACAGGGAGGAAACTGGACCAAAATGATGTCTCATTGCTAAACAAAACCAGATCAAGGACTGAAATCAAGCTCTGGGCCCTGCCTGCCCCAGTATTAAACAGGTACCTCCCTCTCACTGAGTTTTGCACTGCTCCAACTAGCACCTTCCGAAACCACCTTCCCACAGAGGCAGCTCACCTGACACCTAAGCAGTGTGGATGCAAGCCGGTCCGTGCCGTGCGGCCTGATCCCTGGCTCTTTTCTGTTTAGCAGTGTAAGACACAAAGACTCCTTTTCTGAGCACTTGCTTTACTTGCTACACTAGTGGAAGCTGCCCCCTGCCACTTCAAAGGCCCTACAGAAAAAGGGCCTTTAAAGAAAAGACCTTTTTTTCCAGGAAAGTGTAACCCTACAACAGGGGAAACCACTTGCAAAGCCCCAAGACAGGAGTGAGTTTTGAGACCCTCTTATCCTTGTAGTTAACCCCAGCAGGTCCCTCCACGCGCTCCTTTGGGTTAATGGCATTTTGAGCTCCTTAACTTCCCCCATGCCACACATGAGAAAACTTGTATGGGGCTTCAGGTTTACACAGGCCCAGGGCAGAGGGGAATGTTTATTCTCAGCTGTTTGACTTTTGCAGAGGGACACAAATTCCTGACCACCAGAGGGAATTCCCTTGCAAAAAGCCATCAGCCTGCTCCTTTGCGGAGTGATGGAAACCACTCCCTGTCCCCATGCTCATTAAACGTATTGTGAGGTGCCATTCCTTGAGGACTGGCTGCATGTAATTGGTTTATTCTGACTCACTGCCTCCAAGGAGACTGCTCACTTCAACTTCATCTGCTTTACCCCAATCACTGTTCTCCCTGTCCTTTCAGCACAGGATAAACTTAATATTCAGGTCAAAGCAAAAGTTCACTTCACAACACTTAATACGTCAGGCTTTCAAGTTACAGGTCAGAGCCAAAAAAAAAAAAAAAAAAAAGTAAAAGAAATATTAAACACAGCTTAGAAGCATTGTTCCCCCATCTAGCTGTAGAGATCTTGCCTAGGTCTCCTCTGAAATGGCCGAGCTATGACATAGCAATCCAGGGTTCATACAAGCAACAACCCACAGCCCTGCATATGTAAGACACAGAAAAGGTCTAGCCTTGTCCTCCCCATAGGGTACTTTGTTAGTTACCACCTTTTCAATCAGAAATATTTTCAACATCTCAGCCACCAGATTTGATGCAAGATGGTAAGATCCCAGCTACTCTGTCATCTCTTTGCTACCTGTATGCCTGTATCCTCAAAATCAGCCTGGAAAACTGGTGACTGATCCTCTGTGCATCTGTTCTGCTCTGGGCAGACAAAGCTTTTTCACTTCTCTGTTTTTTCCAAACTGCTTCCAAAACCAACAGTCTGAGATTTGCTCCCAATTCAAACGTAGATGCCAGGTTGATAAGTTATGGAAATGGATAACTCTGCAATGTGAAAGAGTATTCCTCCACTTAATTCCTGCCTAGTTAGCTAAACAGCCCATGATCCATGTAAATACAGTTGCTGCCTGTTCCTGAGACCCGCAGTTTGTTCCTAGTGAGCCTGCTGGTTAATTTTCTCCACCCAGTCTGGACTGTTTAATTTATAAATTACATTAAATAAAACTAAAATCCTGTTGGGGCTACTAATATATCATTCATTAAATATTATGTAAAACAGCAGAGATACATATTTTCTGTTAAACACAGCCACGTTACTAACTCCCTGTAGAGATCATGTGTGGTATCTCTGGATGCAGGCATGCTGCCTAGTTTCCCCCTGAGGACAACTCATCCGTCCTCCCACCAGCTGTCGGCGTGCTGGGGCTCCTCCGTCACACCTAGGCAGCTAGCTCTGGGCTGTGGATTCTGCTCTGTGGCTCCGACACTCAAAGTTAAATGGGCCTTAGTGCCCTCCCTGACATGCTGGAGAGGAGCTTGCACCCCTGGATTTCTAAGTTTCCGACTTCTTCACTCCACAAACTTGGCACAAAGTCCCTAGAGTGTGATTAAATGTACACTCTGAACTGATTAGAGATGCATTTCCATTCGTCCTTCCTCCTTCTCTGCGTTCCCCTGCAGGGGAACTTACATGAAAAGCCAGAAACTTTACAAAGTGAAGTGGAGCTCATCTCTATCTCTTCCAGGTAACCTCTCCCATCAAGTCAAACAGCTCGGCTGTCATAAAAGAACAAATGGAGCGATGCAGGAGTAAGGGGGAACAGAGAAATAAAAAAGAAAAACATCTAAACTTGGGGCAGGAAGTTTCTGTTGTTATTTCTGAAGTGTGTTTAGCATGGAGACATATCGTACATTTAGTGCAAGTCCCCGGGACCCTAATGAGCTCCTAATGTACCCCATACTTCACGGGTTTCCCAAAGAGGCCAGTAACTTAGCAACAGCACCAAATCCTTGACAGGAATAATCAGTATTTGTGCTGCAGCTTTAGGCTTCCCCTCTTCTCTCCCACTGAGTGGAAGACGGTTTTGACTGGGATTTCTTCTCTGCTTTGTCATTGTTCTTATTCCTCTTACGGGTTTCTTCAGTGTTTTTTTCTTTATCCTTTCTGTTCAGTAAAGCTAAAAAACTCTGTTGGTGAGTCACAGGGAGCATAGTCCTTGGAGCCTGGAGCCAGCAAGATTCTCCCATGAAGAGTTTTGTTGCACTGGGGAGGTACAGAGGTGGCTCTCCAGGGATGCCACAGGCCAGTCAGGGCTGGTGAAAGGGGAGTCATTTTCGCATGACAGCAAACTAGAGAGGTACCAGGGCCAGTGGTGGCTCCTCAGGGGTACCAGTTCCTACAAAGAGCTAGAAGGAAATGAGCAATGACAGTTCTCTGCTGTGTTCATGGCTCTCAGCTATCAGAAACCAAATCCCTGAACTCCAAAGACATTCTCTTAAAACCACAAAGCAAATATTGTCAACTAACCGTACTTCTTGAAGCCAATGAGACAGCAGACTCCAGAGGAAAATAAGGTCCTTCTCAGGCAGGCTCTGCACTCTTCCCAGTAGGGTGCCATTTGGTGCTACCATGTATGAAGCATATGTCTCCCCTGCTCACATCTCCTGTCCTTTTGCTAATGGTAGGTGTATCACTGGGCTGCTTTCCATCTTAAGCAAGGAACATGAACAACCGATTCACGTGTTAAGAGACGGGCTGAGAGAACAAGACATATTTGGGTGACTCCCTGGCATCAGAACTTCAGCATATTAGATGCTGAATTCAGCATTAAGATGCTGAGAGCAGGAGACAACCTATCTTGAAATAATTTCCATATACTCTATTAACATTCCTTAGTAACTACACTGTAAAAATGCACAGGATGAACAGCCAGTTTTGAACTAAACCTCACTGAATAGCTGTTCTGGACCTTGGCAAGTATATTTCCAGCAACCAAAGGGACAAAACCACCATTTCTGTAGGCCCAAGGGTAACTGGAATTTTACAGACATAGCTCATCAATGCTTTTTTCCCCCAATGTTGAAACGATGGAGGGTTGATGACAGTGACAAAATTTAACAAGGACTTCTTGGCCCAGCAGGGGCCTTTGAGATGTTTAAGAATGGTCAACTCAGGCTAGGAGAGCCTCTGATATATAAAAAAACATGGCATCATGCTCACATATCTTGCATTTAGCAAGAGAGGCAGACTAACTAGTCTTATACATTCACCTTGTGAATTTTAGAGAAGTCAGAGGAATAAACAAAATTCGAACCACTTAGAGCCAACCAATCTTATTTACAAAATATTAACAGACTGAGCATGGAAAATGAATGAAGAAAACTTTGCCAGGAGGAGGCAAGACTTTCTTTTAGGTGACTGTCCAGGCAGTAAATTGGAAGAATATCGTGGGCTAACTCAGCTGAAACACTCCTGAAAAAAACAAAAATTCCTCTACATCCAAAGCATGCTCACCATCATGCAGCAAAGCGCCCACCCAGAGGCACAAAAGCAGGCTCCACACCACACAGATCTGAAACTCAGTACAGTACAGACACACCAGAGTGCTGCTGCACTGAGCTAATGGGATCTTCTGCACTGTGTTGCATAAACCCACCCCAGCACTGTGAAGTAACAAGACAGGTCCAAGGCAGAATATAAGGACTAAATCTATTACTCTAAGCAAAGTGGGTGTTCAGAATCCACCATAATATTTCAATTACCCCAGAAAGTCATCACAGACTCAAAGACAAAGGAGGGGCACGTTGAAACTCTTGACCCCTGAGGAGAAACCTACTGGAACTGCATGAATGTATCACAGTGATTTGTCCTTTCTTGTTTTTCAGTACACATATGGCAAGACAAGGCAGGCCTCAGACCTGCCCACATTGTAACTTGGCCTACAGCATCAGTCAGTTAGGTCTCCACGAAGCGTGAGAGAATCGTTAACAGCATCACTTTCTCTCACAGCCAACCTGGCTTTACCCAACCAGAAATGTCTGCAGGAAAAATCTGAAAAAACCATTAATGGGGATAATGATGCTTACCTCCTGCACAGAGTGCTTGGAGATTCATAGAGGGAAAATTCTGTTAGACGCAGATATTTATTAAATCCTTTTAGTTTCTTGTATCAAGGACCCATACTACAGCCCTACACTTGGACATAACCCCCACTACCATTAGAGGGTAGCATCTATAGACTGTATTAAATAAGTCTATACTGCATGGTTTAAAATCCATGGCTGTCATGTCTATGCTACAGACAAGATGCAGATCTCCCAGCTAGTCCATGCCAACACCTTAATGAGCAGTGATCTTTTCTCACTTGCCTTTCAGAATGTGTCACTTTACATTATAGAATGAGACAGACAAATCATAGTTCTCAGGTGAAATCCAAGCCCCCTTGAAGTCAATGGCTAGGTATTTCTGATGTAAATAGGGCCAGGATTTAATTCTCTGCCTGAAATTCTCTTTGATATGAAAAAGCACGGTTTGGGTTTTTTTTATGTGCGACTTACAGAGTTGAAGGAATCTTAAAGCTAAGTGATGAAACAGTGCTAAGAAGTTGTGGATCTGTTCTCACCTGGGACCAGCTGCCCCAATTGTCGTAACCAGATCATCTGATTATTTGACATTTCCGGGGTCTCAGTACACTCTCTCATGATAGATCTCTTCCTCCTCCTTGAATAAAGCTCTGTAAAACATTTGACCTTTTCTAGCCTTTAGAGTTTCATTGTGTTTTTAAAAAGGAAAGCAAAGCATGGAGAAACATCTGCTGAAGAGAGAATTTTCTCATTTGGATAACAAACTCCCATTTAGTATAAAGAAAACAGGCTCAGAGAGGCCTATGCCTGTGATTTCCAATTCAGGATAGAGTGCTGTACAAGTGACTTCATTCCTAAACGTACGAGCATCTCCCCAGAGGAAGATCCTAAATCAGAAAGGACCATAGGGATCAGTTGGCAAATCATTACCTCATCTGGAAACTAAAGTTCACTGTCTGGTTTCTCAAAAGTGACAATGAATTCAGAAGGTTTCACCCCAGACCTTTCACAAAACCTGCTGCTCAGCTCAGCGTAAGTTTCAGTCACTAATCAGAGGCGACCCAAGCCTACAATATTAAAAGCAAAGTTGAAGTCGCGACAAAAATGCCAAGGAAGAACTGGTGAGGGGAGTGGAGGTGGACTGGGGAAGGAAGAATTATTAGAGTAGGACATGCCACAGGGTCAGCGTTAAGGTGTATTTAGCAGAGCAGTATGTATGCATGAAACTTGCCCTGTGCTTGCCTTCAGCCTGCAGTAGCTGTCTCTCACTTTTTATGAGCACTAGAATTCACTAAGCCCAGAGAGATAAAACTGGTGAATTAAAAAGCAGTTCCCTTTGTTTGGTTTTGAGGCAGGATATAAACCACAGGTCTTGCTGGAGCTTCTTGCTGCTTGGGAGGCAGTTACCTTAGTCTCAGTGCCTGATATGCCATCAAACTAATTACCTGCCTAACGGGAACTGGAATAGATTTCCTTTCTCTTGATGTGTAGGAAGATGAGGAGGTGTGTGCAACATGGAGGAGGGCATGGGGACTGCGTCAGATGGGAGAGCCCTAGAAAAGAGCCCTAAATGCAAGAACCTTTAGGGGCAACGCAGGAGGCTTGAACCCAAAAATAGACACCTGATAGCTCTGCTGGTTTGGTAGCAATTAAAGACCTGAGAGTAAGATGTGAAGTTCTGCTTGAGTTCTCAAGTATCATGCTGCCTGAATCCAAGATTTTGCTCAAGGACCATCTTTAGTGTTAATCCTGTATTTAGATACATGGCTCTAAATTCCTTAGATTCTAATGCTCTTACAGTAGGACACTTCTGGAAACAGGAGTTATATCAATAAGGTGGATCATTATTGCAATTAATTTCACTGAAAGACAATTGAAACAGAATGTAACATCAAATCCCCATCTGCTCAATGCAAACAGCTAAGCCAGTCCTAAAACAAAACTAAAAATAAATACCTGCTTATAGGCTGAGGCAGCCTTGATTACAACGAGGGTGGAGGGGAGGTGGGGAAAAAGGGAGAGTAGAACATATTCTTGAAATGCCATGAGCTTCCCTTTTCATCCTGGCTCGTTTTCCAAAGCATATTCTTGAGATGAGAAGGGCTATTTTCCATTTTGTTGCTTCGTGATTAAGTGGAACAAGTGCCTTTGCTCTCATTGGTTAATTAGAAATACCTGCTACGTAGATGTATCTTTTTCCAGTCCCTTGCTTCTTAGCAAATAAAAAATCTATTTTGGCTTCCCTGCACTGACCCTTTAATTGAACTAACATGGGTTTTGTTGCTGTTCTTTGTTTTTAAATAAGCAATTTTGTACTTGCAGATTTTAATTTCCCACATGGCAAAACACTTCTGAATATTGCCAAATCCCAGGCACTGAGGCTAGAGAAAGTACATCTCTGCTTTCCCACACCCAGTAAAAAAAAAGTTATCATCAAGCATCCCTGCTGACCAGCCCTTTGCCATGACATTCTGTTGGTTTCACGTGAGAGAGCATCTTGATGTGCTATGCTAATCCTGCCATTAATTCCATTATTAAAGTTATACAGACATGAGATTAGGAACCTGTTACCTGCATAAAGCCCATCAGATCTCTCTTTCTCCCTAAAAAGAGAGAAGAATCTTATTACATGTACGTAGGCTATATTTACTAGGCTTGCGGAATTCTACTCAACACTCACTAGAAGAATAGTCCTTTATTGATAGAGTATTAGATGGGGGATTTTTAGCTGTCTATTATCTTCACCATCATGGTGCAGAGGGAGAAACCTCTGAGACCTAAGCTGGCAATTTTTTTAATGACAGTTTTATGTGTTTATTACTCTTGTTTTTTTGCCAGGTTTGTTAGGCAGGGAGTAGGTAACAACTTGCAATCTTGTCCACTGGCATGTATACGCACGTTAATGGGCCAGATGGAGCTGCAGTGATTTTAGCAGCTGAGGGTCTGGACTATTATGTTTATACAGGTCAGGGGAGAGGGGGAACAGACAACTAATTTAATATAACTTCAGAGCCACAGTCTTCACTAAATTGGACATAGGATTCAAAGTAAAGAAGAAAGAGAAAATCTGGCTCCTCTTCTTGGCTCTGCTACTGATCTAGTTTGTAATTGTAAGCAATTGTATTTACCCCATCTGCAACATGATCGTAATGTTTCTCCCCGCCTCTGTACCGAGTTCTGAGATGGAGATGCCTAAATCAGATGGACATGTGCATAGTCAATTTAAAAAGTCCAACAAACCAACAACCCAAGAAATGCCAGTTAAAACTGGGCAATATTGCCTTAATTCTCTACTTTGGCACACCTTTTATTACTGTCCTAAACAACCAGTAGGAATGATTTCTCAAATTTATCTGACGTTTTTTCCTAAAACTTCAGATATGTAAGCTGCCCCTTCCACGGGTTTCTTTTTTATGTTTGACAGTTGTGCATATTTTATTACTCTTGTAGGCTTGCCTGTAATAATTGACAGATTTTAACAGTAAATTACCTTCTCTTTAAGGTATGTATTGTAATAATGTTGCCTGCACTGTGCATTATATTTTAAACAAAAGATTTAGGTTTCTTATTTTTCCCTGGAGATTATAAACACTTCTGAACAGTAATTTATTACTGTAGATTTTCACAATATTACTGTAGAATTTCGCAATAGTAATTTATTACTGTAGAATTTCACCAGCTATTTGCTAGAGTAACAGATGCAGTGTTGCATTAAGTGTGCATGGTTTGTGACATCTTGCCAACCCTTTTGTGCAGAAGCATAAACTAATTTGAGGCTTACACATAATTTGTTATCAAACTGTATCAATAAAATGTCGTTAGTTTCTCTATGCATGTGATACATCCAAACCAAAGCAAAACCGCAACAAGTATTTCTTTTTAAATTGCTAACCATATTCTGTTTCTTTGTGTCTCCTGGATCATAGCTTTCGACCCTGTTACTCACTACATACTGCCCAATTAATCTGCATTCACAGGTTTCCAAAATCTTTTACCTTTGCCTTACTGCTACTTTCAACAAATCAATACAATTTCATCCAGAACTTGTCCTTGCTTCTGTCCCCTGTCCCCGATTCTCTTGACATTGGCGGGGCGAGCGGGCAGAAGGAGGGAGAGAGAGAGAGGTGGTCCTTCTGTACTATGGATTGCAACCAATAAGGCTATGACAAATTTGAAGTAGCCCGAAATAATTTGTGCACATCGCATGAAAAACTGATTATCTTTATGACAGTTTTCTGAATGTATACGTTGATTTAACTCAAAGACTGCTGTTTCCAGGAAGGGAAAAGTAATACAGCAGATGAGGTGACTTAACCTCAGATATTAAAGGATTATGCAAGGACCGTTATGCTTGGCCCTGGCTGACCCCAACTCATGCCGCTCCTAGTGAATTTCTTTAAGAATAATAAAATCTTTAGCACTGAAAGATCCATCACAGCAAAAGCAAAATGCAGTTCACCAAAAAGAGGAAGACAATTTTCTTGATAAAAGGATCAGACTCCAGAATCTGTCCAAAAATAGGCCTTCCTAAGTCCCCTTTATAAGATACATGATTTCAGGTAACACACATGTACGTATAAAATATTCATAAATTATATATTTTTTCTCAAAGTGCTTTGTTCACTTGTATAAATGCACAGCATTTTTGTTTGAAGAGGCTAGGACATGATGAACAGAAAGGAGTCCTGAAAACTCCTGGGTTTTCCAAATAATGATTACTAATATGAAGGACACTATAGCCCAAGGCCTGGTTTAATAGTGGTAAAATCAGCAGCTCTGGCAGTAAGAGGTTGATATGAGAAATTTGAAACTGAACAAGTGTCAGAGAGATCAGAAACAGAGCTGAAATGCAACAAGTCTTAGAAGAAGACCTGTCATACCCTGATAGTCTTCCAGCCTCTTGAACAGCAGTCTCTTCTGCCATGAAGGGCCCTGCTCAATCAAGGAAGTCCAATGCATTTAATTGTATCAAATGCTGATAGCAAAATTACAGTGGAATACATATATGAAGAACAATGCCAAGTTAGGCGGCCATGATTTTTGAAACCAAAGGCCAAGAATGATATGGACAGCAGAGGGAGCAAGACTTTACCTGTGCCTGTAATGAGCTCATTTTGCAATTTATCTGCAAAACTCCGTATGTGTTAGCATGCTTTTGACTATAATGGCTATTATAATATCTCTTCATCTATGATGCATTGTTCAGATACTTTTCTCAAAAGCAACCTTCATTAAGCTGTTTGTCTGAAATAACTAGAATACTGAACAGCTGCAAGATCCTACACGTTTGTCAAAGCTCATAGAAAAATATGAATGTCTTACGTTGTGTTATTTGAGAACTGATATGTTATTTTATTGTCTTTAAGGGCTTTATTATAATGCACGTGTACAGGAAAAGAGAGTTAAAACTAAATATTCATTCTCAATTTGGGGATTTCATCTAAGCTAACCTGTAAAATACTAAAGACGGGCAAAAGTTACCATTTCCTTCAGTGATCATTTAGCTGGGTGTAATTTATATACCTCTGTTTTTATGTGCACGAATGGTGGGTGACATGAGTCCTGAGGAGGCTATAAGGTTCCAAAAAAAAACGTTCCTCTACTTAATTTTTTACCCTCTTGATACTTTTTTAGCTGCCTCCCTTGACTCCGTGTTGTACAAACTGCATTCATTCTGCGTCCTTATCAGATGCCAGATGCATTATATTGCCACTTATAACTGTTTCCTGACCAAGTTAAAACAACATATCAGCAGTAAATGGGGTTTCAGAAAAAAAGCTCACACAAACAAGTTATTTTGACCTCCAAAGGTGCCCTTGAAACTGCTAGACTTCTAGCCCTTGTACTACATCACTCAGACCTACGCCCTTGGAAAACTGGGGTGCGTTTTCTCATGTTACTGTCATGCTGTGTGGCAGAAAGTATGAAGTGGAAAAGTCTTCCACAGATCTGATGGTCTTAGTCACCCTGGCACTTGCCATTCTCCTTGCATTTCTGTTACTATAGCTTTGGAGCAACGAATTCAGTTCACACTTCCCTCCTGAATCTTCAATATTTATTTTGATTCTTTATGTTAATAAATAAATAAAATCCAGAGCCTTAGTTGCAGTATAAAACAGCACAATTCACTGCTGGGGTATAGAATTGATATACTAGGTATTTCTCATTTATTAGCTTCATTCCTTTGCCTAGTCTCCTACAGTAATGTTATTATTTCCCATGAGGGTCACACGAGATTTTTCTCTTGCTTGCTTTGTACGTGTCTTTGTGTGTGTGCTTATTTATTTAATAGGCATTTCCCCCCTTTATCTGCTACTTACTTAAAGCTTTCACTGTACCCATTTGATCTGAATACATTGGCTATGTGTGGCCTGTTTGCAACCAGGTCTGCTCTTAATGGTGTATTTACACCAGGTTTTCTCACAATACCAAAGAGATCCATAACCAAGTGATTTAGAAGATGATTTCAATGTTCCTTTCCCCAGAATTGCTCTCCCTTTCTCAACAAGTAGGAAATGACACTGAAGGGAAAGGATTTGCTTGCAACTCTGCTGCAAAAGCACTTTTCTCTTCTTCAAAGCAATCTCCCCAAGGGGCAAAAATTAAACCAGGTTCTCAGAACAGGTACTTATTTTAAGAACAGGCCTTTCTGGCTCCTGTCAGAAACACGGCACTAGTTCACGGACTGTCTTTACGATGCACAGCCCCCTCCCTCACCTAGTCTACTCTCAAGAAACACAGCTACCCTGCCAGTAGCAGCTCTTGTCTCTCCTGGCCCTGTCCTGGAGGGCAACGGGGCAAGTTGAGCATGGCCAACTTCCAGCCATCTCACCTCCCTGTTCACGCTGTGGGGGGCTGGGACGCAGCCCCAGTGGTGCAGCACAGTACTTGACCAAAACCTGGCATTGCAGATTCTGTGATGCCACCAGCCCCTGCACATTTGGCATTGTGATACAACTGTGGTGACAGGAAATCACTGCCAAATCTGATAAGGGACACCGATTGGGAGACTGCTCATATGACATGTCGGGTGCTGAGGGGCAGCATTTCAAGGAGTCCCAAGTCAAGACTCCAGTGTTCCCTCTATGAGCAAATCTTCATCGCCTTCTGCCCCCTGCACTGCATCACTATCAACACAAGTACAATGGACAACACTGAAATTACTAAAGCCTTCATTTGGTTTTGTTTGACACAATGGCTGTGGGGAGCAAATGGGTTTATAGATTTTTATAGAATGGACACATCCTCACACAGTTCTGTCAGTTAGTATATAAATGTGGCAAAGGCCTCTAAGACCCAGTCAACTCAACCATCACAACAAAACACCTGCTTAGATACCACTCTGCCTTACGTGGCGGAAGACCCAGTTTTGACAGGATTTAAAGCGGTGCTGTCTGAAAAGCTTTTATTGCAGAATCTTCGCTCCAACCTCACTGAAAAGGTCAAGCACTTTTTCTTTACCTCCTTGCCTTTCAGAGCCACTCAGGTCTAAACTACAGAAATCTACATTTTAACTTTCGACTTGCCTCATTTAGTAACATCATACCTTTTGTCAGCTCAAGAAATTCTTTGGTTTTCAATAACTAAGGAAGACTTAAAAACAAAAGCTAATCTCAGTCCTGAATGCAACTAAGATATTCTCAAGGGAGTCTTCTATCCTTTTTAATCTAGGAGAAGAAATGAAAATATCATAGATAGCAGCCTAACGGTATTTTAAATGAAATAACCAGTCTAAATAATGTTTGCCCTCTTTCCTACTTCACGGGAAGCATTCACTCAGTCAAAAATAACATGTAGTGTTTCCACACTGTCCCAGCAAGAGCTCCAAACTCACCCCTCCTCCACCTGGGAGCCGCTAGCCATAGTCAGCTCCTCTAGGAAGAGCAGGCACTCGGTCACCCAATCGCAGCTGGAAATTGCAGCAAACCTGCCCAGATGGAGCTGCTACCCACTATGCACAGTTTTCCTCAGCATGTGGCAATCAACAGTGGCTTTTTATGGTTATGCTCTTCAAACTGTCACAGAGCGACCACCAGCCTGGCATTGTCGTGTCCCCCCCTGCCCCACAGGTTGGGAAGACCAGAAGTGCTTAGATCACGAAAAATGTATGGGCATCCAACTCCCAGTTGATATTTATTAGCATCACCCAGTACCTTTGCAGGTTGCAGGAATCTAGAGAGACTGCTTCTGAGGGACTTTATCAGTAACTGTCAATATACTCTGAAAGGAAAAGTAAGCTCACTTCTGAGAGTCACCTCTGACAACTTTTTCCCACTCCAGGTTTGAACAAGTCACCTGCGGGAAAATCTAGGCAGGCTATTATCAGTCTCCTGACACATGTAGCTCTTTACCTGCTTCTTCTGCCAACAGGTTATATCACAGTCTTTACATATCTTTAAGTCCTTTAGAAATAATGGAGAGGAAACAGAAGTTAGACCCATTTTGCCAGGCTTGTAGGAAAAGATTTCCATCACTGCAATTCCTGTAATAAATTTTCTTTTCTGCAAGAACGCTGCTGTTGAACACTATTTCTCAATGTGGCCAAGGGCTCTCACTAATTACAAAGCTGCTCTTCAGCTCCTCAAAGCCTAGGAGAAGGGACCCCTAGGAAGGGACAATCAGCAATTCATGGAGAGAAAATGCACCCCATATATCCCCACTATTTACTTAGCTCTTCACCAACCATTCGCATATCAAACTTTGTATGGGACATGCTAGATAACAGAGGCAAGCCAGAAGGGAAGAGCATACATAGTATTTGCTAGCATGTTGTCTTCTATTTCCTTTAGCCAAAAATCTCATGAGGCAGCTGTATGGCACATTCGAGACAGCTTTACACAAAGGGCTTTTCTTTCACAGGGGGTTTCTTTGAGCCTGTCTTGCAGTTCACATTGCAGACCAGATCAAAAGATGTTTTCCTCCATTTTAATAGAGAAATCGGAGACAGATTGTATCAGGGAAGAAAGGGAGTAAAAGAAAGACTGAGAGGTTACTTGGCAATTAGGCAATCTTGATTACTTCCTTCTTGTCTTGCTAAATCTTTCAGCTGGCTATTGGGTGGAAAAGATTTTCTATTCTATTTGACACTGGCTTCACAGCTAATTTGGTTTCCATCTATCTGCCTAATCCATTTTATCTATCAGTTCTAATTTGGCCCTATCCCCATTTTTATTTGCCTGGTTCCCATAAGCGTAAACAACAACAATGATCTTTTCTTCTTATACGGGGCGGGGGGGAAGGAGTGTGTTTTTCAGGTGAGAGGCATAAGAGTAAGAAGAGCAAAGGTCCCACCGTGGGGAGGTCACACAAAGATGCAGGTGCCACCTTTGGCAGGGCAAGGATTCAGCACGTTACACAGGACAGCGTCCAGGCGGGTTTTGAATGTCTCCAGAGTGGGAGACTCCACCACCTCTCTGGGCAGCCTGTTCCAGTGCTCCACTACCCTCAAAGTAAAGAAGTTCCTTCTCATGTTAAGATGGAACTTCCTATGTTCAAGTTTATGCCCATTACCCCTCGTCCTATCACTGGGCGCCACTGAAAAAAGACTACTCCCATCCCCCTGGCATCCTCCCATTAAGTATTTGTATGTATTAATAAGATCCCCCCTCAATCTTCTTTTCTCTAGACTAAAGAGACCCAAGTCCCTCAGCCTTTCCTCATAAGAAAGGTGCTCCAGTCCCCTAATCATCTTTGTTGCCCTTTGCTGGACCCTCTCCAGCAGTTCCCTGTCTTTCTTGAACTGGGGAGCCCAGAACTGGACACAGTACTCCAGATGCGGTCTCACCAGGGCAGAGTAGAGGGGGAGGATGACCTCCCTCGACCTGCTGGCCACACTCTTCTTGATGCACCCCAGGATGCCATTCGCCTTCTTGGCCGCCAGGGCACATTGCTGGCTCATGGTCATCCTGTTGTCCACCAGGACTCCCAGGTCCCTCTCCACAGAGCTGCTCTCCAGGAGGTCAGCCCCCAACCTGTACTGGTGCATGGGGTTATTCCTCCCCAGGTGCAGTACCCTACACTTACCCTTGTTGAACTTCATCAGGTTTCTTTCTGCCCAACTCTCCAGCCTGGCGAGGTCACGCTGTAAGGCAGCACAGCCTTCTGGCGTGTCAGCCACTCCTCCCAGTTTTGTGTCATCAGCAAACTTGCTGATGGTACACTCTATCCCTTCATCCAGATCATTGATGAATATGTTGAACAAAACTGGGCCCAGTACTGACCCCTGAGGGACACCACTTGTTACTAACCTCCAACTAGACTCTGCGCCACTAACCACAACCCTCTGAGCTCTATCTGTGAGCCAGTTCTCAATCCACCTCACTGTCCATTCATCTAAGCCACACTTCCTAAGCTTTCCTGTGAGGATGATGTGGGAGACAGTGTCGAAAGCCTTGCCAAAGTCAAGGTAGACAAGGTAGTTGTCATGGGCTATAATGCTATTATCCTAAACACTGGGAAAGTTGGGATGGAAAGCACAGACTATGGAGCACCTGAGCTCTTTCTCTCCATCCGTGTGGTATACACGTGTGCCAGTAGACTTGGGAAGGTCAAGGCTATGGGCACGTAACAGGGAAGGCTGAAACCTTTTCTTCATCTACCAGAGAACTCCAGTCACTGGGACTGCTCTGTCATCTGTGTCACTCTACCTGATTAACCGTGTAATGCAGCTACACACACAGAAGTGATACAGTCTCACAGAGAAGTCAGTAGTTCTCTCGGTATTTTGAACACCAGACCAAAGCCTTTGAAATAGGCCATGTGTTCAAGCGACAGCTGGAGAAGAAAGTGGCAGATAATGGTAACGTGTCCCTCAGCAGCTGTTTTCCTGAGCAGGTTTCCTGCCAAGTTCTCAACTAACACGCGTTTCTTCAGTTGTGGGGGCTTGCTACCAGATAGGGGAACTGCGGTCCTCATGGTGTGTCCACGACAAAACCAGGAATCACAGTGCAGGCAGTTCAGGCATCCAGGCATCCAGATAAGTATTTCTCACCATCACAGGAAAAACGTTCTTGCCAACACACCCACTGGACTTATTCAGTTTCTTCATAGAAGCCATCTCTAGACTATCTCGGTCTATACCTTAAAAGAAACATCAAGCTTCAGGGCAGAAAAGTTTCAAGTGCTTAGTCAAAACTCTGCTGTGACTAACTTGCTTTTCCACAGCCTTGGAAACCCTGTGGCTCACAATGTGCATGGGAGCCAGGATCACAAGGCTCTTTTTCACATCTGCTACCGCTGCAGTGCATCTGCCATTCACAACCAACTATATATGAATCACTTCCTCCCTTTGGTGTGAGAAGCAACCTGAGGTCCTCATTTTGAAAGGGGTAGAAGCACAAGGTATTACATTAAGGCTTTGATTCATAATTAAGTAAGCCTTGAGACTCATCTGGGAATTTTGCCAGACAACTTTATACATTAGAACAGGGACTTTGAGAAACACATTCGTGGTGTCACCCTGAAAACTAGAGGCATCTCCAGGATGCAGGCTCCCAGAGCAGGAGCTTTTCTTCTGTAGAATGACCTCTTTCTTATAATAGTAGCTAGGCACTGGTAGAGATTCTTACATGGATCAGATCACAGAAAAACCAAGATTAATATCATTCCTATCTATTGCCGTATTGGCTTCAGTGCATTCCCGAGAACCTCGGGAAGGGAAATGCTGTGGCCATTCTTTCCTCATCCCTTGATAACTTGTTTTTTGAGATCTCCTCCTTTCTTGTTCAGACCCCTAACTCCTTAAATGCTCTCTCTCTGTTTTGCTGGGGCTGCTGCCTTCGTTAGAAAGATTTTCAGCTTTGATTAATTATTGAGCCCATACTGCTGAGGGTTTTCTATTCTCCAGTTCTCATTACCGATGCCTTGCAGCCTGTGTGCTTCACTGGTCCCATTGCAGGATTTGATGGATGCACCCGTGAAGTTTTCCTGCCTGCAAAGCCAGTCTTGCCTTTTGCTGATTTTGTTTGGTGGGCAGGGAATTTCGCTCTTGGCTACAGTGAGCAGTAAAGCATACGCACTGGGCAAAGTATTATTATTATTATGGTGGAAGCAGCATGAAATTCTTGCTTCTTTGCTTTCTGCATATTTCCCCTTTAAATCTGTTTCAAAAATTCTCCCCAACGGCCATTTTATTCTCAAAGTTGCTGCATCTTCTTACAGAAGATTCACCAATACATTGCTCTCTCATGGGAAACCAATATTCTTTCTGGTTGTTTGCTTTAATCTAGAATGAAAAGCTATGCATAGTGAAAATATGTTTTGTTTTGTTTATACTCCTTGTGCTTGGCTGCATAATCATCACTAAGGTTGACCAAAACATTTTTCTTTGTTTTGATGGAATAAAACTGTTCTCTGTGATAACTCAGACTTAAGCTAAGGGTCTAACGCACTACGGAAGAGGTCGTCCAATGGGGTACAGAGCCCGTACAAGAAAACAAGCACATGGTAGGTCCTGTGCCACAGCTTCCATGAGGCCCTGAAGAAACTTAGAGATTTACAAACTGGACCAGAAGCAAGTAAAATGCTTTCACATTCTGGGAGTCTGTCTTCCTCAATACTCATCATTTAAAGACAAATTTCTTTAGGCTGACTTACTTGCCCTGACTAGGGAAAAAGATGAATGCTCAAACGTTTGCATTTTCCATACGGGGCACCTTGTGTTTATGATCAGCTCATTATTACATGAAATCCACACCACAACATTATTTATTTCACAGGACTAAAGGCCCAGGTGACCGTGGCTTGTGCTCCTAAAGATTTTATCCAGTTGGGTATCAATCCTCTGTCCAGCCATAACAGTAGTCTATTGCATATTACCTTACATATCCCTTAGCAGGCAACGAGAGACTGCTCGTGATCAGCCTGGCTCTTGTTTGTGAGACAAATCAGCCAAACTATCTCAACACCTCTCTCACACAGTCCTGAACCCACCAAGATACCAGACAGGCATCTCTGTATTGGAGATCAGGGCTGGGAGTTTGCCTCAGCATACTGACCATCAGGTATGTAATCAAATATTTACTTCTTTTTTATTCTGTTCCAGCATCAATGTGCATCTTAGGCCCTGATAGCTCTGTGTTCAGGCACCACAAAGAAAGAAGTGGCAGTCAGGATCTGGACTGGTGAGAGTACCCAGGGCCAGGCACAGCCCAGGGATGGCCAGGCAGGGCCCTGGCAAAGGGGGTGAGATGGGCTGAGGCCAGGCTAGGACATCAGCCTGCAAGTTAGGGTCAGGATCGGTCCTGGTGAGGGTACCCACGGTCAGACGTAGCCCTGTGATGGCTGGGCAGAGCCATGATGAGGAAGCTGGGCTGCGGCCAGTCTGGTACGTCAGCTGCAGGTTGGGGGTCCGGATTAACCCCATGCATGGCTGGGCATGGCCGTGGCTGAACTGGAGGCTGGCTCTCTTAGTGTGATGTAGCTCAGGCAGGGGTGAACTGCAGAGGTTCAGTTTAAAAGCAGCTCCCACAGGAAGGGAGACTGATCCTGCGGAAGCCTCTGACAATGCTGCCTGGGACGCTCTGTCCAAGACCACCGAAAGAAGGGGGGGGGGGGCATCCTCACCTGCACAGTCTCAAAGCTGGCTCTGAGCCCCAGAAGACAAACCTCTGAGAGGAGGGATGCTATCAGTATCCCCTTCAATCTCCTCCTGCCTCTACTCTTTGTTAGAAAGGTCCTGGAGCAACTGTCTGTGGTCAGCTTGAAAAACTCACACATCTTTCACTTTGCAGCAACAATAGGAACAAGAAAAGAACTACATAAAAGACTGAAATAAATAGCTTTGACACATATAATCAGTTGACTGTGCTTCACCATCAGCTGAAGTTGTGTAACTCTGTGGGCATGATCTTCACAAATACAAGGGACTAAAGCCCAATTTAACTACCACTGTGGATCAAGTCATTACCCCAAGGGCAGGAAAACATGCACAGACAGGGAGTGCTGGGTGACTTCTTAAGCCACAGAAACTCATTAGGCCAAGCAGATGACACACGTACAGTCAGAGAGAACAGTGGGCACTTGCATCCTCTCACAGACATGTATGTAACCCACATGTACATGGACTCCTTTCTTTCCTTACTATTTCTCAATTCGAGTATTCCCCCACCATAATTATCTTGCCTGCTTTTAACCCATCCTGGACTTTGAAAACAGTTTATCAAAACATCTGTCTTGAATCTACAGCAAAGTCAGAGAGGGTGATTAGGTTGTGTTTCGTTTCCAAGGCAGAAAAGGAATACTGTTAAAACATTGCAAATGCCAAAAATCAGGCTTAGATCCATCTGATACAGCACATCTCTAGTCTCCCTCACAGCATCGGCTAAGAGTGTACACGAGAGCGAGAAAACTACAGTCAACAAGTAAATCCATGATGATCGTGGGTCTGAGCCCTTCACAAAATTTGCATCAACACTATTTACTTAACACTCCAGCACACAGTGTGCTCAGCAAAAGCCTTGCACAACACACACTCTGCCTACCTGCAAACACCACAAACATGGGCTTATGCCATGCATGCTGTAAATGCAGCCCGACCCATGTGGAGAACCACAGCCGTCAGAACACATGGGGATAAATAAGGCTCAGGAAGGAGGTCCTATGCGACAGAAAACTCTCTGTCATCGAAGTGACAACCTTCATTTCCTCATTTGTACCTTGACAGGTTCAGAGCAAGGCAAGCTGGTATGGCTGACCATAAGCATACACCCGACACCACCCTTTGAAGGGGCTCACAGGTCTGCACACAAATGGCTCCTCTCCACTTGAAGAGGGATAGGAGCCCTGAGGATGCTCTGCCAGAGTAAAAGGCTTGTAAATCCCCTGCCACCACCATTTCTGTGCTAGAGCCGGATGCCTGTGCCGTGACAAGGCTCAGTGTCTTTATTTTAAAGGCACATGGTAGCTTTCATCTGCAAGTCAATATTGGCGAGAAGGTCTGCTGGGATCCAAAATAAGTAGCATAGCTTTTCAGACACAGCAGCATTCTGATGGCATATTAAAAACCTGTGTGAATCATAAATCCCATTTCTTTAGGAACTGAGTCCCATCAGGGCACAGGGCTGAGGGGAAAATGGGCTATTCTGCATATAGCTAGGAGATGATGATGATCTATGTAGGTAAGACGCAGACATTCTGTTGTGAGGTTTTTTGTGACTGTTGCTGCTTTTTAAATAAAATTTGAAAATAATGGCTTAGGCTTCCCTGTCATACACGAGAGACAAAATTCTGCTCGCTATTAATAGAGGTGCAAACAAATTTTTGCAAGCTCTGCATAGAACTGCCTTCCTGCGCCCAAAGAAGAAAAATGAAGAGACAATTTCTTACACATGGGATAATCACATTGCGGAAGCAAACACCTCTAATGTTGTGAGCAACGCAACAAACAAAAAGGTATTTAGCTGCAGTGTGTGTATGTGTGCGCGAGCATGTGCAAGTAAAACAGATTGAGTTGGTATGTGCTGAAAAGCAGGACGAAATAGTTGATCCAATCCTCATGAAAGCAAGCTACAAAAGCTTGCGGGAGTGAGACTGCTGGGGCGCAGGAGCGGGAGCATTAATCCCAGAGTGTAGGCAGTGATGGACGGCAGGTGAGCAGATGGGGAGGCAGGTTCTGAGTGCAAAGATGACGGTTTGGAACGAGCTCTGTTTGAGCTCTGTGCAAACACAGCTCGGCAGAATAGGGGCAGCAGTACCTAGGGAATCAGCCTGCAATAGCTTACCCAGCTCACTTTCAAGGTAGCAAGTAACCCATTTTTTTTCACCCTCTTCGGTCTCGCAGCTTTGCCTTCTGCACTCCCCAAAACAAAAGTTTTCCGGTGTTGTGCGTAAGCTGGGACATCTGATCAGCTCAGAAACTTGGATTTCCTTCAGCTTGAAATCCGCCGGGAGCAGGACAGCCACCCTCCAAAGGCACCTGGATGCCAAGATTCTCAGGCTGAAGTCCTCCTTATTTCCCTGTGCACCATCCTCCTCTCTCTCTCCCGACTTACAGTTGGTTTGGAGAGAGTTATCTGCCTCTCTCTTGGACCCCGATCAGAAGTTGAGCTGGGGCCTGGCCTTTACCATCTGTCCAGGTGGCTCCTTTGCAGCAAGATACCGTCTCACATGTCCCATATGCATCCATCAGATTCAGGCCTATGCCAGCTTGGCTCTGGGAATGAATCGCTGCACTCTCCTTCTCTGAAAGGCAAGCTTGCGCCAACCACTCCGTGATCCTCCAGACACGTGCCCTCCCCAGGTGCCCGGTATTGTCACAGTCACCATAGCACTTGCTGGCCACTGCACTTGTCTGTGTGAGATGCTCAGAAGTCTATCCATCCCAGTTCCCACTGCAGAGTATTTTAGAGGAACACACGGGAAGAATACTTTCTCTGTGTCCACAACCTGTATTTTTAACTCTCTGTCCTAGAATCCTTCGCAGTGAAGTTTCAAGGGACCAACAGCACAAGAAGAAAAAAAGCCTCTGCTTTTCTTCCACATACAAATGAAGAAAGTCTGACAATTTTTAACCTAACAGAAACATTCCTCTGTTGGAATGGGGACGCCCTTCTCTTTGGAAGAAATATGCAGGCCAGTCCCCCACCTTACTGAATCTCAGGGAGAGAAAACAGAAGTAGAGAAATATCTTTTTTTCCTTGCCAAGTCCCTAGATGGGGACAACTTGCTGCATATTTTCTGGGAGAAGAAAGATAAAAATCTCAGCTATTTAAGTCTGCGTGCGTTTGTCTTCCACACAAAGCTGACAGTACTTTAGCACGCATGCCGCGTACAACTGTATCCGCAATTAATGAATACTTGCATCACAAGTACATTCAATAGGAAAAAGGGATCCTCTTCTCCACTTAGAGACTTGGCGGGGAGGGGGAGGGTGCAGGGAAGAGAACATGCAGTGTGCAACATTAGCCGATTTGCTTGAGACTACCAGGACAGTTGAGCAGCACAGCGAAGATTTTAACTTACGCAGTACTGGTGCCTTCACCCAGCTCCAGCCGTGGCCCGCGCCCAGCAGCAATGGCCAGGAGACCGCTGAAGCTTCCTATACGCCCTGGCCAAGGAGCAGGGCTGGTCTGCTCCAGGCTGGGGCTGGATGCTTCCCAGGTTTTGTCCATAAGGGACAGTGTCCCAGCAGACAGTCGTCCTAGTTTAAAACAGCAGAGCCGTGTGGAGAGCGAATCTAATTGCTCTCGTGGTTCCTCGCGCTGTTCCTTGCCTCTCCTTGCCGGTCTCCTGCCTGCCTAGCATGCAGCATCACACTCGTTCCTTCCCTTCCTCCCTCCCTCCAGCAGTGTCAGGGAGACAAGTGAAGGTTACAGTTTGGCATGTTTGTTTTTGCATTATTTATGTTGTAGAGGACAGATTCAGACATTTAGAGGACAGTCTTAGGTCACATGTGAATCCTTCCAAATGGGACTCAATAGCACAACCAGCCAAGTAGAAAACAGACTTGGACGGCCCCATGGAGGGAGGCAGCATTTGGAAAGGGATGTTGCGCATCTATCCGGCCAAGGTACCTGGCAACACCACCGGTCTCCTTGTGACTCCACCTTCCCTTCTTTCTTTCCCTTCTTTTTCAGACACCCCATAAGGGGGGTACAATCCTTTTCTTCCTCCAGAACTAAGAAGTGTTTCAATATTGTACGTGCTTCACATCCATCCGGCTGCAAGGAGCTGGGATCTCCCCACCACCCCAATTCCTGCCCCTTTCTCTGCAACACACCCTGCAGAGAGCGGCTGCTCCTGGGTTGGTCGCACACATCTTGGAGAAGCAGTAAGCATCTCCTATACGAAGCTCCCCTGCCTGTTCCCTCTGAGGCTGACCACTGGGAAGGCTGGTGCCGGGGCACCTCTGAGCACCCCACAAGCAGTGCTCCTGTGTGGAGCCCCCAGCACTGCCTACTGGGGGGAGCCTGGGACTCATGTTAAGAATTCTTTGCTCACACTTCTTCTAACTTTGTTTCTCTCTGACCCCTTACAATATTTAATAATAAATAGGTATGCCGTACCCCAACAGCACAGAGATTTTATGCTACTTATTTTCCCCATATTTTTCAGCAAAGCTAAGTCTCCCTCAATTTCTTATTGAAAATGAAATGGGGACAGTACTGCTTATACAGCTGGAGATAGTGATCACCAGTGTACAGAGACTGACTTATCAAGCAGATTCTTAATGCCATAAAATCAATGGGTTTAGAAATTCTATTATCTTGCCTCTGATAGCACATGCCAAACTAAAGAAACTTCTTGCCCTTTTTCTTTTTTTAAAAGCATACTTAAATATAACATTACTGCTGTCCCAAAACAAGCTTTCCCCATGGTCCTCCAGTGGATATTACACCAGAGCAAAGGAACAGACATGCTGCATGGCAAAACAGAAAGCCAGGCTGCTGGATCTCCAGATTCGACAGCAATAATCATTCCATACTATGTAGGCTGCAGGACTCCAAGAAAATTACTTTTGCAGGAACAAAATGAAACAAACCCAAATATAGGGCTAGAGCAAACCAGAAAAGTCTGCATTAACGTCTGAGAGGACACTACAGTAGATCCAGGTGAGTGGAGCAGGTGTGATATGCATGTTCATAGGTCCAAACATTCAAGCAAGTAAAGAGAACATGGAAAGGAAGGTCTGCGCATAGAAGAGAGCTCACAGAGATCAGGACACTTGCAAATAATGGGAAATGGTTGATGCTCTAGGGAAAATCAAGCAGGACACAAGAAATGAGCCAGATGAGAAGACATAAGGAGGGAATCAGATGGGACGCAAAGTAAACTGCTGCAGCAGCTGGATGGGATGATAAGGACAAATCAGACATGAAATAAAATGATACTTGGGTGAGAGCCATTCAATGGGACACAAAGGGCTTGATTTTCTCTTAGATTCAGTTTCCAACCATTGACTAGGCAAATAATAAAAATTTGTACTAGGTCTCCTAAATTCCCCAAAGCATTGTAAACAGGTCCTAAAGTAAAACAAAGTCTCTCTCTTCAATCCTCTTTTCTTATACCCCTTTCTCCTCCCCCCTCCTCAAAAAAAAAAAAAAAAAAAAAAAAAAAAGAAAAGACCCATCAGAAAAGATAGGTGGTGGTTTGGCATTTGGATAACAAAATATTTTTTTCTACTTTAGCAACCATAAAAAATATTTTTTTTCCAGTTTAGCAACAGACATGAGAACCTGAAGAAATTGCTTCCACTCACTATGATCCAGTATTGTCATTTGCAACATGGGGTTGCTGAGCCCTGCCTATCTAAGGGTAAGAAAGACGTGGTAAAGGTAAATGTCATGTAAGTGCTTATCATCCTCCATGCCACCTGAAAGAAAATGGGCTCCAGAAAAGTAAATGGTTTGCTGTGGGTCACATCAGTGGAGCCTCATCATACGTGCTCTGAACGACTGTGATTTAATCATGAAATAGATCCATAGGGAGAGTTGTTTTGACCTGATTAGCCTATCACAGTAGCACACTGCACTATAAAGTGTTCTCAGGCAATAAGCAGCGATGAATTATATCGAAACACTGGCTACCTTTAGCTAACGAAGGAGGTGTGCAGATTTGAAGACTGGCATTTCATGGAACGACTAAGCAATCAGCCATGGAAGAAGACAGCAACAGACTGATCAAGATACATTTTCTGTAGCCTCACAACCAATACATATAGAGGCAGTTTCTGCAGACAGCTTGTGGAGTACCACTTGTATGTTATTTAGCTTTGATGTGTCTTGCCGCATCTACATTAAAAATGCTTTGTGATCATAAGACTCAATTTCCAGTTCCTATCCAGCCATGCAAATGTTTATACAGGAAAGCTTTCATTGCTAGATTGCTCTATACAGGAGCACCTGATTTCATTCAGGAGACAGGCAGTTTGGGTGGGGGTAGGCTAAAATAGAAATCCATGTGCAATCAGAATAGAAATCAGACTGCCTCTCAAGACTTTGGTTTGTTCGACCAACTGAACAAATGAAAATTTGGATCCGTACACCCCCCAGGCTGTGTAGAAACTCAGGCCCGTGTCCTCTGTGATTAAATCCGTCCCCTACTTCTTCCTGGAGATGTCTTCTGAGCTGAGATCTGAAGAAGAAACCATTCCCCTTGCATGAAAAACATACAAGTTAAAAAAGGGTCTTTGAAGAAGAGAATTTAAAGCGATGGACAACTTCTAAAGCAGCAGCAGTCAAACAGCAAGATCATTTGTTCTGGATATAACGCCTTGCCTTCCCCTCTGTCATCATCAAAAGCTTCTGTGTTTGTGGGAGAAAATCTCTCCCCCACCACCAGCCCAGTCCTTCCTGCCGTGAGGTCACAGCCCTGTCTTTGTGACACAGCTGTCTGTTGCCATGGAAGTGTTTGCGCTTGCACAAAGTCAGCACAGTGATGACTTCACAAGCAAGGTCATGGAGGAGCAGATGGGCTTGGGAGGAAGGAGGGAGACAGACCCCTTGTTTAAACACAAATAGCGGTGATAATTAATTAACCAAAGTAGCAGGGGAAATTATGAAAAACATGTGAAAGGTAAATGGATTTCTGTTTAGCTGTCTTTCCCAAGAGGCTAAATGTCTCAATTGCAGAGGGGAGAACTTTACAATGAACTAATAAAACAAGGACATTTTCTCTGGTTTCTTCAAGTGGATGCTCTTGGGAAAAAAAAAAAAAAAAGTGAACAGAGCTTACGCTTTGCCATTCTTCTCCCTTCCTTTCTCATCACCACTTGTTGACCTCAACCAAAAGATCAATATTTTCTATCAGAACCTCCAGGCTCTATATCTTTTCGGCACACAAGAGCTGTGGTGGGAACAGACAATTATTTAGATAGGAAGTTTATTGTTCTGCAGTGGCATAACAACAAACATGCTCTGCTTACAAAGGGAACTGTTACATGTTTATTCTTCTCCTGACTGCCAAAGCCAAAAGCTTGTCTTTGGAGTTGACCAAGGTGGCCTTTTTCGTTCTTCGAACATACAATGTTTGCATCATAAGGAATCTGCAGCCAAACTATGCCCTTCCTTCCACCTAAGCTTTTATCTTTTGCCATAGCAGTGCTGGTTCTGCTATACACCTTCATACTGTTGCCCAAGTCAGCAGATTTCATTCCAAAACACAAAAGAGCAAGTTACCCACTTGCACATTAAGATGAATCCCTGGAATATTTCTGAAGAGCCTGGACAGCATTAAGTACACAAATTGTTCTTTCTGCATTCCTTCTCTGGACTGCTTTTGTGTCACACATATGGGTCAATATACATTCATCAACCTAAGATTTAAGGGGAAAGTGAGCTTCTTGTGCATATTCTCTTCATCGTTTATTCTGTGAACACACAATTCTGCCTTTCTACCTTTCAAGTGGGAGCTGAAATACTTTAAAAAAATAAAATTCTGTGCTTACAATAAAAGTAGGAAACCTTACCAGAAGTAATCTAGAAGAAACCTTACAGGAGTAATCTAGACTGGCTTCACAATGACATCAGCCAGCTCCCTCAGTATTCATGGATACATCCTGTCAGGTCTTGTGGACTTGTTTGTGTCCAGTTTGTTTAAATAACCTGGTCCTGCTCTACCAGGGGTAAGTCTTTGTTGTGGCAGAGTTTCCCACTGCTCTCAGAGGCCTGGGATTCCTGAAGGCAAATCTTCCTAGTAAAAACCAAGGTGAAGGTGGCGTTAAGTACCTCGGTCGTTTCCAAACCTTTTGACACCAGGTCCCTGCCCCATTCAGCAGGGGCACTGCAGTTTCCTACACTGAGCACACAGAAAGTGTTAAAATAAACCTTGCTGTCTAAAGGGTTATATTAGCTGATACTATTATTTCAAAAGGAGCCCCACCTTCTGCGTATCATGGTGAGGCACCCTGGTTACAGCTGCTTTTTTTATCAACATTGCTAATACATGGTCTGGGGGTAAGTTACTGCTGCCTCCTATCAGATAATTAGTCAGTAAATCATTCAACCAGCTGCAAGGTATAGAGCAAGGACAATGTTTCCAAACCATATTATCATCAGACATTTATATTGCACTTTATCGCAAAGGATTCGGAAGATTTACATATACCCTGTAGAATACTGGCCTTTTTTTACACCTGCTGCTAAAGTGCAGCCATCTTTGGAGAGGGATATCTTTGTTTTTTTAAGAGCCACGTTGTGGAATAAGCTTATCACAGGAAATTGTGCAGATGACTTCTGTATCTACTTTAAATTTTTAGAAGATTTCAGGGAGAATAATGGTCCAAGGTGGAATTTTGCAAGGAGACTGCAGTTAAAAACCAGCGCTTCCAGTTGTAAGGTAGCAATCCCAAGTTACAGTAAAGTGAGTTTTTACAGGGTTTTGCAATTAGAGAGGTAGAAAATACAGAGTAAAAGAACAGGTTTGCAATTTATTCATGTTTTAAACTGAGTTTTACTCCATCTCTTTGGTACACTTATCTACCATCCAAACACTACCAAAAAACACCTTTAATTTAAGCCTGACAAGACAGCTCTGGTGAAAGCCACCAAGAAGAACTAAGAGCTTGAGTCCTTTTGTGGTTTTATTAGCTTTGGTCAAAAAAGGAGATGCAGCAAAATCATTGTGTGGCTCTGGTGCCTCTGACAGCTATACTTAATTCAGCAATACTGAGGGCTGCAGCCAAGTGACAAAGTGGGAACAATGCTAACATCTAATTCTTGCAAATGGGCACCATCCATGACCAGATCTCACTTTTATGTGAACTACATGCCATTTTATGTCACATTGCTTTGTGATATTACACAGAACTGTCTTACTAAGCAATAGTATGACTCCCTTTCACCACACCGTGGTATGTTGCATCACTACCTCAGGAAAAAAAAGAATCACTGTTTACTGGACCACCCCAGCACCACTTTCTGCAATGACCAACCTTTTTATGGTAGTGGCTCATCCAAGCCACGAGAAGACACAATGCTAACCCAGGAGAGCTCCTAGTGAATACTTTATGGAAGCAATACAGTGACCTAGGTTCACATTCAAAAGCTCAGAAAACAAAAGTTTCCAAAATCTGGCAGCTCTTTATTCAAACCCTAAAGAAAAATTCTAAATTTCACAGGCATTGAGATTTGAGGTTCCAATCCGGATCACTGCAGATGGATCAAATTGAGGTAGAGTTTTGTAACATTGTCCACATCAAGATTATTTCCAAACAGGTAAGTCATGAACAAGAACCAATCATTAAACTGATGACTGAAACCCAGTGGGGCCATTATTTTCAAATACTATGACTTCTCCAGAACCCAAGAAACCCGGTCATCATCACTAGAAATCTCTACTTAAATTTATAAAGCCAAGAAGAAAGGTATTTACCTAGTACCCCGATGGGCAGGAATGGCAATGTAGGATGGCAATACTGCTGAAGAATTTCCCCTTCCCAGTAGCCAGCTCTCATCTAAGTTCAAATCGCAACAGCAATCCCAAAACTCTTCTTGAAGGGAAAGGATGCGCAGGAGCTCTGTTTTGCTGCTTTGCTACAGACTTTCTGGGCTCGGTTCAGTTGCCCACACAGAAGTCATTTGATTTGCCCTACTGTATGTGAGGTATCTGCGCAAGGCTGGCAAATATCACATCAGATCTATGGGAGACCTCATCTATTCTGAAGCAGGCAGGATATCCTAGGGCATCTCAAAGGGTAGCAGATGATTTCTGGTGTGTCCACATTAGTGTTATGGTTCAGAGCGCAAATGTGCTACTGAAGTGAATCGCGAGGTCGTCCCTGCTCCCTCAGTACGGACTGTGGAACTGTCTAGAAGTGAACAGACTGGATTTCTTTCTGCTGAAAAAAAAAAGGATGTACATCATAGGTACTCCACCTGCCAATGGATATTCAATTCACAGCTAGATCTACTTGAAAGCAACCCCCCTTGAAATTTTTACAGTCAGGTCCTCAGTCCTCATGTTTCAACTCTATAATCTACTCCTACAGGTCTGCATTATTCCTAATGCCGACACAAGCAGACACTAGTCTCTAACTCCTTATCTGGACTATCCTAATTACAGACTGGGATATAACTGTTCTACTCTAACTGCGGGGTATCATGTGGATAAGCAAATTCAAGAGTACAGGTGCTCTGATACTGCTGGAATCAGAGATGTATGTGCAAGAGAACAGAACTGGAAGAACCATCATGTAAAGAAATGCAGTGAAATCAGAGAATCAAACTTCCCTCTATGCCCGAACAGGTCCTCGGCAAGGGCAAACATATTAACAGTGGCAGTCCCACTGCTGACATCAGCATCATGACTGTGCTGCTCCCCACGCCCTCTCATGCTTCCAATAATCTTTCATTGAAAATGACATTCTTAATGTTGAAGAGAACAGTATGTATCAAGGGAAGGAGAGGCAGTTTTTACTTTGCGCTTACAGAAAATGTTGTCTCCGCCACTGGCTTCCCTCCTCTGATCCTTGCCCACTTTCCCCCTGAGATATACCTACACAGATGCACACATCCTCCTCTTTGAAGAAAACCTGCTATTCCCTCAAGCCTTTTGCTAGCCTAAATGGAACTTTGCCAAGCGGAACTAATACCACCTACTTGTAGACCAGTCCCCCTTCCCTTGTGCCACTGTTATGAGGGAAGGCAAAAGGAAGAACGGCCAACTAAATATGACTGCCACAGCTTCTTCAGCTAAAGAGAAGCCCCACTTTCTTTTGTAATGATCTTATTGTATGTCCTCATCCTCTTCCCTCCCTCCCTTTTCTATGGAA
Organism: Charadrius vociferus; assembly: GCF_000708025.1. Taxonomy (NCBI): domain Eukaryota; kingdom Metazoa; phylum Chordata; class Aves; order Charadriiformes; family Charadriidae; genus Charadrius; species Charadrius vociferus. Next base: position 3,335,203 of record NW_009647236.1, on the reverse strand, counting down.
AGTCCACTGAATCACAGATTGGAAGACACGTTTTATTTTTCTGCTCTCCACCTTCTAGGGCTATAAAATTATGTTCAACTATAGGACAGTCTAGATCTATTTTTCTTGAAAAAATACTATGAAATGGCCAACATATTGGGGTTGAATCAGAGACCTAGAATAAAAAGAGAGCTGCAAAACAATGGTTTCCCAGATGGGGGTACAAAACCTCTTTAGTAGCAGGCAATGGACGAACACTTGTTCACTCCACTGTACACACCCTGCTGGCAGTGGGCTGAGGTGATAGCAACCACTTTTAAAAGTTCCAGTAGAAGCTCTTTGGAAAAACTACATAAAAATGACACTCCAAAGACCTATATTTCTTTCTCTGTCAGCAATGCAATGGTGGGAGGGATGCCAGTCCTTTTGGAGGATGCTCCAGGAACAGATGTTACAGGTCTGTTGTGGATAAACGTAACCTTTTTTCTTCAAGAAGGAACACTTCTCAGAGATGCTATAAAGTGGTTCCCATGTTTGGTGGGGTGGGATAGCTCAACTCCCCCTATAGCTTCTTCTTCCCATTCAAAAAGTCCTAGTGGTTACTTTTTGCATGGGCTGGTACCATGCAAAAGCAAAGGAAGCTGGTGTTAGCCAGTGCAGCCCTTAAGCCAGATGAGTGGTGCTGAGCAGTCTGCACTACGCATCTAGCCCTTGACTTCTCATTCCCAAAACTAACAAAAGACATTCAAATGATTTCAGGTGTATGTGCATAAACTTCCTCCAGCCTGCTCAAAACACGCTAATATCAAGTAGTGATGGACTTCTCACTGCTACTCCAAGGGGCAGCTAAAAAATTCCCCTATTACCGTTGCCTACAACCACACGCGCACAGTGCCTCTGAGGTCAAGAATAAAACCCCTCAAAATGGGTGGCAAAACAAATAAACTGGCACTGAAGCTTGAGTCGATGAAATAGCATTGCTATAAAGCCCTGACATGCTCAAATCAGGAAGATACAAAACCTGGTCAAAATAATAGCTATATGTGCAGTTTTTCTCTCTGCTGATAAAAAGTGTAGAGAATGAAAACAAAAGAGAAAGGGAAAATGCATTTAGATAATTAGCCTTCGAGTCCTGTCTGTTTAGGTGGCTTTTACTGCAGTTATAGGTCTGTCTCTGTACAAGCATATATATTGGCTATTAACCCTATAAAGCATTTTTCATTGCTGAGTACTCAGGTTTTGTTGAGATTCAATACTAAACTGTTACACTACCTTCCTGTGAATCAAATAGACTGTGATACAGTTTCCCAAATATACACAGCTGATGCCATCTTAGGGACTGTAGGGTATCCTGCTTGGATGTCCTGAAGAGCACAGGTCATATGTTCTACGTGCTGGCCTTCAATGGATATCTCAGATACCACTGAGAGTGCAAACCAGTACTAGATACCCATGCATAGGTAACCCAGCATCCCACATACTGACCCATTTGGTACACAAGCTCCAGAATAAAGCTTTTTATCACCAATATCCTACACTAATCGTTCATTACCTAAGGAGAAAAGAGGAGAATAGTTACTGTCAAACTTAGTATAGCATAAGGCTTTTGGCTCCGGGAGGGGGGACAGAAGAAACCGGTGTGCCCAGGTGTGTTCAGATTGGCTCTGTGCACAACTGAGTATGTGTTTTTTCACACTATAGTGTGAAATATAGCTTAAAATTCAGATAACCCACATTGGTTTAAAAGCCATAGCTCTCTAGCTAACCTTGTACCCTCAAGTAATCCACAGCCTCAAGTTACTAGAGTCCAAGGGTTACAGGAGAGCAAAATACTACACTATAAAGAATTACAGAAAGGAAGACTACTTCAGCCAGAGGAGGTGCAAGGGTCAGCTCCCCAGTATATAGCCTATATTGCTGCTAAATCCGTTTTCTGCTCTTGAGGTATTCTTTTGCTTTTTAAACAGGTAGCCCATAGACAGTCCATGTGAAAATACAGTGATACTTCTTGGGGGTTTTGGTTTTTTGATTGCTTGAGGGTGTCTGCATGAATGCTTCCACAGGCATGACTGACTGTGCAGGCAATGGCTGCAGGTACTGTGGTAGCTGTGTGCTCTTCTATTAAATTCAGTGTTTGTGGACACCTGAATGTTTATGTGCAACCACACGTGCCCTACTTTCCCTGTTAGGATAGATGCATGCATTTATATTGTGGAAAAAAAATACCTCCCTCTTGTCTACTGGAGTGTTGCATGATGTAAAGGCAGGCAGCAGCAGGAGGAGGAGGAGGAGGATTCCCCCTGCCTCGCCTCCCCCTCATCTCTTTCCCCCCTGTCACTCAGGCGATAATGATCTGTGTTGTGGGCATTTGCTGGAAAGCTTTAACGTAACCATTATTTTTTAGGTTGCTGGAATTGAGGTGGGCGTCAAGGACTCCAATGAATACAAATAAGCTCAAATCCAAGCAAACTCCATCTTGTCTAATCTTCACTGAGCAGTAATCTGGGAGGCACCTTGCTTGCTCTCATTTCGTATGGAAGGAGAGCAAACGCACCACAGTGCCAGTACTACCGAAGTCTGGATTGATCTCACCTGTTCACGGCCCGAGGTCTCCTGATCCTTCTCTACCTCAATAGCTATAATCTGTCCCAGGAAGTATTATTCACAATGAGACAACTCCACCCATGCATTACTGGAGCAGCAGAGGCAAAATTTATTTCTACCTTATTGAGTCCACAAATGCTTGCTCAAAATAGACACAAATCCAAGCTGCACAGCTGGTAATTTTGCTGGAAGCTTCTCCAAGGTTCAGATGCAGAGGGTGCATTTGAACCCATGGTTTAAACTCGCTTATTTAAATACAGAAGTTTAGCACCTCTTCTTAAAACAGATGAGCTGAAGGAAATGAAAAGTTGATGGAAAGATGGGGTTATTTTTTTAAATGCACTCGCGTATTGACTGTGCAAGCGTTGCATGTTCTCTCCTACCACACAATGACACCCTCGAATGATAGCACACAGTTCTCTTGCAGTTTCTGTACCCCAAGTAAGGAACCAAAGAAATCCCTGTAAAAATGATGTTTGTAAAATGGGAGAACCTATCAGAAACAGAAGAAAGAATTGAGCAATGAGGAATGTATTCTCTTCATGGTCCAAAACTGTACAAATAAAGTGGTACTTGTCAAAAGTCAAGATATGCCAGACCTTGCAAAGGATATTGACTATCAAAAGTTGTAGAAAGGCTCTTTGGTCATATTAATAAAAGGACAGGAAAGAAAAAATAAGCGGGAATTCTATGCAACGGGCATGCAGTAGAGAATGAAGATAACCTGTGCGCATGCCAAAAAGTAAATGAAGACTTGGCTTAACTTTTTAATAGCGATGGTGATATTGAGTGTAGGACAAAGGCAGTGTAGCTAGTGGGAATGAGAATATGGAAATGATAATTCCTGGAGTGGAGTAAACGCCTAGATCATACCACACTCAAGGAGGTGGAACAAGAGAACTTTCACCCGGGAATGTTTGAAGAACTGAGAGGGCATATTGCAGGATAAGCTGGAGAATCTCAGTACACCTATCAATATAGAAGGGTATTATATGACTGCAGAATACCAGATTTAAAACATACAAGTAAGAAAAAAAAGTGAAAGTTATCTCGGCAACTACTGATTTAGTTATATGATCCTGGCAGTATGCAATGCTTTGGAATACATGTAGAAGTAATTAAAGACATCAAGGTAAGTGGAAAATAGGATAAAATGCAGTTTGGCTTCTCCAAAAGCTCTAAACAAACTGACTGACTTTTCTGATAACTGATTTTTTGAAACAAAAGAAATGCAGTAAAGACTAATCTATCACCATTTAAGTAAAACATTGGATAGAGTGTCTTACAGGGGATTATTAGTTAAGATGTAGATGATGGCATTAGCAAAGAATTTTAAGGCAAATAAGGCATTGATGAAAGAGATGACACCTAGTCAGGCTGAAAGGGGAATTTATTAATAGAGCTCCTCAAGGACTGAGACCAATTTTATTTAATATTTTCATGATTGATCTTAGCATAAAAGTAAGTGTGCGCTATTGAAGTGAACTGATGACACATAGTTGGAAAACATTGTCAATGCAGAGGGAGATGGAGACGTATAAACAAAGAACTGCCTGACCTTAAGGACTGGACAAACAGAAATGAGAAAAGGCGGGCTGGAAGGCACTACAGCAAAAGTTTTTCATACAGGTGGGGAGCTCGTTAGTTGGAAAGAATAGTGAAGCAGAGAGACTTGGGAGCACTAACGCCTCATGGGGTGACTATATTTATTGACAAAGAAATGGGGATGTCATTATAAAAAGCACTGGTGAGATCTCACCTGAAAGAGGGTATAATTCCGGTTACCCACTTTGAAGAGAGCTTGCTATGGTTTCATTCCGGTTTGAGCTGTTCTGCTTGGATGAGCTGAGGCACAGGAAGTTCATGTTAGAAAGTGGCTAAAAGAGTCGATTTTATGTTTCATTTTCTAAACTGCTCCCCAGACCAGGATGAGTGAGATGTTGCTGGGTCTGGAGAAATGCTTAACTATAGAGAGATTAACTGCTCCGCTCTCTTTTTCTTCATTTGCATGAAAGTTTCAAATGGTGAGAAGCAACATGGCATCACAGCCTCCACTGGATCTGTATCGATTCATCCTGACCAGGAATCTGATCCTTCTGCCTTTTCTCCTGACGAGGAAATCTGGTCCTTTTGCCTTTTCACCCATCCCAGTAACTCAGGCCTTTCATTTAGCCTACCACCCCAACGTTGTTGCCAAGGGTGAAGAGATAAACTCTACAAAAGCAGCACTGGAAGAGAAACCCTTGATAAACAAATCTGCTTGCATGAATCGGAGAACATGTAGTTCTCATAAAAATGGTAATTAGAGCCCAGCATGAGAAGGGTGATATTTTCGTAATAATAATAATAATAATAAAAAAACCCTCCAAGAGCATTCATTCAGGAGGAAGTTATATTTGCCAGCATTATTACTATTATTATTGTATTACCACTAATAACGATGATAAGGCTCTTGCTAAGGGACAGGACCTTCTATGTAACTAAGTAAACATGCCTAAAAAGGGCTCCCCTTAAGGCATGTCTTCAATTAATAAAGACGACTGACAGATCTGCTTATAGCCCACTGCAAGGTACCAACTGATTGCCTCTCTCTAATAACTGTTTAATTTGCTTTTCCCTTACCAGTTACATTGTGCAAAATCATTGGCCTCTGCCACACGATGACAAAGCAGCTGGCGTTTGCATAGGCAGACCTTTGCTGGTCCAGCCCTATCTTCTCACATACCCTGTCTTCCTACCCCCCTCTCCTCTGTCAGTTTATTTGTCCCCTCCCTCCCCCTCAAACACAACGTCTGCACAAGGCACCGCTGTTAATTTAGCCAGGAAATGGTTTGATGGTGATAGGGAAATAAATTGATCAGACCTTCTGAACAGCAGCCATGGGAAGAAAGAAACACCCCTAGCCATTTCTCAGTGACCTCTCCCTGTGCTTAAAGAAAACTCATAAGCTCTCAGCACGAATTAGCATGGCCTCATTATAAAAACAGAATTGGGGTCAGAAGAAACTAAGATGGGTAAGGGAAAAAAAAAATCCCATCAAAAGCAACATCTGAGACAGAAATGCCCTAACTGGGGAGGGCAAAAAACCACGAAGCTTCAGAGGAACGGAAGAGGCTAGAGGCGGAAGAGAAGCAAGCACAGATTTCTTCAAAAAACAAAAAAGCCCCCCCCCAAAAAAAGCTGCAACAGCCTAGATGTCAAACTGGACAGTCCTGTGGAAAAGAGTTTACATATTTGCATCCTCCATGAATCGCCATTTCCAACCTATTTGCAGTCATTGCTGCCAAGTGGCCTGGTCAAGTCATTGCTGTCTGATGGCCTGTGGAAAATGGGGGGGTGCGTGTCTTAAAAGACCACAGTTGCGCAGTCTGATTTCTAAGGGAAGAAAAGCTGAATGGCATTCAGTGTAGAAAAGGTCTGTCTCTCCCATCTACGCCATATTTATTTCACACACGTGACATCAGTCTGCACCGTATTGATGCCGATCCCTGACTACCCTGGAACTTCTTTGCAGGGAAGCAAAGCCTCCCAATGCTGGCATCGGTCACCAGCAAGAAAACATGCTGCTAACTCTACAAAAAAGTGTCTCATTATGCTGTGCTGCTGCTTCTGCCTCGGAAAGGAGCCCTTTCTTACTGTCCACACTCTCTGGGGCTTTACGACCCATCCTCAAAAAGACAGTACCAGTTTGGCAGCCGCCCACAAATTCTCCCCTCACAAAGCACACCAGAGCTTTGTGCATGTCCCCAAGGCGCATTCAGGAGCAGATCATGGTGACTGTGTAGGCAGGAGAACCAGGCACAACGTGCCTTGCTCAGCGTCACGGGCAAAGCACGAGTGCGGTGTCACTGTCTCCTCAGTCACAGCTGGGAACTTAAAAGACGAGCTCTGATTTATTTACAGAAAGAGGTAATAACAGTAGTCATGAAAGCTTCCACCACAAGAATCGGGTCTGGAATCAGCCCTGCTGATTCAGTTTGCTGAGAAAGAAACACAACAGGTCGGCTTTGGCATTTTTTCCCCATCTCTACCACAGGCTTGCGAGCCCCTCTCCCAAACCTCTTGCCCACCCAGTCTCTTTTCCTTTCCATGCAGAGAGGGGCTGTGGCTTGCTGCCATCCGGATAGCACGGCTCTATTGGCACTGAGCTTTGCTGCATTGCCTTCATCCTGACAGGTGGCAGGAAGGATAGAAAGACGCCGGCAAGGCAGGAAATGTTACAAACTAATCGAGTCAGCAGCTTAGAGAACCTGTTGATTCACCTTTTTTTTTTTCCTCTTTTAAATTATTTTATTTTATCAATTCTGCCTTGACAAAAAAAAAAAAAAGAGCTAGATGAAAGAAAAAAAATAAATTGGGCCTTGAATTTATTTACTCCGATACTATCCCTGATCACTCTCACTCTTAAATCACCCTGCTGCTGTGCAGCAGGGCCTTCCAACATCAATATTAATGCTCCTTGCTCCTGGCAGTGGCTAGCGGAGGTGGCATTTCATAATTCAGATGCAAAAATTAAAAGGCAAATGTGAGAGAGAAGGAGTAGAGCCATATTATTTGCCCAGTCTGCTGACTAAAGACCCCTGGGTGAATTCTATAACTGTCTCCCATTAGGAAATGGTTGGGACTCAGGTGTGATTTGAGAATTGCCTCCCGCACAGAGGAAGAGTATTCACTCGAAAACTAAAAGTCAGGCCAGTCAAATACCTGAACCAAAGTCATCTAGTCTCAGCAAGGACTAAACACAACAATGCCCATGTTTTTGGTGGTGGCTGCTGCAGGATATGGCCAGCACAGAAGAAATTACTATTGTGGGGTATGATGGAAGTGGCAAATCTACCTCAATAAAGGTGGCCTTAAATATTCAAAAAAATGTATCGCATTCCTCTAAGTGCAGGACGCTTGCCTAAAAAAAACATGACTTCTTTTTAAAAAAACTCACATTGTAATTTTTCTTTTCCTCTCCCTCCCTTCCTTTTCATATAAATCTCCTCTGCCCACCTTTTCAACCAGAAGGACTAGAAACTTCCTTTGAAAAGAAAATAACAGCAGATTGGATTTTCATGTAATAGTAAGTCACCAAGAGCTGTGGCTTTAAGAACTATACCAACTACAACAACACTCTTGAAAAAAAGCCCTAAAATTGGCAACATCACTGGGCCTATGAGTCATGGGCACAGATATATCAAGTACCAACTCAAGCAGGTATTTCCGCACCCCATCCCACGAAGCTTCTCCCCCCCTCCCATTATTTGGAGGGGGATGCTAAACCAGTTCTGAAAGCAGCAAAACTGCGTTAGCGTGGCACTGTCCTCGCACGGGTAACCAGTGCCTGTTTCAGAGGTTTGCGCTGCCTGAGACACCTGGCGGGGCAGACCCGAGGGGCTGGGGCAGAGCTGGATGTGGGGAGCCCTGGGTTGGGAGGGCAGAGGGGTTTGGGAATTGCAGCAGACGAGCATCAGCTTGGTTACACGTGCAAGCCATGGCAGAGCACCGCAGCACTCTGCACCTCACAATCAAGGGGTGCTGCCAGAGAGATACAGAGGGGGCGAGGGTGCTGCAGGGAGGTGTGATAATGTCTGGCAGAGAAAGTTCTGTAAAACATCGTTTCACACGGAGTAATGTTTGGATACCCGAGTCTAATCAGGGAGTTAACAGCCCTTATTTGCACAACCTCACATACACACACAGTGGTGCATAGGATACAAATCAAACTTCTGTCTACTTACAACCAGGATCCAGGCTATTAGGACACAGCAAGCAGCAGACCAGCCAGGATCATACAAAGGAAAACATTTCATCTTCCAGCTCTCTATATAGTACCAAGAGACATGTTTTGCACCAAAAGACTTCCTCCCCTTTCATCATTTTCTGTTTCTGCCCTTGCTGTCAGTGCAGTCTGGCCCAAGAGAAGTGACTTTTAGTACTTGCTGATGCTTTGTTGTTTAATCAGATGGCCGCTGGAATCAAGGTTTGCTGGTTGAAGAGGCAGCTGAGCAGGGACTTTCAGAGCGCAGAAATGTCAGCCAACCTCGTGGGAGACATCCCTAATCCGTCTGGAGCTTCTTCAGACACTCTTAATTATTGTTTTGTATTTTAAATGGCCAGGGGAGAAGGGGGCGCCTTTAAAATAAATAAATAAATAAATGAAAGCATTGGAATGAGATAAATGTATTTGTTAGGCTGCTGACAACCCATCTGTCTGAATTCCACCTAGCACTTAGCACACAAGGCCTTGTTTTCCCAGAAAAGCTTCCAGGATACAGGCAGAGAAACATCTCCAGGTCGTATTCTACTCATGCTTTTTTTCTTTTTGAAAGAAAAGGGAAGTGGAGCTAAATGCATTTAAAACTTAGCACAGATGTGAATGAGTAGATGCAGATACCGAGTAAGAAATAGCAGAGATCACGCCTCTTCCCTACCAGACATACTTCCAGAAAGTATATAGTGCTGCTGACTTAATGGCATACACTTTTCTTCCAACCCCCAGTTGTCCCCAACTGTTCCAGTGCACCTCTGCATGGCTTCAAAGCGCTCCTGTTATCTCAGTCCCTACTGAGCCTCTGCTCTGCTGCCACTTCTGGTGGTTGCGCAAAATGGGAAAAATGCCTCACTAAACCAAACACATACCAGAAAGGCCTTTCAGGTCTGGCTTAGAACGATATCAAAGTAAGGTGGAAAACAAGCCAATATAACCCAAAGGGTCTCTCACTAAAACTTCCGAGTGTGAAATTTCAGTTTCATTGAAAGTGAAGAATGTAGCAACTGACTCCCCTGGAGCTAGCAACCCAGCACTGGTTTCTACAGTAGCATAAACCTACGCTGGAATCTCATTTGGCTGGGCCAGTAAATAAGAAGCGACACTGGTTGTGCAATCTGTGGCAGCTCTCTTGTTAAAACAATTCTGGCCTTAGAGCTCTGTATACTTATCATCTACATTAAAGAAACCCTACTACTGCCCTAATGATTAAGCTAATCACTCTATCTTTTACACAAAGCTGACAGTCCCCTTGAACGCTGCTTTCTAGCCACATTTCCCCTGCTAATTTTACAAATGCAGGGAGTTTGCTTTTACGAAAACGAGTGAGAAGAACACTGGAAAAATCATTCAGAGTGGCTCTGTGAGACAGACAGGCATTATGATTTCTGTGCTACAAAGGGAAACTGAGGCACGCAGACTCCACAATTTACCCAGGGATGTACAAACTCTGTGGCTGCACTGGCCTCATCTTAGCCACTGAATGTTCCCCCCTTTTGGCTTTGTGTAGGTATTGTGTCATTGGACGTGTTGTCTTCCTAATAAAACACAGAGGTAGAAGCCTATAATTCCTCACTTATTAGAGATCTCTGTTCATTTTCTTGAAGATCAGAGTTGTAAGATGGGTCTTGTGGCCTAGTTCTAACTCACTGCGTTACACATTTACCTCTTTGTTTTCTTTGACCCCATTCCCATTTCCCGCTTGCGGGAAGATGTGGTTTCAAAGGGACCTTTCTTTCTGCTTGCTCACTAGCGAGGAAGAGAAGTGAAGAATATCTCTTCAGATAGCAGACGGGACCAAGCGAAATGGCATGCAAAATGGCACCCACTTGAAAGCACGGCCAGGACGACTTAATTAACAAGATGTGAATTCAGCCTTTTAGCTCTCACCAATGGGTATCAAGGACATGAATTTCAATGCAACAAAACTCCATGCCTAGTTTTACATAGCGCTACCCTCTGCAAAATAGCAATCACAGGAAAAACTGGGCTCAATTGTGGTCCATGCAAAGAATCCCCCATGAGCAGTCAGGCTCCTGAAAAGCTTTGAGAGAGGACAGCCAGCGAGTTCATCTCTTTACAACCCAGTGGCTCAAAGAGACATCTTTGCCTTCAGTCCGCACTCAGATGTACCGCAACGTTTCCCTTTGTGAAACAGAATAGACACCTCCAAAGACAGCGAGCATTGTCCATGCCGGCATAAAGCAATATTTGGACATGCTGAACGGCTTCCTAAGATGAGAAAAAGTGCTGAAGAAACACTAAATTATGACAGATGGGAGCCCTAGAAATGCAACTACCCCCAAACTGGAAAATGAAAAGCCAGCACAAAGGGCAGGCATAACAATAGAATTTAGGCATAACGAAATACACGCCATTTAATGCGGAATGCACTGAAGCTTCGATTCATAAGTCAAAATCCTAGCCATTAAATAGCCTCATTTAAAAAGTTTTAAAGCAATTAAAATAAATTAGAAACTTCACAGGAGGATGAAATCACTGAAAAGGATAAGAAGCACTTTATGCCAGGCACCGCTTCTGACAGTGTCATGCCCATGAGGCCAGATTTTTATTTGAGAAGAGCTAGGGGCCAGATTTTCAAGGGCTCTGCACCAATAATTAGGGACAGATTTTTCCAAACTGCTCAGCTCCCATTATCCAAATAAAGGCCAGATATACCAAAGTGCTCAGGGCCCAGCAATTCCTACTGTGACAGTTACAGCCACAACATGGCCAGCTTTTTCAGAAACGTGACCATTTATTTCACCGTCTGCCTAAGGAGGAAGCAGCCTGTTTAAAGACCATCTTCTAGGTTTTTTCACTGCCATGTTAGAAGTGGTTGATTTTTAAGTCCCGCTAACAGTGTCAGGGCCCCAACTTACCCAAGTCTGAGACAGCAAGGTCTTAAAACACAAGTGGAACAAGCCCTGCTGATTTTACTATATTTTCCCTAATTCCTGCTCAAGAGACATCTATCATTGACCTCCATATGAAGCACTTCAGAGCTGACTGCAGAAGCAAACTTGTGAAATTATAATGCTGCCTCCAGCCATTTTGCAGAGCTATATACATCATTTGTGGCACACCAGAATAGGAGCCTTTCTCAGAAACAGAAAAATCCCTTAGCAGTGCTGCTAACAGAGAAGAGAGCGCACGTCAGGATTTTTTCAGCTTTTAAGCTGGTAATAGCTCAACTTGGAAGGGAAACAAACTGATGTGACCCTACAGCCAGACCATAGCCCCCAGGCTTGAAAACTGCAAGGAGTTTGTTTCCTCTCAGATCATCCTGAAATGGATGTTGCAATACTTCCTAGTGCCAAAATTTTCTGGATCAGGGCTGCTGTACATACAGGAGATGGCGCAGAGGAGCAATACTTCACAAAACCAAACCCTGTCACTCAGCAATGATAATTTGCCTCACACTCAAACACAGACTGTGGGGCTTTCAGAGAGAAACTTTCAACAGAAACGCGGTATTCGTTCCCTCTCAAGTAACTATTGCTTTTCTGGAAGCAGACATCAGTGTCCTTCTTCAGTGGCTTACATGTCTGTCTGCAGTCGCAAACAGCTGTAAGACAGAACAAACCAATACTGTCAGAATACTGCACGCCTGCTTGTACTTAACATGGTACCTGCCCAAAAGAGTTAGTGACCAGTGCCTCCATACAGACCGCTCCACTGCAACGATGCTGTGGTAAAAGACTAAAAGAGAGGGTTTAGCTGTGAGGAAGTGCAGGGTGCCCCTCAAGCAGCGAGAGTGCGCAGCAGTTTGCTGCCAAGCCCTTGAACCCTCAACAGAGATGCAATGGGAGCAGTGAGGTGCCTCAAGCTAGTTACAACCAGGAGAGAGAAGCAGCTGGAATACACCACAGAGCACACGGAACAGGAAATTTTCATGAGAAAACCACAGTTCTAGTTGGGATTATGGAAAAAGTTTGGGTGGAGGCCCACGCATGGTTGTTAAGATGCATATGAAAGCCAACGCTACTGAAAAGGTCAATTTTAGACAATATGCAATGTTCGCAGCTATGGTTTTTTAGCCAAATACGTGAGCTGTGGGAAGCATTCTCACTAGCAAGCAAACAGCTTAGGAGCCTTCATCACCCTTACTTTCAATTAAACCTGAGGTCCTATGTATGTAAAACAGGCCAATGAGACAGGAACATCCAAGTTACTTAAACGCTCTCCGATAGTTCAGCTTTTCTTTTGTGCCTGTCTTCTAACACTCATTTAAAAAACAAACAAACAAACAAAAACCCAGAAAGAATGGGGAGCAAAAAGTGATATTTACTCCCTCCATGTCCATTTTTACCAATGGGAAATTAAAATCCACTGCCAGAACAGCACCATTGAAACACGTCACAATTACAGTCAGACAAGGCAAACTGGGTAACTCAGGGCATGGGAGGACAAGAACGTATGTATCCCACTGCTCCTAGTTCACCAGTGGTTCAGTGGTAGCTAGATGTCGTTGCTGTCTAATCATACATTTGATGGTCTGTACCAGCTGGATTTGATCGCGACTCATTTAGTGCCTTACAGAGAGAAATACAGGGCACCAAAAAAATTGCTGCAAAAAAATCTCAGACAAGACAAGCTGGAGCTATAAGTACTTTTTAACTTTAGAACTGGCTCCAGCAATTTTGTCTTGAGTAATGTCAAGCGGGGCAGTAAAGAGGAACGTGCATCATTGCTGCTCCTCATGATACACAGTCAGGAAAGACAACACTCACTGGAATTAAATGTTTGCAATTGTACACTATAGACAGTATACTATAGCATAGTAACGTACACTAGAGAAGCACCGTGGCACTCTCCCGTTGAACCCAAGTTTAAGGAAAATATCCCTGGAGACATTCAAAACCCGCCTGGATTCACTCCTGCCCAACCTGCTCTAGGTGAACCTGCTTTGGCAGGGGGGTTGGACTAGATGATCCGAAGGCCCCTTCCAACCCTGCCATTCTGTGATTCTGTGGAGAAAAAAAAATAAACCCAAAAGTGACAATTTGTGTTTTCTAGGCTTGAAAGGAAACCTTTTCTTCTGCATTCCCACCTTCACCGATTGTAACTGCACCAGGAGTCCCTAATTTCCTTCGCTGCAGAGCAGCAAGCAGGTGCGTAGCGGGATGTGTATTAGACCACACCCTCCCTCCTTTATGCTGCCTGTTCCCTGTGGGGGCAAGATAATTACATCCACCCTAAGAAAACATCAATATTTTATTTTTAATGAGCTGGGCAGACCCAATTATCTCAGTAGGCTGTTAATAAGTGAAATTGTGAAGTACGGCTGCAGCTTTGATGGAAACAGAGTCATCTCTGAAATGGGAATTTCTGACACGTAGAGTATTAAATAGATGCCAGACTGCTGGAATGGGAAGTTAGTCAGAGAAAAAGTGTTTAACAGAGAAAATTTGCCTTAGTAGCATCTTTAAGTATACAGAGATAATAAGTCAAACCCCAAATAATCATCACATTGGCTTAAAAATGAGAACTCCTGCAATAATAATAAGTATTTGGTCTTTCAGTCCCATTGTGATTCATGTTTTGGATCACCAAGTTTTTCTCCCCAAAATTAGTGATAAGTAATGGTTGGGGGTGTGTGTGTTTTGTTTTGTTTCGTTTTGTAATAGGAGTAAACACTCTCATGAAAACACCACAGAAAGTAATCCTTAAGACCAAAAAAACCCAGAAGTACGACAAGACTTGCCACCATTGCAAGGTGGATTGAACCACATATTGACAGGGAAAATACATTTTTCCCTTTGCTCTCACAAGGAGTTTGGTTCAGGAAACACATTAATCTCTTGCTCTTCCCTCCCCTCTCTTCCCGTCCCCTCAGAATATGCCCTTTTCATTCACAGGCTAAAAAGCAGACCGCATAAGAACAAATCTCAAAAGATCAATGGATGAATTTTCAAGAATACTTGGGACTTACAATCCACATTGATAACAATGGCAAGTGCAGAGATAATTCAAAATCTGATGGAAAAAATATAAACATGCCTCCTCCCTCAAGCTTTTGTATGCAACTGAACACTCTCAATGCAGAAAGCCTAGCAACAGACTCATAATTCAAATATTATTTTCCAATTTAAGCTGAATTCCAGTTCCAAAATGAAGAGAGTTTATCCTCTAAGCCATGTATTATATATTACTCACCAAATGAAATCTGTAACCATTTTGTTTCCTCATGAACCTCAAGAACTATGTTCTTTGCATAAACCAGAGAACCAGATTTACAAATTCTGCTTCTGCCTCAGATTACCATGAGATTATTTAGTTGTTCAGATCTTAGATGACTTAGGACTTTTTTTGGGGGTGAAACAGGATAATCATAAACATGCAAATAGTGTTGTGCTCTTACCCTCCAGTAAAGCCAATGTCTACCACAGAAAAACATCAAATACAAGTGTATTTGGCAGGTGTACCAGCGAGCTCAACAGTATTTGTTGTCTCATCCATAAATTAAGAGAATACAAATATGGTTACAAGTACCAGAGGAGGCACACGTGAGCCTTGAGCTCTCATCCACATGAAGTGGCTCCTCCGCCTCTTCCAGTCATTTCACTGGGATCAGTGGTATTGTTAGTGGAACAAATCCGGTCTTTGGAAATCAGGGTACTCAATTCAACCTCCAAATGAACATCTGCACCTAAGAGAAAGTCAGCCCATGGTTCTACATCTAACACACCAGCTCTCAGTTTTATCGTTCCTTTTTTCATTTAATAGTTCTGACAAACGTGGAGCAATTCTAAATCTGGTTCTGTAGCTATGGCCCTCATCAAATGAAATGCATGTATTAGTGCAATCGTTTTTACTGACATCCCAGACACTCAGCCGTATGACCTTGCAGTTCATTTTAAAGGGCAAGAGCAGAATTAGCATCTTCAGCCAGCTCAGTGAAACAAACATAAACCATATAATAAAAAAGAAAAGGAAAAAAAAAAGTTTTCAAACATTGAACTCCCCTAATCAGTTGTGTTCCACTAAAAGCTGTCCTTCTTAAGACTTCTTTCAGCCTTGACTGCCCAACCTAATCATAGAAAATCAGACATTTAATTCCAGGAAGATGTAAAGGCACAATACAGACTTTGATCCAAAGCTGTTTCTTCTTGTTGGACTCCAAAAATGGTTTTCAGGCTTCCAAAGACTCTTTGCCAGCTCTGATTAGAAGCCACACTGGCTGACACAGTAATTGCTCTATAATCATATCTTCAGTACCCTGACCTGGTTTATGCATACAATCTATATTCTAATAGCAGTCAACAGGTCACCAGTTAATAAAAATACCATTAATGTCCCCCTGTGACTAAGAAATGGAGATATTCATCTCACTAGGCCAGTGGTGGGCCAATATAATTTCTGCGGCTGTTAGTGTAATTAACTCTGCCGGCATGCGGATCTCCCTGGAGGACAACGCAAGCACAGAATGACCTTGCTGTGAGTTCTCGCTGTTGGTAATGTGGTGGGCACAAAGATTTGCAGGGGCTCAGGTCAGAGAAGAGTGGGTACTTCCCACAGCCTGCCCTCTCAAAAAAGAAAAGCCCATCATTTCTAGGATGCTGTAGAGCATACCTATGTTTGTCTAGTAAAACAGAAGCAGGGATGGCCACGGCTCAGGCAGGCAGGGCCACCATCCCGTGATACCCTGATTAGCGGTGTCCAAAGGGCAGGCGATGAGCGAGAAAGTGAGCAGCAAGGGGAGCCAGGCAGGCAGGAAAGTGGTGGGGAAAAAGAGAGGATTAATTTATGAATGGAGAGGCAGTATTTCCATTCAGCCTAAATGTCACCCATATAAATGCAGTTTGCGTGGCACATGTTACAGCCGTTGTGCCTAGGTCAGAGGAGTACTGGAAAATTTCACAGGTTTCCCAGAAATAGTCTTAGAGGTCCGTGTTACCCTCTCAACACTTAAGTGAGGCATATATTGTATCTGTGAGCAGAAAGCTCTGTGTACACCAGAAGGCACGAGATGCCTAAAGTAGAAGAGTTTTTTTGAAATAGTTTTGGGGGAAGAGATACCACCTCCTCCCAGAAACCAATGTAAGCATACACGCCAAAGAAACCAGCGGATGCAAGACTACAAAAAATAAATTCCTGAGAGAAACTTCAGCTTGCACACCAAAGAAGCAGATGATGTCCCTATACAGTGAGTGATGCATATGCTCAGGTTCTAGGTTTGTTCCAAAATTCTTTACACTGTTTCACAGTTTTGCTGTCTGGCACAGCCTGACTCCCAGGAAAATCCATCCCAAAGAGAGAACCCTGGCTGACACCCACTGTCCTAGCTTAGGGTAAAACAGAACCAATTTTCTTTCCAGCTAAGCCTTTTCTAACTAACTCACTCTTGAAATTAACGGCATGTTTTTCAGACAATGTCCGCTTCTAGAAGATAAGGTCTGAAGTTTATAGTTGATGCCAAGGCATGGTATGCAGAGAGGCTCCTGCTTGTACGTATTGCTATAGCAACCAAGGTCAGCTAACTTTGTCATGTACCAAGTTGGAGGGTCGGAAATGGAAAAGTGCAAAGGGGTCGCACCTGCAGGGAGGAGCAGACAGGACAGATGACCCAAAATTGACCAACGGGGTATTCCATCCCATCTGCATCATGCTCATTATAAAAGCTGAGGGATCGAAGTGGTCAGTCTCTTTTTTCAATGGCCAGTGTCCAAAGAGGACTCTGTTCATCTGCCTTTGATTCCAATCTGTGTGTTCCTGAACCCAGATCTGGAATCCAGTTCCCATCCATTGCTGAGTCCAGTCTGGGAGTTTCCCAGTGCCTGCCAGTAACAGGATCACTACCCTGGGAACTCGATATAGTTTTGTATTTGTTGTATATATGTCATTATTTTCTTATTAATATTATTATCTCTTCTTTTTATTATTTTATTACTAATATTTCATTAAAGTAGTTTAGTTTCTTTTCAACTCGTAAGTCTCTCTCTCCTCTCCTCTGAAGTCAGACACTCTCCCTTCTCTGAAGGGGAGAGAGGTAAACCAAAGCACATCTGCCATTCATTTTAGTGGCCAGCCCAGCCCGAACCACAACACAGCCACCCGCAAAGCAGGTGAACTCCAGCCTCATTCATCTTTGCGTGCAGGTGTCACTCAGCTGGAAACAGACCAAGACCTAGCAGAACTCATTTCACACAGAAGTCCGGTTCCAACATCAAAGTCAGCTTCCAGCAAATAAATGTCCTGTGTTTAACTACTGTTAAAACACCTCCTCCAAATCACCTCCGATCCAGATCATTGCCCTGCCTGCACAGACACATTTACATTCTGCTCCACCTACACATGTTCACCTGGACCCATGCCCAGGAGACATGAATGACCCTCCCCTTCCTCAATTTAGCATATTTTTATCTAAGGTCCTCTTGTCCTCTGGTTCCTTTCCTCCTTCACTTGCACAGCACCATGGCAGGCACTTGGAGACTTCAACAGTTCTACCGCCAGATGAAAAGGATAACACCAAGAAAGAGCTGCTGCCTGGATTTGTTCCACCAGCTGACACAGACCGCCACAGACAGGCACTTTAAAGACAGTATGTCATTGTCAGATGAGACTTGCCAGTGTTTCAAAACATCTCGATCTCTAGGGGCCTGTAAAAGCTCTGATGCTATGCCACAGTCTAGATTCCTTTTGACCCATGTTGAGCCCACTATATTGGTAATGTTGACAGCGCTGGACAAAACTGACTGCTATGTAGCAAGAAGCCCAAAACATTTTCTCTTTTCCTCCTGAGCTCTCCATATGATCTAGGAGCTTAATGAGTTAGTGTATTAAACCCTAAGCAAAATCACTATCAGGTTCACATGACAATTTGCAAATATTAAGGATCCAGTTTGATTGCAACTATCAAATGAAATTCAGTTCAGAGATGTTAGAAGAGGGCCCTGCTGCTACAATTTGTGGTAAAAGAGAGAGCATACTGCACTCATTCATGAGTGTTTGGACACTACCTGACAATGAAAGCAGTCCTTCATTCTCAGGAACATTGCACTCAGCTTAGTGAATTTTCTGAATTTTAAGACCCCACCCAGAGTACTGTGTCCAGCTCTGGAGCTCCCAACATACTGGACCCATGCCCAGGAGACATGAATGACCCTCCCCTTCCTCAATTTAGCATATTTTTATCTAAGGTCCTCTTGTCCTCTGGTTCCTTTCCTCCTTCACTTGCACAGCACCATGGCAGGCACTTGGAGACTTCAACAGTTCTACCGCCAGATGAAAAGGATAACACCAAGAAAGAGCTGCTGCCTGGATTTGTTCCACCAGCTGACACAGACCGCCGCAGACAGACACTTTAAAGACAGCATGTCATTGTCAGATGAGACTTGCCAGTGTTTCAAAACATCTTGATCTCTAGGGGCCTGTAAAAGCTCTGATGCTATGCCACAGTCTAGATTCCTTTTGACCCATGTTGAGCCCACTATATTGGTAATGTTGACAGCGCTGGACAAAACTGACTGCTATGTAGCAAGAAGCCCAAAACATTTTCTCTTTTCCTCCTGAGCTCTCCATATGATCTAGGAGCTTAATGAGTTAGTGTATTAAACCCTAAGCAAAATCACTATCAGGTTCACATGACAATTTGCAAATATTAAGGATCCAGTTTGATTGCAACTATCAAATGAAATTCAGTTCAGAGATGTTAGAAGAGGGCCCTGCTGCTACAATTTGTGGTAAAAGAGAGAGCATACTGCACTCATTCATGAGTGTTTGGACACTACCTGACAATGAAAGCAGTCCTTCATTCTCAGGAACATTGCACTCAGCTTAGTGAATTTTCTGAATTTTAAGACCCCACCCAGAGTACTGTGTCCAGCTCTGGAGCTCCCAACATAGGAAAGACATGGACTTGTTGGAGAGGGACCAGAGTAGGGTCACAGATCATCAGAGGGCTGGAGGATCTCTCTTATGAGGACAGTCTGAGACAGTTGGGTTTGTTCAGCCTGGAGAAGAGAAGGCTCCGGGGAGACCTTATTGTGGCCTTCCAGTACCTAAAGGGAGCCTACAGTAAAGATGGGGAAGGAATTTTTACAAGGTCAGGTAGTGACAGGACGAGGAAGAATGGCTTCAAACTGGAAGAGGGGAGAATTAGATTAGGTATTAGGAAGAAATTTTTCACTTTGAGGGTGGTGAGACACTGGAACAGGTTGCCCGGGGAAGTTGTGGATGCCCCATGCCTGGAGGTGTTTAAGGCCAGGCTGGATGGGGCTTTGAGTGACCTGGTCTAGTGGGAGGTGTCCCTGCCCATAGCAGGGGGGTTGGAACTCCATGATCTTCAAGGTCCCTTCCAACCTAAACCATTCTATGATTCTATGAATTGATGAGGATCCATGCAACCAAATCCACACAGCTGTAGATTCAACAACACTTATCTGTGGAGAAGAGCACCAGGAACCAGAAAGCAACATGAGGAGAAGAGGGTCTGGCACTCGAGAGAAAATAGCAACAGCAAAAGCCACTGGATCAGGGATCAGGATGAAATTTTTCACATCAGTTCCCAGAATAGCAGACAAGAAATGGAAATTCTACGCAGCATAGTTTATAACTGCATTATCCACTGACTGCATGCAATATGTCTTTATATACCAAATAGCTAACTAGATTAAGGAAATGCAATCTACATAGCTGATAAATAACCCAGCTAGAATCCACTTTCAAAGACAATCAGGCACCAGCTTTATTATAAATTAAGAAAAATTGCAAACACACAGAAGAAGTATGCGGGACATAGAGGAATCACTTAGCATTCGAGGCAGAAGATCAGAGAAAGAACAGAATGTGAGAGCAAAGAATAATGCCAGAGAAGGAGGAGAAAAAGTAAATGAATTGGTGGGGGATATGGGAAACCAGGGAATGAAGAGGGAAGGCTCAATAGCCTGCATACTCTCATTCTTTTTGTAACCAAATTTTGAAGCATTTTCAAACATGGCTGCAGCTTTAGGATCTTACTGTGGTATATAAATGTTCACTTTTTTCCAAGCCATTTCATGACTTTCTTATCTGACCTCTCAGCATGGCAATTAAAATCTGCCCACACTACTGCTTTTTCACAGCCCTGCCTCCTGTTTGCTTTGCTTGCAGGGTACAGCATCATTAGATGTAAGAATCACAATTCACCAGGCTACCTAATGATGTTCATTTCAGTGCATTTGGGAGAATCTGGCAGGTCTCTTCTATAGCCTCAGCAAGAGACTGGAGAGCCCAGAGGATGTGCAATCTGGGATGGTACAGTGCAGAATGTGAAAGGGAAAAAAAAACCAAAAACCAAAAAACAAAGCAAAACAAGAAACAGGATATATGAACACTATATGTCAGCTCAGTTCACTAAAAAAGGTCACTATCAGAGATAATGTCAGCTGACTATACCGTGTATGGATACAAACTATTATGCCAACTACCTTTCTGCAGGTTACAGATCAGGAAGAGGGCTTCCTGCAGGCCCTAGGATTCCCCCAAAACCTGATAATTAGAGTCTTTGGGGAACTGAGTTCAGAAACAGCAAACCAAACCACAGATCCAATTCACAAAGACCACAACAGAAGTGGAAAAGGTCTGGCTGAAAGCGATAAAAATAAAAAGTAATCGAATGCCCAGGAAAAGGTGCTCAAGGTACTCTAACAATGTCTCAATAGCAGGAACTTTTTAGCATTTTTTTTTTAAACTAAGGTTAATGTAACTAAAAAAGAGATGAAGGATGAGTGTAAGAGAATACATCTAATAGGATTACATGTAATAAGGGTAATCTATCTCTATAGGAAGGAATAATGCACTTGAAAAGCATTTCTTCCCTATGAATTTGAGTTTCAGTGTACTGATCGATGTGGTCCGAGTGCAGGACACCATAGCTGTATTTCATCTGGCTGAGCCAGATAAACCCAGCCGAAAGCTGGGCTAAGTCCCACTGAAACCTAGCTGTGAGGATAGGACAACTACAAAAACCTAATAATCCTAGAGAAATTATGGACACCAGTGAAGATCAAAAAGATGGAGGCAAGAACATTCCCTGAAATAAGTCATGATAAGAAGCAGCATGTTTGCCAAGAAGGGAGGCACTCAACCCCAAGAGAGAATCTCTTGCATTATTTGACATTATTATCTAATGCAAGTATCATTTTCCTCTCATGAAGCACTTGAGAGACATACCACCCTAAAATACATATGAGGGTGTGGTGAGGGCTGACCTTGGTTGGACACCAGGTGTCCACCAAGCCGCTCTATCACTCCCCTTCTCAGAAGGATGTGGAAGCTGGGGAGAAAATACGATGAAAAAAACTTCGTGGGTCAAGATAAAGGCAGTTTAATAAAGCCAAAGTGAAGGCCATGCACAGAAGCAAAGGAAAACAAAGGATTTGTTTTGGGGGTTGGACTAGATGATCTCCAGAGGTCCCTTCCAACCCTAACCATTCTGTGATTTTATTCCCTACTTCCCGTCAGCAGGTGATGTCCAGCCACTTCCCGTAAAGCAGGGCATCAGTACATGTAGCGGTTGCTTCAGAAGACAACCATTGTAAATAAAAAATGCCACCCTTTTCCTTCTCTTTTCTTTTAGCTTTTATTGCTGAGGAGACTTCATATGGTACAGAACATCCCTTTGGGCAGTTTGGGTCAGCTGTCCCAGCTAGGTCCCCTCTCCAACAACTTGCCCACCCCCAGCCTGCTAGCAAGGCAGAGAATGTCGGAAAAACAGCGTTGATGCTGTGCAAGCACTGCTCAGCAGTAACCAAAGCACTGGTGTGTTATCAACACCTTTCTAGCTACCAGTACAAAGCACAGCGCTATGAGGGCTGCTATGGGGAAAATTAACTCCCCCTCAGCCAGACCCAGTACAGAGGGCTTGGCATTTACCACAGTCCTGTAAGCTCTTAGGCGACATGTATAGGTATGTATATTTCTAGGGCACAAAACCCAAATGTTCCTTTCCCTTCCAACAGGATTTTCTCTGCCCTCTGAACATGCTCACCTTCCCTCCTCTCTCTTTACTAGAGGGGGAGCTTTTCATATACAAACCCCACATGCTCAATGATAACCATGTCCTTGAACGTTGCATCGGTTTCCTGACCATAAGGCACTAAACCTTTGGCCCAGTAGATCCAAAGTGTCTTCCAGCTCAGGGGAGCTGTCTGAACTAGGGACAATGAAGAATGGACATGGCCTGTGCTTTCCGCTTACGGTGTTGTCTCTTTGTCTCTTCTCTAGTTCTTAAAAAAGAGAGAGATGGACATCTCCTCCAGCAAGCAGAGATGAGCCAGGATCTATCATGCTGACTGTATAATATAAAAGAGAAGTGGTGAACCCTTTTTCTCCCTTGCAGCTTTGTAGCTTGTAGCAGCCTTTGTTAAAAAAAAAAAAAAAAAGGAGTAAGGATGCAAATATACTTTAATATACTTTTGGATTTGCTGCCTGCCTTTAGAAAGATGTTTGTTTTCCGGCAGAATATGCTCTACTTCAAAACCACTCTAAATAAAAGTAATAGATGAGAAATTTGTCATAAATATATTTAATGTATGTGCTTATATCACCTTGCTCCACTGGGAAACAAACAAGCACCACATCAGCACAAAAGCATATCATTTAGTACCATGCTTATTATGGACTGTATAGTATATACCGCAAAACTGAACTAGAGGTGAAGTCAACGATCTGAAGCTAATAAAACAATAAATAATAATAATAAATAAAAGCTGACAGAGAGGAGAAAGACCCATCATCTCCACCAGTATGTCCATTTACCAGCACAGGACTGCTCCCTGCAATTTCTGACCTAGAGAGTTTTAAACATCTCAAACAAGAGTGTTGCCAGCACTTCCCCTGAGAAGTTCAATTCATCTCACTGCCATGGAGCTTTGCCCCAAGTGTCATTCTGAATTTTCCTTTGCTCGGTTGTCACTACGTTCTCAAAACAATCCCCCACTGGGTGAATCAGAAGTCAGCCAGAGGAAGAGGAATTTAGAAAACCTCGTCCAGGGAGCTCCCTGCACTTGATGTGGTGAGCTATGAGATGTGACTGTATGGATTTCTGCAGTGTCCAAATATCCAAGAATGTCTGAAGGCAAAAAGAGCAAAGGTCACAATACTTGTGGGCTGATATTTAAGCTGTTCTTCTAGAAAGTCTCTACCAACCCTCTGGGGACACCCACAGAAAGACTGGAAACAACAGGAGCAAGAAAGAGGTGGCAGACAACAGGATGCAGGACATGGCATGCAAGCTGCACTATGGCATCACAGGGACTGTTGTCACCTCAGACTGGGGATGGTAGACCCAGGCTGAGGCAGACAGCAGGTACATTTCTGGCTGGCTATGGGTTATTGCTAAATACAAATAACAGATTCACAGATGGAAGTACAGGGGGACTCCTTAAGTAATCACTGGCACATCTGCCTCACAGGTTATGAAGTTACCATTTCGAGTGCTGTGTTTTCCTCCTCTTTGGAGAAGCCAGAGAGATCCCAGTACAGCACCTACCAGAGCGCCTTAGAACCATTCACAAGCACTTTATGCACTTACCTAGAAGAGAAGAAAATAACACACAAACATAAGCACATTACAAGAGACAGAGCTCCCGCCAGGAGCTACACTACCTTCACTCAGTCCCCTACCTCCCTGTCACTCTGTAGGTTGGGAAGAACCCTTTGTGCTTTGGCTGCAAGGGCTGGCAGCCTAGACACGGCCATCCTTTCTGGCCTCAGCACAAGGCAGTTACACTGAATATTCAGTGACTTATCTTCTCTCCTGAGGGTTTTGCTCTCCATGGTTCACTGCTGATGCAGGCAGCAGCCAAAGAAGAAATGACAGGAGCCTGACACTCACCTCTTCCTTCTGCTGCTCCCTCCTCCTTCCAGTGTTTCCTATTCTGATCTGCTACCATTCGCTATTTCCTCTCCCTATATCTGCAGCTCGTTCACGTTGAGATTTCATCCCTCCCCAACACTACTCCTTTTGAGTAAATCCCATTCGGACATAACTTCTAGCTCAATTTCCTTATACGCTTTCTTAGAGCTTGGCATTCCTCTCTCAGCTGCCAGCACCCAACAACCTGTTGGTAATCGAGACTGGCAGCACCTCTGCGATAAGGCACTGTTCCTCTCTTCCAATCTTTTCAGGCCATTTAAGCCAAAGAGCCTCTTCCAAAGCTGGCTCCTCAGCTAACTAAGCCCTTGCAGCCACCAAACAGCTGACGAGAAAGGAGTCCCTGGAAACACTTTTTTCATTTCTCCAAACCTAATTGCCAGATACTCTGGTCTGTTCCCCACTCTTTCTCTCTAGAGCTAGATTTCCAGTACAGACAGAATGCAGATGGTGGGAAATTAATCTAACACTTAAAGGTTTTTCTTCTAGGTAATATTATGTCTCATGCTGCCAGCCACACAAGTGTTACAGCAACAGTTCCCCATGCCAGGAAAAAAACATGGCCTAGCTCTCATTTCTCCTCCCTGTCATCATACAGGCACACACACGCTGCAGGGCTGGAAACGAGTTAATCAGATGATGCTCCATAAAGTATGCCAGTTTCTGTATAAACAGTATTAAATATGATAATTTCCTCCCTTCTTCTTTTTAAGCTGTTGCATTCGCATTCCCTCTCAGTCACATCAACTTTGGAAAGGAAAACAACTGCAAGAAATCTTGGATAATGTAGTTATGCTAATTTACTGAAAATCTATAAAAGTCACAGAATACTCATGGATGTAGGAGCGCTGCAAATAATGTGGTTCATTTTCCTTTCCCACATGCACTATTCTTTGTTGATCAGAAAAAAGTGACCTGCCGCCAAATTCTTTCTGAAAACTAGAGCCAATCATATCTCTCATATATATAAAAGATTTGGGAATAAGATCAGTAAGTTCACTCTTCTGTTATTTGTGAAGTTCTTATTATTCATGAAAATGTTCACAAATCCCCAAAGCATCATGCATTTTAGCACAGATCAAGTGTCTGAAGATTAGTTCTGGAAAGTGCATAATTCACTTTCTTTTTTTTTTTTTCTTAAAGTTTCTGCCATCCAGTCATACCGCAGAGATCACGGCATGCTACTTAGGCAGCGAGTGTCACAGCACAAAGGTAAGGAGCTGCAAAATGCTCTGAGAAAGAAAAAAAAAAAAAAAAAGTCAAAGCTAAAAGGCCTCGAAACAGCCAATGGCCCAAGAAGTGAAGTTAGCATTACTTGGAAAACAAAATCTAGTGACAGAACATTTGCTGAATAGGAAGCGTATCAATTTTGTAATAAATTTTATACCATCAGGTCTGCCAGTATAAGTCAGGGTACCTGTGTCAACAGTATTTTGATTTATGCTAGATGAGGGCCTGAGCCTTTCATTGCATTTTCAGCTTCGTTGAGAATCTCCACCTACAGCAATATTCAGTGTAGATGGGCTGTTGCTCATGTTTCTCTGGATGCCAAGGCAAATCAAAAAGCTGTACTGAAGGTCCATAGGCTCTGCAAACCATGGAGGACTGGTCTCACCCCCTCTTCCACACTAAAGGTACTCACAGACCTCAAATTTTGCTTTTCAACAAGGTGTGGAGAAGAACACAGAGCACGCTCTCACTCCCACATCAGTCCACCTACAGCACAAAAGCATCATGCTGCTGAGATGAACCTCAGTGGGCCTGATTACTAGTGATGACCCTCACGAGCTTTGACTCTGATGATAAACTAGAATTTCAGTGAGTTTAATACCCATCTTCTCTGAGTTAGCAAAACCAAGCTAGCAACCAGACTACCAGAGCTACTTGTTGAGCTAGAAATATGATGAGAAGGAAAACCTTGACTCACAAAAGCATCAATAGGCTAAATCTTCCTAAATTATTTGTTTGATAGGGCCAGAATCTCCTAATGTTGAAAAGAACCACCACACTGGAGTCGTGATCACTTGGGATTAAACCCCTTTGTCATTTCCAGTCGAGCAGCCTGCTTTTGCTTAGTGGCAGACGTGAAAACACTTGAGATGCCTGTGCTGTCTCTCTGTTGCTTATCTGCACTTTTTTACAGGCCCGGATAGCTGAGGAAACCTAGCTGCTTGAAACTGAGACCCCCAGGCCCCACATGACCTTGATGCACAGCTACAGTAAGTCACATAACCACACAGAATTGATCCTCCAAGTAGTGTCTTACCCATTTATATAATTCACATCTCCTCCTCTTTGGCATAGCGAAACAGATTTCTTCTTGGGCTTTAATAGACTTGCACTATAGGATCCTGTTCTGCCTAATGCCTACTGATGAAAGAAGTGTTGACGGAGAATTGCTCTTCAGGAAGCTTCAGACAGACACACAATGTCAATCACATGGGAATCATTCAGACACTATGGAGCCATTGTGACTGCATTATTGCAAGTCAGCTCTCTATTATCTTGGATAATAGGGAGGGAAGATAACAGGGATGCCCTACAGGACAAGGAAAAAATGGATAATTTGAGTAAGTGGATCATCCTAGGGACTGCGGAGCAGACACACTCCAGTGCCTCCATAAAGAACTATCTGAGTCCAAGTGAGTTTATTAACTAGGTTGCAGAGCCAGGTGTGCTACTGCATCTAGTATCTAGCGATTGCATGCGATTGCCGGGTTGTCAGAGGTGCCCACACGACAGGGCGATTATAGAAGCTGCTGTCTCTCCCTGTCCTCAGCGCGCCGTTCTTGCCCTGCCTTGTGACAAAAACCATTCCCCTGTAACAGGTGAAATGGGGGAAATTACTTCCAGGTTATCACACCTGGGAGGAACCAAATAAAAATACACAAGCTAGCAGTTTAAAGCAACTGCAGGTAGCAGACTCCTCACCGTTACCGCTACCACCCTGTGAGAGCTTTCTACTTGTCCTCATGGTCCCCCTCAGGCTGAGCTCACGTGCACCACACTTGCTCTTCTCTGGTCTTGCTACAGCAAGGCCAGGATACACCAGGTAGAACTTTCTTACCAGCTTTTAGGGGAAGGAAAGGTGGGAGCAGAAATGCCATTCTCCCAGCAAAGTTGATAGCTATAGCACAACCCACAGGTGTTCGATCCGGTCAGTCTTTACTGCATCAAGAAAGGAAACAGTTAAAAGATGCAGAAAGGCAAACTGCACTGTGCACTGAGCGAAAGCAGCATTCCTGTCCCTTGTAAAAGCTTCCATGCTCTGGCCTAAAATGACAGCAGCTGTTTAGTTTTTAGTCTCATGACTGGCAGAAAAGTCTCTCCCGGCCTAGTTAATGCAGGTTCAGCAAAGAACCCAGCTGCTTCCCCTCAGCCTCCTAGAGCTGAAGAAGAAACTCCATCCCACAGGGACATGCTGGGATCTGAGGACTGAGAATGTAGTCCTTATTCTAACAGCTGGTTTGGCTGTTGCAATTAGCTTTTTAGATCCTTCTGGAGGCTTAGAGCAACAGCTGCAATAGTTTCCCAGATCAGTGGGTCTTGCCTGCGTATGGGGAAAATGAGCGGCACATGATCAAAATCAAGGGAATGCTTTTAGAAGCCCTGAAACGCGGGCTGGCTGTGTTGTATTCTCTCTCCACCGATACACTGCATCACGCTATCTGCTGTGCGTGGCATCCAGCACGCTGACTTCTCACAGCGGTGCTCACACTCAGCATCTATGTGCATTATCACACACGCCATCTCCCCGCTAGCTCTGAGGACAGGCTGGAATGTACCAGGCTGGTTATCACCACCTCCCCACTCCACACAAGGCGTGCAAGATCACATAGCCTTTCTCTACTATCATCCTCCTGCTTTCCCAGCACCATGCAATCTGTGCAGAGTGCTACAAACACTCCCTTTGCTATCACAGGTCTTACCAGCTCGCACAGTTCTGCACGTAGTAATTCAGATGCTCTCCATTAACGCTCTCCCAGTAAAAAAAAAAAAAGCTGTGTACGATGCCACCATTCCTCTGCCTCTCCATGGCATCCTATAATAGTATTTCGTTACTCTACTCACAGACATCTCTGTATAGCATACTAGGCAATCAGCAAAGAAGGAAGGCAACATGCTGCAGTACTGGCACACAATCCATGCACAGTATATCCTTCTGCAAGCCTTCCCTCCTTCATATATGATATAAAATGCATATCCCTCCATCGTACAGTCCTCACATTGGTGAAATTACCTCCATGTACTGTGAGATGTCTACTGCAGTATGAACTGCAGAATCAGGGCCAATTTTTGTGAGATGATCCATTACCTGCTTGCCTTATTCTCGCTTTTCTTTTGAGCTGTCATGAAAGACAGACTAGCTGAACAGACCGAAGTGACAAGAGTTACAAAACAGGAGCCAGCAGAGTGTTAAAAAAAATGCAGATCATTTCAGAATAAACTCCGTATTTGCAGGAGAACATTCAAGCTCACTAGCTAAAGGAATTCACAGAAAGGTTACGGTCCCAGGATAGTAGTCCATCTGAAATTAATTTGACAGGTCTCATATAACCCAATTCCCAAATGCCCAAAGGGCACACCATCTACAACCACAGTCAGATTTCACTTGCCTCCCAGGTTGACAGTCCCAGGAGAGACCAAGAAGCAAACAAGCTATAGGTACCGGTCTCATCTTCTGGTGGTGAGGCTTCCAGTGCGCTCACACGCTGCTGGCAAGAGCTACAATGAAGGTTGTCTATGTGAAGCATACTTTACTTGGAGGAGGATTCATGCAACTGTGTCTGACAGTAGGCACCTTTTCCCAGTGCCATCTCTGAGGAGACTGAGGTGCTAAGATGGAGAGGAGACCAAGGTCTGTGGGCTCATGGAAAGGCAGGGGGAGGTTATTCATAGGCTGCGAAGTTCATTGTAGTTGCTGGAAAAAGATATACACTGTTTCCCACTGCATGCTCTCCCTTACCCCTCCCCTCCACTGACTACAGTAATGAGCTCCGGGGGGACCTCTACGCTTGCCTTTGAAGTAGCATGTTTCTCTGAACACACTTTGAATTCCGTTTCGTGTGTTGTTTGTTTTCTGGTTGCTCTGCCTGTCTCTCTGTTGATGCGGTTGACAGCTGTTAGTGGGGCCACTACCACAACTCAGGAACACAGAATATGGAAAACCGAACAAACCAACCCTAAACCCCAAAGCAAGAACACCTTTAAAGGAAGAATGCATATTCCCTGTGGAAAGAACTCTCCCCTCCCAACCACACCTTACCAAAGCCACCAGGTGCAGCTGGAGGAGCTGAGAAAATCTGAAAGACAGACAGGCAGTACAATTTAGCTAAGGAAGACAGAATGGAGTTAGACTGGACAACTTGGTCTAGAGAGTAAAAGGATGCAAAAGGCATACTGCTACTTGAGTCATGCTTACATCAAAGCTGTTCCTTAAACAAGAGGATATAAGGAACTTGAGCTTTCTTAAAAAACAAGTTAATTCTTTAACTGCTAATTGCCTAAGGAGCTGTGGACCCAATACTTCCTGAATAGATCACGGAACAATGACTATGGGCAAAGGATGGTCAATAGGGCATGTCCTTTCTCTCCCAAACCATACAAGTAGACCTTGAAGCGCAACAGGTAGTGGAGAAACCAGAACACTGACAGGAGTAACAACTGGAGATGTTGCCTCCAGACCCTAATTCAGTAACAGGAAAGAGTAAGTCATTTAACAGGAAAGAGTAAGTAATTTTGATTTCTCCTTAGTTGTACCTATACTTAAAATAGAAATGGAGTACAGGTACAGCAGAGATAGCACAGATTTTCTTTTTTCTCTCACTTGGAAATACTAGACCCCTCCCTGCCATTCTTCAGAAGCTTGGAGGCTCTGTGCTCCTTCTTCCTTCATTTTAATGAGGCTACGCATGTTTTTAGGGTAAGAGTAAGTAATTTTGATTTCTCCTTAGTTGTACCTATACTTAAAATAGAAATGGAGTACAGGTACAGCAGAGATAGCACAGATTTTCTTTTTTCTCTCACTTGGAAATACTAGACCCCTCCCTGCCATTCTTCAGAAGCTTGGAGGCTCTGTGCTCCTTCTTCCTTCCTTTTAATGAGGCTACACATGTTTTTAGGGTTTTCTGGTTTTTTTATTTATTTATTTATTTTTCCTGTTTACTTGTTTGATTCAGCTACAGATACAGGCACCATGGCACTGACAACAATGGATGCTTTAGACTTGGTTCTCATGCCTTTTGGAGAGTATTATTTTTTCTACCTTCTCTGCCCTCACCAGACATCCACATCCAATGCTGCCCTGATCTCTTATCCCTTTCTCGCGTCCCTTAGTCTGACACGGAATCCCCATCTTTCCTACCTGAGTTTGCCATGGCTTCTTTTCCCCCTCCTTCCCTTCATTATTGCAACCCAAGGAGCTGGAGAGGGAAAGGGGGACTCAGATCTTACTGGGGCCACTGGAGTGAGTCTCTAGCAGCTGTGGGGACTGAAATCACGCAGAGCAGGGTGCATGAACGATTACAGGAGCTGCAGTCTCTTGGAAGGCATTAGAAGGGAAGTGTCTGCGACAGCACCAGAGTTGTCTTGCTCATTGGTGAAAGAGGAAATGACTGCTTAGGAGAAGAAACAAGGCGGCCCCGGTCTGCCTGCTTGCTCTCTCCTCCTTTCTGACTCTTCTGCCCTTGGGACTCGCGAGAGAAGCAGGAGCAGCAGCCATAGCAAAAAGGTTTTCCAGGGTGCGCAGAGCTCCACAAAGCTGGAACCCAGCACTGAAACCCAGTGGAAGGGGAAAGGGGCAGCCGCTCCAGGTCTCGCTGCCAATGTTTTCTTCTCCAGAAAAGGAGAGGGCAGAGGAAGGGAATCCATGAACCTGCTGCTCCCAGTGCCACACCTCATCACCAAGGTGAACCTTACTGGTTAAAAACTACTGCTTTACAAAACGTCTTTTACTATAACTAACAGCAGAGTGATGTCCATCCAAGTGGTTTAAATCAGGGGGGTGGCCAAATAATTCATTCTCTTGAAAATGAGGAAAAAAAACCCCAAACCTTTTTCTGATTTCCAGAAGTGCTTGAGAGCACAAAAGCAAGGTTTTACTCAGATCTCCAGCCACAAAGCATGTCAGAATATACTGATACATTCTGAGTCTTATTTTCACTGGATCA
Source organism: Charadrius vociferus (assembly GCF_000708025.1). NCBI lineage: Eukaryota > Metazoa > Chordata > Aves > Charadriiformes > Charadriidae > Charadrius > Charadrius vociferus. The sequence goes on along the minus strand of NW_009647236.1, from coordinate 3,303,837 downwards.
CATTAAGCACCAGACTTCCCAAATGACATGCAGGAAGAGCAGAGGAGCAGTATAAAAATACCCATACATGTATAAAAGCAGATCCCCGAAGTCAGGTGGCACAACCATAAAATATGATGTTTTCTAATGTGCTGAGCACCCGTCACCTTTCACTGAAATCATTGGATAAAATAGTCTGGATCCGGCCACATTATAAATAGTAGTAAAATCATTTGAGTAGCAATTGGATAGCAAAGGAGGTCATCGAGGTGATAATTAATTGCCTTCTACTGCAAAACTCGTGAGCTGTGACGCTTTCTGCCTGCATCCCAGGAACAGGTATGAATGTCCTACCTTTTACAGAGTGCCGTTGAACCTCCTTTTAACTGCTCTGAAATCAGGGTACCTGAGAAGCTAGAGGAATTTTGATAACAGGTCAGATGCACGGGTCAGCATTGCCTGCTGGCCTGTCACTGAGCAAGAAAGCCCAACCATCCCTGTCCATTATATGGAGAGAAGCGTCTGTGCTATTCCTCTTGGGGTCATAAAATCAAAACTCCCCGGTGTTCCTTGAAAATCTGTAGTCCTCTTGCAGAATGGCATGAGTTATCATTTGATATTTATCTTGTAATAGTTCCTAGAGGTCTCAAATCAAGATAGGGACCCTGCTGTGCTAGCCGCTCTGCAAACATAAAGCTAGACTCGGTGCTTGTCCCTCAGAGCATAATTTTTGTCTTGACAGGCAATATATTTCTACCCAGACACAGGACTATTTCTTACCATCCTAGAACATCTAATCATCAGGGGACTTAACTGAAAGCAGATTTAGGATCAAATATTAAGTAGGTACACAGTTTTAAATGGTGGGCTTTAGGGAACTCAAACCTGTTTGTCAGGCTAAATAAACACTAACCTTTTCACAGCAGAACCACTCCCCAACAACAACAACAACAAAAGCTCAGAATGTGTGGGGCAATTTACACCTCTGGCAATAAGAAACATGGCTGTGGATATCTCTTTCTAAAGGCAGCGATCTTAAGTCTGTTCCTCTGCCATTTTGCGTTCCCAGTCCTCGATGCCACGGAGGTGCTAGGTACTGCATCAAAGCAAAGGCAGAACTGTGATGGGGGAACATTTCCAGCCCATGCTGAAAAGCTTAAGCACCAGCTGCACCTGAATGATGCGGAATGTAAAATACATGTATAATTTAGAAAGGTGGTACGTTTAAAAGGTTTTACTAGTTATGTAGGCTCATCAGAAAGCTAGGCAGGCAGCACCGGAAATCCCACAAGCTAACCTGTTCTCTTGAGACTTCCAGCCCAATTTTGAGGACTCAAGAGGTTTAGATTAGATTTGAATAATTAATCCAAATTTGTCGGTGCTTCATAGATGAATCAAACCTCCAACCCTTTTAAGGTTCGCCCTCAGTGCTAATAACCCTCTTTACTAAGCATTAGCATAGAGTAGAACAGTTTAATGATATAAGAAAATGCAAAAATTAGATTTATGCTGTCAAAACTTTTGTAACTGAAAATATTGTGGATTTTAATCAGTTGGATTCTTTCCAGAATGAAATATGAAGATTTAAATAAATCTCAAGTAGGTTAAAAAATCCTTTGTGACTCCCAGTAATATATTACCAAGGGTCTCTCTACAGAAGAAAAATTACAGTGTCACATGGGTGGGGACATATTTGACTTCCTAAAATAAATAAACTGTCTCCTTCTGCACATGCTACAGAACTACAGACTTTGGTTTAAGCTAAAATGTAATTTTTTCTGGACGCTGCAAGCAAGAAAGAGCTGACAGCTAGCAAAATCACCAAGCGATCAGTGCTGCACTCACCTGGGGGTAACTGGCTGGGCAATATGCAGGTTGCGTTGTGGTGCTGGTAACCTACCATTGGCAACAAGGAAGAAGAACCAGATCATCCACCCCAATGGAGTGCAAAAGGGCTGCAAGTACAAAAGTCAAGAACAACCATCTCGAGGTGACTGGAGCTAGTCATGGCGATGGGGCTCTGCTGGCCAGCGTGGGTTGCAGAATTGTCAACTGGAGAAGGGAACAGGCACGGACGCAGAGACAGTCTAGGCTGAAGCAGCTTTGTGAGAGGGAATAGAAGTGGCACAGAAACATATTCATGAAAAAGAAAGAGAGATGCTGCAATCAGCAAGGAAGGCGCGGAATAGAGGATCACTTTGCACAAGGGTAGACCGGTCACAAGGCAAGAGGTGAGTCAGATACAGACTGCTCAGGTCCCATGAACATCAAAGTGACTGATAGGTGTCATATAATTCTCAATAATTTGGTAGATATTGAATGCTAGTGCTATAACATTTCTCAGGAGGTTCATAAGGTTCAAAGATATGTTAATATTTGCCCCTTGGCTGTGATTCCCAATCCCAGAACAATCTAAAAGACGGTATGAATATTCTGTGGGTACAGACACCCTAAGCATTTCATTTAAATCTGTTTTTAAGAAGATATGACTCCCCAGCAAAGTGAAGAAAATATCAGACATTCAATAATAACATGAACATCACCACCGCAAACCTTACTTCAGCTACTGTGGCACACATACACAAAGCTGAACAGGTGCTGTGGAACCAGGCAAACCTTCAACATTCGCCTACAAAATTGTCATCCCCAGTCAAAAATAATGAGCTAAGCCTAGAAAAAAAAATAATCCCGAGATTGGCTTAAAGACCTTGAGATTTGAAAACATACATGTTGGCTTTCTAATTTGAAATTTGGGTTTTAAGCCTTTATGAGTCATGCTTTCATCAAGTTATTTTTCACAACTACAAGAAGAAAAAGAGTATTTTCCATTCAAACATAAGAAACCTTCGATTATACCATAATCACAGGACTTCCAAGGTGGGACTTTGAAAAATATCGTCGTGAAAACTGGAAATTTATGAAATACAGTAAAAGTATATTTAATACGTTGTATAAATAACACTTCTAAGGGTGCTATTTTCTGGTACTGGATGAACTGTGCAATGTGAAACATTCTTATCAGTTGCATTGGTTTGTAAACTGCACAGAAAAAGACAAGGACTTATGTTTCTCTTTGGATTTATCAGAAAGTGTCATATGACCTTTGGATGAAACGATCAAGGTCATCTACTCAGCTCCTTAAACCACACTCCCTAATTTCATTTTTTACCTTGCATATGACCTCTTCAAATGAGTCAGAAGTAGTGTTTTTCTCTAGTGTAGCTGAAACATAAGCCCTGTGCTTTTCTTGAACTAGTGGCAGTAAACATCCAGTTAGCTATTATACTCTGAGTGATTTGCAATGTTCACCCGAGTCCCATAGCACAGCTTCTGTCTCCTAACTGGCTGATCTAAAATACATGAAATACTGGTTCTTTTGAACTCTATTTCCTTGTGCAAGTAAATATTTTTACATTAATCAAAACTTGACAGTAGCATGCAAATACTTAACTTTAATCACCTGAATGCTCAGCAGCAGTAGAGAACATGGGAACTGATGTGAAACCTTGACGTCAACTCAGCAGAATTTTAGTTGCTGGCTTACAACTCTGTCACGTCAGGATGTGAACTCTACACAACACTGCAAACATTTATCCTCACAAACCTATCGCCCCATTTTATGGACGGAGAACTGAGGTAGGGAAAAATTAGCATGCATGTGATTTGCTGTTAACAAAACCAACCATGTGCATCGGGGATTTGAACGCAGACCTCACAAAGTTAAGCTGCTGCCCAGAATACCGCACTAGCTTTCCATGCTATCAACTGTGAGCAGGTTTTTTTTTTTTTTATCTCTGCTTGAAAGGGTCTTGTATTTCCTTCAGATTACTAAATACCAGAGGACTGGTTTTAAAAAGCAAGACTACTGTAGTGGAATATAGAGCATAGTCCCCAGGAGAATTCAGAACTTTGAAGACATGTTTGGTATTTGTACTTAAAGGGCTTGACAGCATCCTCTTAAACAAAAGCTATAACTGCAGCTTCTGTTTCTTGCTGGTTTTACTCCTGCAGGAACTTGACATGAATGAAGGTGACTTGGGAGTTTGCCTTGTAAGCCTTCTGAAACAAAGCCACGAGGGGACTTGCTAACCTTTCCTGAAACAGTCCTGAATAAGTTCCAGCAAAGAGCCATTCAGTATTGGTGAATATAGTATTTCTAGTACCCCAGGACCTAGGTGTTACCATGGGGAAGCTGAGCAAACCTTGTTTTGCACCCAAGAGGCACAGCTTTTATTCTTTGTCAAGCTCATTTCTATTTACCTTGGCAACTTATCCAGTTTGTTGTCTACAAGGACACAGACACATCTGGAGAGCTAGGATTACGATATTGAGCCATCAGCTGTGAAACCACAGGCCCTTGCCAACTAAGTAAGCATTTGACAAGCAAGTATTCAGTTGGTTATTTTATATTTAATAGCTGGAGTAGGTTCTCATCTGCTCTGTGGGGTCAGCCACTAGTAGGTGCCATCATTTATTCATGTATCTCTACAACCCTGAAGACTGGCATGTCCAAAGGACTACCGAGAAAGACTCTTTTCTCTACCTTGATGAACTTTTTCTCTAACTTGATGAACACATACAGCTTTTTTAATAAAAGGTAAAACACCTCAAAGAGCGGGCTTGAACAAATTCAGGAGACCTTTTCTGTGCTTCTGGACCTCCTAGGTGAGCAGAATCCAACCAACTACACCGTGCCATCAAGAAAAGAAACCAACATCATCTCCAGCATAATGATAAAAGACTTAGATGACCACCTCAATATAGGAAGCACACAAAAGAAGTTGTCTTCCTGACAGCAGAAGAAAGTACTTCTGTCACCACCCTGCCTTCCCGCAAAAACCATTCAATCTGGAGATGGCTTGCAACTATTTTTAGGCCTGATACTTCTGTGCTTTAGATCTGCAGTTTGAGAGTCTGAGAATCAACAGTTCACTGAAGCCATACTGGAATTGAACGACATGAGGACGCAGTCTACTGTTTCAGATCCTAAGCAAGTTCAGACATTCTCATTAGCCAAGATGTGGATAGTCATCATCCATCTCCTCAAAGGTTGAACACTGATGTAATTGGAATGAGCCAAAATATTGTGCATGGGGAACTTCTGGAGAGAGACATATATTGGACTAATAATTTAATCTCATCTGTCTTGTCTACATAAAAAGAAAACAAATTATTTCCAAGAGACTGACCTTAAACACTGAAGGAACAAAAATTACAAATAAAGTCAGACACCACAAAGGAAAGCAAGAACAGTGAGTGTATCTCTGAAATACTGCAGTGAACTCAAAGTAAAAGGTATCTCTGGAAGACCTCAGTCCAACAAACTTCAAAATTTAGAGGACGAGACTGAGGCAAAGCAAAGTGGAAAAAATGGTCAAGTGCTACAGTGTCATGCTTGGGTATCTCAGAATCTGTCTAGGATACACGAAAGCAACCAAATCACAGAGGGTGCACGCAGTTGTATTACAGTTACAGTGCTGCCCAGCATATATTCTGGCGCTGTAGCAAATCTCACCACCTTTTAAACTCTGTTAATGTTGGTGTTACAGGAGCAGTCAGCAGAGGGAGTGAAACTGCGGAAACACCTTCCTCGGTAATTACATTGACTACAGCAACGGGTGTTGCAGTAAATAGTGAAACACCACAGAAGAGGTGTTGGCACAGTCTAACAAGGGTGGGGAGAAACCTTTTTTTTGGGAGGAAAAATGAAACCAACAGAACTCTACTGTTAAATTAGAATTAAAAGCAAACTGAGAAATGCAAACAATCTAACCTGCTAGTGTTTCTTTAAAGAGCAAATGGCTTTTTTCTTTTTTAATAACTACCTCAATCCACATCTAATTCCCATTTGTATAATGACGTGATTTGCTCCTTGTTCCCTTCAGCCCGCTGTTCAGAGGTCTGCACACCGCCTCTCTGCAGGCTTGATTCTGTCCTGTGCTGAGCCAACCACCCGGGTCCCTGGGCGCACACAGACTTCATTCAGCCCTAGAGCCCTGAGCACCCAGCAGCACAATCATTTTCCCAAGGGCAAAGAGTAAACTTAATGAGGATGACTGGATAAGTTATTTGTGCTTCCCCCATCAAACTTTCAAAAAGTAATTTCCTCCCAAAGTCCCGTTGCTATGTCCACATATATGAGATTAGAGGGGCGGCCAGTACACTGGCTGCAGATACTTACAGCACGTTAACATTTAATTAGGAATGTTTGCTTTAATCATTTAAGGGATATTAAATGTAAATAGACAGTGTGAGCAAACGGAGTTGGCTTTGTGTCTGAAACTGGTCACAGAGCTCTACAACACAGGCACAGGAGGCAGCAGCAGGAAAGATGACAACTGTTCCCAAGGTCAGACCAAGCCCCAGAGGCATGTTCTGGCTGAAGTCCTGCAGGCTGGCGGGATGGAATGAGATGAAATTTAGGAACGGAAGATGACAGATGACTCTTACACAATCAACAAAGCAATGGGATCTGCACTTCAACAGTAAGGACAGTAGGGTCCCCTCAGCCCACAGTCCTGCTCCGACGTGAAGTGATAGGCTTCAGCAACGTCTATCCTAAAGAAGGTCTCCTCTGCAGCAGCCACCTGAGCAAGCGTGTGTTTGCTCGCTGCTCATGTGGAAATCCTGCAGCGCAGCACGTGAGTAGCATACTGCCTATCAAACATGAGATCAGTCACTTGAGAAAATAGCTTATTTTGGGGAGCGGGAACACAGCCCTCAGATACGTTGCAAACCTGCTGCTATTACAATTTCACAGCATATTGCCAGTCCACAATCTGGCCATACATCACAGCTTTTGATGGCTCTCTAGGCACACGATCAGACACCACAGTGATAATGACAGCAGAAGACACATACAATAATGCACTGTGAATTCACTGCAATGTGGAACATTTGATCTCTCAACTGGTCACATACGAGTTATTTTAAAACTGCAGGTTTTAGAACATCGGCCATATTCTTAGTGTGACAATTGTCTGATCTACCTCAGTTGAAGTATCAGATATTTGGGTGAAATGATGAGCATGTTTAACCACTCCCAGAAGTCCCAAAGACTTCTGAAGACTCCAGCAACATCTCTGATGCTACCTGTGTATGTGAGAACCATCAAAGGGGTGACCCACACCACTGAGGCATGGAAGACTTGGCATGTGATTTCCTCTGGTTTGTGCTTCTTTCAGACATCCTTTTATTCATAGCTGTGCCCTAGAAAGCTGGCTTAAGGCTTTACATGTCGGAGTCAGCCAAACGAAACACTGCTGCCCAGGAATTAGGACTAGACCAGTGGGAAAAAGCTTTTCACAAACATGAGAGGGTTAGGGACAGGGCTGGGCTGGAAGCCGAAGTGGACATCCAAGCTTGCTGCCTTCTCTTGGAGTAGTTTCTTGGCCATCACCATCAGCTGCCCTACATCCCAACCCTCTCTCAGCCACGGCGGGGTGGTGGCAGGACGTGCAGCCAGCCCGGCTTGCAGAAGCTGTGCCGCAGGAAAAGCTGTCAGGTGAGTCACAGCAGGGCCACAGCTGCCCTCCCATCCCCGTAGCCCATTGCCCCCGGCAACTGCACGCTTTGCCCAGACCTGGAACTAGCTCTTCCCTCCCTGCTGATTTTTCACATGCCTCCTTCCTGGTCTGCATTAAAAATCACACAAGTACAGACTGGTGGTGGAAATGCACAGAGCATCCCATAATGAAAGGGACCCATGCTACACCGTAAGAAAGAAGACAGATTAAATAAGGAAGAAATAGGAGAGCAAAGATATGTAACAAGGAGGCTGTCGGAAAGAGGTGAGCACTGTACGGGTAGCAGCAGAGAGAGAGAACAGGGCACCCTCTTACTTAATGAATATTTATTGCAAACTGCCGCCTATTATCTTTCAAAGAATTTTTATACAGTTCCCATGTCTTTCATCTGTTTCATGTTATGGTTTATCTAACTGTGGAAATTGCACGCGTCAGGTAAACGTTGATTTACATGCAAATTGCCTTCACTAAACTCGCCTTTAAGTAAAATAAGATTCGGAAATAATTTTTTCTCATTAATTTGCAGTTTCAAAGAAACCCAAAAACACAACAAATGCAAATAATCTAATTCATTTGTAAATATAAAACAATTTGTTGGGATTTAACTTTGCCATATTTTTTCTCCCTTCCATGTGCTTTAAATAAATTGCAGTGTTTACCAAAGACAAACACAAGAGAGATGCTGGGTTGTTCCAATTCAATGCCTTCCTGCTCCTTTTCTTTTAAAGGGCTACTGTCAAGATAAAAATCTCTGCAAGATTCACTCCGGGGGTAACTGCTGAATGATATAGATTTATATCACACATTCAATTGGCCCTATAAATTTAAACCCAAATGTTACTTCCCTGGATGACACTTTAAATTATTAGAAGTGAATTTTAAAAACCCCAGGCCTACATTTGCAAAAATGGCTAGTGATTTAGGGACTCAGTTTTTCAGGCCTCTTGCTAAAGGTGTTTTGAACTGTTACTCAAAAAATGTCAATCCCAGAAGCTGATGGTCACTTTGGAGCACCTCAACTGTAGTTTATGCACCACCATGATTGTCCGCATTTTGCACTTTATTGGCTTGAACAATGACACTATATTTGACAATATGTGATTCTTAAAAAGGTTATCCCTGGTTTAGTGTGTGATGCTGGTTAAATAGCAGACCTGTTATGTCCGTATTTTCCTGTATGTTAACTGGAGATAATATGAAAGGATATTGCTACTTGCTCTGGTTTTGTGGGCCAGCAGTTTAATATTTGCAAAGTTGTAAAAAGTACAATTTCTTTCTCATTAGATGCTCTTTTTGGTTTTCAGCATCAATACACTGCTCTCTCATTTGGGTTTTTGGACTGATAGCCTAAGAATATCTTTGTGCTTGCTAGAGTGACTGAGGACGACCAATGTACCATATTCAAGTCTTCCTTGAGGAAGATGTACATAGATGGTAACCAAAAGAAAACATGGCTTTAAAGCTGAATATTGGTCTAAGATTCCTAAAAGATGGGCTAAGTTTCCAGTTCTCCCAAAAGGTCTTTGAGCAACTGTGGGCAAGACAGTCTTCCCACAAACAGGCGGAAGATGAGAACAATTGCTTTTTGCCATCCTTTGTCTTGCCTAGGTATTTGCATTACAAGTGCTTTGGGTTGGTTACAGTCCTTCTTCTCTAGTCTCTTATCTGTACGATGGCATCCCATTAACTCTGCCACACTGATACTAGTAACAAACAATTAGAAAAAAATCTGCTTCTACTTTAAACCACAAAATATTCCTTTCCAAATGTAAGCCGATCAGGGTCTTTACCAGACATAATATGACTTGGAAGCTGCTCAACCGTTTCACCTTTATAATACACACGTTTAAGTATGTTTCATTACTTGAAGAAATTCCTCCCAATTTTAATGGGCAATTTGTTGCATTTATTGTTCAGTCCTCTAATGCAATCCCTGCTGGCATCACCAAAAGTCATTCCTAACTTACATAAGAACTGCATAAAATGTCTTGATGTAATCTTATTTTACTGCAGACAGGTGTCCTCATTATTAAAACTATTACTACCACACTAGACACTATATTCACTGACAGCTTCTCAGCAGAGAGGCCAAGAGCTAAATAGACCATAAAGAACAAAACCTCCTCTCAAGCCAAAAGGTGATCCCTTTGTGCCAGTCTTCAGGGGTACAGAAAGAGCATCTCTACTGTAAACAGGCAGAAAACTTTCATCGCCAGCGCTGTCAATATGGAAGCAGTACTAAAATTTCCCTGCTCAAAGGAATCAGAAACGAAACAACAAATCCATAGCCCTTGAAAGGAGAAGCAAAACTGGAGGCAGCCGGGGCCACCTGGGGCCCTGAGCCCTTCTTATCTTGCAGGGCCGCTGCAAGGAGCCAGGAGAGGGAGCCCGTCAATTAGCAAAGCCCTGGGTGAGATGAGGCTGGCAGCGAGCAGGCGGTGGGTGGCAATTTGCAGTAGAACTGCGACGAAGTAAACACGGCAAAGCTAACGCTGTCTGCCTCCCTAGCAAAAGAAGCAGTGGGGAGGGAGTCAGTGTTTGCCGCTGTGATATTTGCATGTAACAAGAAGAAACATTTACAGTTAATGGAGAGCGAACTCCTTATGGGGGCTGTTGGACAGAGACCAAAAAAGTGTTGGGTCTTTTGGATCTACCAGTTAACACAGCCTGAATTGTCTGGCCCTGCTACGCCACTTCTCCCCAAGTCCTGGCTGCTTGACCACCCTGCCACCCAAGAGAAGGGATAAGACGAGAGAGAAAAAAACCACTCTTGTCAGATTGCAAAGGGAGCTTCACCAGGCACTGCGTAGAGCAGAAATGAAGAATGATTTCGAAAAAGATAATTGAACATGTTGTAATTTGCTGTCTTCTGTGTTTCAATTTTTATCTGCTTGTAGCTCATTTTGCCAGTCATGCAAGTGCGAAAGGGAGGGAGAATGCACATGGATGTGTGCGTGCTGGGTTAGCACGCATGCATGCAAATAAATGATAATAATAATGCAAATAAATAATAATAAACCCAGAAGCCTGGGCTTCCCTGTGAGGGATCTTCAGCCGGTGGCTGAGCTCAGGTTAGGGAAGAAGCGTTATAAGACAGCAGGTCAAGCTGCTGGAGGGAGAGTGCTCTGCCATGAAGCTGTACTGACAAAGCCTTCGGCTCCACTGGCATCCTCTTCCTGCAGTCCAGTGGAGAAGGTGACTACAAGCCCAGTTCTAGGGAAATCCCAGGCCAAGCAAAAGGAGTTTCTCAACTCTGATGCAATCAAAGGCCTAGGTCTCACTGCTGAGACTCTGTGAAATAGGAGCCTTTTTGAAGTGTTAACACTACTCTTATGCTAATGAATATTTATGCTGCTGACACTTTAAAGGCAAGGAAAAGAACAAACCCGTGTTCACAGCCCTTTAACCAACAGGACTGTGTTATGCAAATCAATCAATGTGAAGTCAGCAATCACTCACTCATTTACCTCTGCTGTCCACATTTGCTGCCAGCCTAATACTAAGTTATTCACAGCTGTCTTACATAGTCGGATTAAGATGGAAAATGGCATATTGGGGCCCCAAGTCACACAGGATCATGCCCTACTCTGAGTCATGTCCCTTTGACAAATTTGGCTCACAGGTTCCCAGGAAACAGCCACTGCAGATTCCTGCTTTGAAAGGCATAGATGGCTCGTTTCACTTACAAAGTATTTCACGCACGTAGTCAGCCTTCCCTGTTACGTGCCCATAGCCTTGACCTTCCCAAGTCTACTGGCACACGTGTATACCACACGGATGGAGAGAAAGAGCTCAGGTGCTCCATAGTCTGTGCTTTCCATCCCAACTTTCCCAGTGTTTAGGATAATAGCATTATGGCCCATGACAACTAATCAATTCACATTAGAGTCTCCAGAAGATTATTGTACCTGGAGAGAAGCGGGAAGATCAGTAAAGGCACGTTCTTGTAAATACCCACTGGACTTACTGAGCCTGGCTGCACTTGGGATCAAATCAGGTTTCACTTAACCACAGGCCGGAGCACTTGTGATTTGCATGAGTAATTAGAACTGATTAATAGAATGACTTGCTTAATTAAGTTTATCTCAAAAGGTGCCCCTTGAAGACTCGTGAGTCTGAAAATTCAGAGGCAATTTCTCTTCAAAATCCTTTTTGGGTTGGAATGCTTTCAGCTTGGATCACTGGATGCGTGCGTTTGTGCATGTGTCCCTCTGCTGCCCGGATGAATCAAAGCGATGGAATGGATACACAAAGGTCTCGGGTCTGATGACAGACCGGGATTCCTCAGCAAGCTCAAAAGAGACGCTTGTGATCCTGAATGAAGAAGTGCTGGCAACAGACATAATGGCTTTTCTGCCAAAAGCAAAGGAGCATCTCTGTCTGGCAATTTATGGCTCTGCTGAGCTTCGCTTTATTTTATATCTTTCACCTTTGCCGAATTTTGGTTGAGCCCAGCTCCAGCAGTCTGACACACTGACAGACCAATTCCTAATACTTTGCCTACAAAACAGATTCAGACAACACTTTGTGACAGGGGACCATGGTACCCCAACATGCTGGTAAATCTACCGTTCCCGTGATCAGCAGAGATGTGTGGACTATGGTGGAGTTTGGGGGAAATCCTAGCATAGAGAAGAATACTAGTTTTCCTAGAGCAGGTTAGAGACCTGGAGACCTGCTGGCAGCTTTTGTGGGTTTTTTTCTTTTGTTTTCCCCATACTGGAAGCAGCATCAAGATTTCATTTCATTCTAAGTCAGAACAAAGCCAAACAACTTTTGACATTTCCTCTGAAATAAAATTTTAACACACGTGCAAACATTTGGTTTAGGGCATTGGAAACATTGCATTTAGATGAAATGAAGGCATTTTTACAGTTTTTTGATTCAGAAATGATAAAACAACATTGCAAATAAACATTGCAACAGCAAAAGGCACTTTCCAATGAATAAAATGTTCTGTCAGAAAAGTCAACGGCCTTCGCAAGCACCAGCCTTGCTGAAAGGCGAGATAAGCCAATTGCTGGGGCTTGTGAAGTCTTTTATTGAATAGTGGGTGGGGGATCCAGCGACGGCGTGCCGTCTCGTAAACCAGGGAGCACTGTGATGTGAGGGACTCCGTGCCCTTACAGGTGCACAAGGGCTTTATGGTCGCACCCTGCTGTGATCTGAAAAGGGTACAGATGTTTATGCAACACACTTTGTCAAGGGTAACGATGGGGTTGGGGACCTGCACGTTTTACTCTTCTCTCAGCACCCAAAGAAGGAGCCTTCTGCATATACAGGAGGTGGGACTGGGAGGAGAGTTGGCAGCGCTGGCAGCAGAGCAGGGAGGTGCATGTCCCTTACGAGCAAGGTGGGATGCAGAGCCCAGACTAAAATATCCTGCTGGGTCTGCGCTGGCTCTGCACGACCCAGTGAGGCACTGACCTGCCATCCTTCTCAAGTGAGGCTTGGTTGCTGCAAGAAAGGTCAGGACCAGCAGTACACTGCCTTGCCCAAAAAAGGCTATTTAATGAGTTTGGGGCTTTTTTCTTACATAAGTGTCCTGGGGATGGGGGTGTGCCAAGTCTACGGAACGGTCAGGCAGCAGTTAAAAATGGACAGGCATCTGGGGAGGGGGAGAGTCATTTGTAGATGAATTAAAATGAAGTGCCAAGAGAAAAAAAATAAATAAGGATGATAAAAAGGGAAAAAGTCAACCAGATCAATCAAGGAAACGGGCATTGGGAAGAAGCACTTATTGATCCAGTTGTTAAAGAAACCTTCTGAACCAGATTACCCAGCAGCTACAGACTCCTCTCTTCCCGAGATACTTGCTGTGGTTAATCAGGAAAAGAGATGACATGAGACAAAGAAATAAAGCCCCGTTTTTCCAGGCTGAAGTTTTGTTCCCTTAGAAATCCTCAAGAGGATGAAACAGTTGGACCTCAAATGATATAGTCAGAGCAGAACAGAAGATACAAGACTTAAGGATTAATTATGTATCTGTGGAAATCTTACAAAAAAGGGAAGCAAGCCTTCTCTGCCTTTGCACCTTTATTCATCTCAAGATTTTGGGGGAGTGGGGAATTAGCAAAGGAAGATTTTCATGCTCTCCTAGTACCATACTGTAAGAAGTATTAGAAAGTTGTCAGAGGATGTTAAATTGGATTTTTTCTCTATTCAGCCTAACACAGTTGCTTCTGCTCCCTTTTTTTTGGTTTTGTTTTGTTACTCTCTTTTCTTGCTTCTGGGAGCTCCAGACTCTCTTGAGTACTCTTGAGTGTCATCCCCTTTTCTAGTCCAGATTTATTTCATTTGGGTACAGCCAGAAGATGCACCTGGTGTCAAGAAGGTGTCAGGAAGCAGTAGGTAGCAATTGGGATTTCTCATTGTTCTTTAAATGTCAAGCCTTGCACTTCTGAAGTAAGTTCTTTGAAAAAATCTAATTTGTGCATCCTGAGTCACTGTTAGTTCTTTACATAATAAAGCATGGCCAAACCAAAGCTCCTGATTTTTAATACATGCTCAGCTTTGTCACCAGGGCCACCTTTATAGGAAAAAGTAATAAGAGGAATTAATCAAGAAATGCCTTTACTTCAGCAAATGTAGAACACATAAAAGCAACAGGATTGTGATGCTACAAAAACAACTCACATGTTTGAAGAGAGTAATAATAATTATCCTGTAATCACGCACCCATCAGAACCTTAGATAGGAAAAAAACTCACTAATGTGGGTCCCCTGCTTAGGGACATAAGAAGACCAAAAGCACGAGATGGTGACTGTTTAATCAAAGGTCTCCATAAATGCCACCACAAAACCCAAACTGAACTGCAAACCTGATTTTGCTTCCAGTTCAAAGACATCCTTTCTGCGTCTGTTGCTGTCATAGGATTTGTTGATCCTGGTCAAGCTCATAGAAAGAAGTACCAGGATAACTTCTAAAGGAGTGGGGGACAGAAGCAGCATATAACAGTAACCTCCTAAGAAAGTCAGCTTTGAAAAACCTAAATGCACAGATTCAAGTGGTCAAGAGTTCAGATACAAAGCATACCCGTTTTGGTGTTCTTAACTGAAGCTCTGAAGAATAGGAGAAACTGAAAATAAAAGTTGCAGGCCCTGTGTAACTTCTGGAAAGTTAGGAACACAGGTTTGACATGGCCAAGAATCAAAATGTGTGTTTTCCACTTTTCTATTGCTTCCCATTTAAACACGGCGGCCCCCTCCTGTCCCTTTGCTTTTCTATTTTAGCTCAGGAGATGCTCATTCTTCAGATCACTGTTGGGTGTTATAAGAAGGGAAAGGGTAAATAACACATGAATTTTGCCTGACTGAAGGAAACAAGACAAGGAACAGCAGAAGCAAGATTGAAAAGGTTACCAAAGTTAATTGGCACACTGGCCTGCAAGACTCTTACAGCCTCTTTTGTTCTGGTTATGAATTATTCCCCCTGCACAGAACTTATCACAATCCTCAAAATCGCCCTTCCTCCCGTGATCTGAAAGGGATATTCCGTCCCTTCCACGTGCAGCATGCAAGCACAGATGGAGCATTAGGCAGAACTGCTGTGAAAATATTCAGAATTACCTCAAGTCTATCCACACCTCCTTTTTTGTCTTTCATCCCCACACCCAAGCCCACCTGCTCCTGCAGTACCTTCAGTTTTAAACACTAATCAAGCAGCTTTTGGAGCCTCGGCATCTGCACCTTCTTACTCACTCCTAAACCCATTAGCCCACAATCTGTAGGTATTAATACACAATCCATGTGTCTGGCTTGAAACTGCATATGAAGACGATGAAATGTAAGGTGCATTTGAACTATGGCTTTAAAGAGATGACAGCAATTCTCCACCTGCATTGTACATTTGCAGTGGTTCCCATTTATCATGTGCATGTTCCCTTGTATATGCTAGGGCCCAGGCACACAAGAAAGGAATGCAAGAACCAACATCAAAACACAGAGATGCCAGGATGTGAAGCAATCTTATGAACACCCCAGTTTTACAACACGTATCTTGCAGCTATCCCCCCAAAGATTTTTGTTACAGTAAACAGCACTGAGGAATGCTGCATGGGGCTTTCTAATGTGGACTGATACATTCCAGCAGCCTTTTTTAAAACCCAAGATTTTGATAACAAGTGTTTTGAGGTAAGCTTATTTAATTCCCATCCTCTCTTGGCACATGTACCCACACTGGAAATGACAGGGGATGCTGTCAGCCAGTTGTGATGCAAGTTGGCAGAGTCAGACATGCGATGAAGGACTGTAACAGAAGCAGGAGATGGTCCTGGAGATCCAGGTGGGGCTCATCCTGGCTTTTAAACAGCAACATGTTCAAGTCACAGAATCACAGAATGGTCAGGGTTGGAAGGGACCTCTGGAGATCATCCAGTCCAACCCCCCTGCCAGAGCAGATTCACCTACAGCAGGTTGCACAGGACGGTATCCAGGTGGGTTGTGAATGTCTCCAGAGTGGGAGACTCCGCCACCTCAGAACACAGCCTGTTCCAGTGCTCTGCCACCTTCAAAGTAAAGTAGTCCCTCCTCATGTTTAGAATCATAGAATGGTTTAGGTTGGAAGGGACCTTGAAGATCATCGAGTTCCAACCCCCC
>NW_009647236.1:3270805-3287406 GCF_000708025.1 Charadrius vociferus | reverse complement strand
GAAGGAAAAAGACAGGCTAATTGGCCCTGCCACATACTGCACATGTCAGTACTCCAGATAGAGTCTTGCTGGAGCAGAGTAAAGGGGCAGAATCATCTCCTTTGACCTGCTGGCCACACTTCTTTTGATGCAGCCCAGGATACAGTTGGCCTTCTGGGCTGGAACTTCCTATGTTCAAGTTTGTGACTGTTATCTCTTGTCCTATCACTGGGCACCACTGAAAAAAAGACTGTTCCCATCCCCCTGGCACATTCCCTTTAAGTATTTGTAAGTATTGATAAGATCCCCCCTCAGTCTTCTTTTCTCTAGACTAAAAAGACCAAAGTCCCTCAGCCTTTCCTCATAAGAAAGATGTTCCAGTCCCCTAACCATCTTTGTAGCCCTTTGTTGGACCCTCCCCAGCAGATCCCTGTCCTTTTCCAACTGGGGAGCCCAGAACTGGACACAGTACTCCAGATGTGGCCTCACCAGGGCAGAGTAGAGGGGGAGGATGACCTCCCTTGGCCTGCTGGCCACATTCTTCTTGCTGCACCCCAGGATCCCACTGCCCTTCTTGGCCACCAGGGCACAAGCTGGCTTATGGTCATCCTGTTGTCCACCAGGACTCCCAGGTCCCTTTCCACAGAGCTGCTCCCCGGGAGGTCAGCCTCTAATCTGTACAGATGCATGGGGTTATTCCTCCCCAGACGCAGTACCCTACACTTGCCCTTGTTGAATTTCATTAGGTTCCTCTCTCCCCAGTTCTCCAGCCTGTCCAGGTCACACTGAATGGTAGTGTCAGCTATCCCTCCCAGTTTTGTGTCATCAGCAAACTTGCTGATGGTACACTCTATCCCTTCATCCTGGTCATTGATGAATATATTGAACAGTACCAGACCCAGTACTGACCCCTGAGGGACAGTACTTGTTACTGACCTCCAACTAGCCTCTGCCCCACTAACCACAACTCTCTGAGCTCTGCCATGCAGACAGTTCTCAATCCTCCCCACTGTCCATTCATCTAACCCACACTTCCGAAGCTTGCCTGTGAGGATGATGGAGACAGTGTCGAAAGCCTTGCTGAAATCAAGGTAGACAACATCCACTGCCCTCCCTCCTCATCCACACATCCAGTGATGTCATCGTAGAAGGCTATAAGATTAGTCAGATAGTAACAGGAGGCATTTGCAAGGCTTCTGGATGTGCATGTACAAAGGACCTGAAGTGGACAAACCTGGAATTGCAGGAAGTGATACAAAATGAAGTCAGCAGAGCTGGGTATGGAGATCCCAGGGCTGGAAGATGGAGGAGTACAGCAAAGCACAAGGAGTTTTTTCAACACTACAAAACATTTGGCTATAGAAAGCTTATCTTTTCCTTATTGACATAAACCCTGAGTGAACTCTCTACTGCAACTAAAATAAACATGTAGGAAAACAGAAAGCAAATAAAATAAATTTTTCAGCAAACCTATCCCGTAGTGTCATTTTAGAGCAAGTAAATGCTCTGAACGCTACCCTTTATTGCTCTTTAAACAGCAGTTTAGGGAAAATACTATTAATATGCTTATGAAAATAAACATGTCCTGCTGGTGTAAATCTCCACTAACATCGTCAAGGTCAATAGACTTACTTTATTTATACCAGTGAAACACTGAGGAACATGGCCCGCGATCTCTGCCAGAAAGGACTGCACTTACATTCTTTAGAAAACTGAAAATGGAAAACTGTAGCTAGGAAACAGCAAGGACTGGAAGAGAAAGAAGAACTGGAACTAGAGAAGAGAGGGCTGGGAGCGGAAGCTGTGTTCCAGAAAAGACGATCAGTAGAAGTTGAAGAAGAAAGTGGAAACTGCAAAGTGAGGGAAAACAGAAAGGTCAGCAAGGAATGGAAGAGACATCAAGTACCAGGTAAATCAGACAGTAACGTAGTAAGGGTCATTACGGACTGAGACAGTCTGCAAAGATGTGCTACCACTACAGCAGATCACAGGGGGAGAGAGCACAGCCCTTGAATGAAGATAAGGTCAAGTAAACGACCATTGCAGCAAATGAAGGATTCAGTAGAAAACTGAAGGTCAAATGAGGACATGAGGGGAAGAAGCTGAGTGACAGAGGGGAAGGATGAAGCTGGCAAGGATGAGATGAAGCCTTGAAAGCATTGAGAGCCAATAATGGCAAGGCAGCATGATGCTGTCTTGGACATTCAGAAGAGAGGACACAAGCTTCACAGTAACAGAGAGAAATCCAGAGCAGAAAAATAAAACAAATAATCTCTGCCTCCTCTGGGATTTCCTGTTGCATCATTTCTATTTTAAATGACATAAAAATACTTCTAATAACCAGAGAAACACTTAAAAATTAAGAAACACTTGTTCCAGTTAATGTGTCTGAACAGTGTGAGTGTGCACAGACACACACACGCGAAAATCACCCAAAAAAAAGTTTCCCCTGGGAGGTCGTTATTATGCAAAAATTACTTTAATTAGGTCATGAATATATTAGGCCGTATACAGTGCCAACAACAGCGGGGGGAAAAAGAGAGAGAGAATTGGAAATGTGACATGCATACACTCCCAGTGTGGTTAGGGCGACTGGATTCCAAAATGCCATTACGAGATAAAAAGGTCACCCTGTAGGGAGGTAATTGGTACAGCACTCTAGCAGCTGATTAAAGGGACCTTTTTTTTGGGGGGGGTGGGAGGAGGAGGGGGGGACTAACGTAGGATCTCCCCTGACAAAGTATAAGATCTTGATCAAACATCTGCTTTTAGGACAATCACAAAGAAAAAGGAAGAGGCTGACACCCTTGACATTCTATCCAAGCAGATGCATTTGTTTAATAACACCTTGACTTGCATGGTTTTAGACAACATTAAAGGCAGAGGGTATTTTCCCTCCTGCGGGTTACTCTCTGTTCAAACATGAGAGCCTTCATTCTCCTAGGTCCCATCACAGCTACTGCTCAGACACTGCCCACGTTGCATTAACAAGAAGTAAATGCTTTTAATGAGTCAGTAATGGCTGGGGGAACAGTACAAGGCAAAGCTGCTTCTTCACCCTCTCTTCTCCTCACCAAATGATGACAGGCTCTCTCAGATTGAAGTAACACAACTCCTGCCTTGGCAGGCAAGAGAGAACAGCGGAAGGGCTTGGAAACACCAGTCGCACACACTCCCCATAGAGAAATAAAAGGAAGCTGGTCTTGGATGAATCATAAATGACACTTAAAAGCTGTATTTAATAAGATGCCATTATTGGTGGTACATGTAAATGCTCACTTTTGTGTTTGCAAAGACAGATAGTCTGGACCCACACTTGGGCCAGGACTGTAGATGACACGCCATGAGTAGGCAGGGGAAAAAAAGGAGGAGAAGCAGGCAGGAACACCGGCAGCACTGCACCTGGGAGAGAGGACAGCAATAGCAGGGAGCAGGGTGCACTGATTTTAAAGCTGGCTTGGGAACCAGTTCAGTTTTGTAGCCGCTTCTGCCTCCCCAGACTGAAGTACTCCTTGCACTGTCCAACTGAGCTCTGCCCTGGTGTGACCTCCAGGTTTGATGCTGATGGCCACTGGCCTTTTCCCCTGCCTAGAACGATGAGCAGTTACATATTATGTTGAGTGTACATGCATTCCCAAATACCACCACCTATAGAACAGAACCAGAGAAACCCCCGGCATAGAAGGCGATTTGGACCGGCTTAGCGTGGACCACCCTTCCCTGCCAGCAACGCCTGGGCAAAATTTATAAATAATGATTCTGCTACAGTTTTGTCTGTGAAGAGAGATTTTTAAATCACACAGTACGGGCTTAAGCTTTAAGCTGCTGCTTAAAGATGCCATCCTTCAAATGTCACAGGTTTAAGTCCACCTTTTGATTTACAACTGACTAAGGAAAATAACTGTTAGATTGACTTGCTCCCTCCACCGCCCAAGCAAAAGAAGCATTTACGGAAAATAGCCTCAGAATTAGCAGTTTCGGTCTATGATATCTGAAGAAGAATTTTTCAACTATGCCTCAAGTACAGCTGGGTAACATTCCCATCCAGTAAGAAATATTGACATTTCAACATTCAGCAAACTGAAAAGTTGAAATTAAACATGTATTGAACTGAGTGAAAAGAAAACATTTGGCTCACTTCTGTAAAATTAAGTTTTATGCTTTAGGTTGACCTGACAATAAAATGAAGTCTTTCATTTTGATTTCCCAAAAGAAAGTTTCAATTTTGTAAAAAATCTTTTCCCAGAAAATCATTCCCATGGAACGTTCCCAACCACCTGTAATTTTCAATGATACAGAAAATAGCCACCGCAACTCCCTACAATATAGTACTGATCACGGAAGTCCATGTAACCCTTAAAAATGCATGCCTTATAGCTAAAATACTAATAAAAAAAAAAACCAAAACCCAAACAAAACAAAAATCTCCTCATCGATGTCTATGACCAGAAATTAGTAGTTCTTAGTAGGACCAGAACTATAACTTTAAGACACTACAAATTTCTGCATGCAGAATGGCTCATCGGACACAAGAGATTTAAGATATGATGTCCAGTCACAGCTGAAGCTTTCATCTAAAAAAAAAATTAAAATAATCTTTCATTTTCCCTTGTAGAGTTCACAGAGTAAACAAACACAGAGAGTGGTTTTTCAATGGAGGATGGAGTGCCTTTTGATTTCTTTCAAAATCGATACATGCAAGCTGTTTGTAAATTTAGGCCACTTTAAAAGAAAAAAAAAAAAAAGGAAAGAATGTGGCATGCATCACTACATCACTCTTAGACAATTTCTCATATGCTTTAATTACTGTACATAATCTTAGATGCTTCTATAACGTATATACCTATCACCGCATCATTTTAGCTTTCCAAAATCTTATTTATATGTCGCCTTAGAAAAATCTTTATGAGGAGAAAGAACATTACTATTACCGTATACAGGTAGAAACAAAAGTGACTCGCGTTACAGCCACACTGAAAGTCTGTGGCAAAGAAAGCAATTGAGCCGTTGTCTTTCCCCTACCCTTTCCCCGAGAATAGAAATCAGGAGGAAATTAAAATGGCAGGTATATGCCTAAACCTTTTGGAATGGAGATGTCTCCCACAGCTGGTCCCTGCTCCTTTAACAACTCCACAGAGGCTTCAGTCAACCTCCTCCTCTTGCATCTGCAAGAAGTCCTTTGCAGAAAATGGGGGGGTACTCAGGCAGGCATGACAACCCTGAAGGTGCTATGGGGATGCTGACAGTGTTTCAGAGCTGAGGGACAAGCAAAAGGACAAAGTCATCTATGGCAGAAGCAGAAGTGACACTGGCTCCTTTCCACATGCTTAGACTTGGTTACTTACACACTGACCTCTGAAGGAGCTGGTAGGGAGGTGGGAAGGAAACTTCTGTTAAAAGATAAGGTTTGTTTATGTACAAATTTAGACTCTTCTAATTTCAGTTTCAAACCTGTTTTGTAGCAAATGTTTAACACAGCAGTTGCTAAAATATTTAGCATCCTGTTTTTCTAACTGAGAAGCTGGCCACATCATCCCGCACTAGCAACCACTTTTATTTGAACAAGAATCAGAATTTATACCACCCTGCCGTACCCTGTGCTGATAGTTGTATGCAGACCACAGGAGTCACAGAGGGGGAAAAACCCTCTGTGCCTCTCTGATGGGAGAAGCAACGCTCTCCGAAGAGACAATTCCTTGCTGCCAAAGGGCACTCAGCACCTTGCAGTATGTGCTCTGCGTAGTGCCCAGCAAAACAGTGGGCACGTGCAAGCACTGATACAAGTATCTCTAAACCCAGTCAGCACAAAGGGCAGGCAGGCATGGAAAATGCTTGTACATCCGTACCGTACAGTTCATGCCTTCCATATCCCAAAGCAATAGCTGCTCAGACTTGGATCGCAGAGCACGGATTTCTCCGAGTCTTTACAAAAAAGGACAAACTGTGATCCCCTCCCTACAAGACCACCAAGACACTATGAAGAATCCCTACGGTGTTCAGCACCCCTGTATCGTTTTCTTAAACAACAGTTATTCCATAAGTGGGTATAAAAGGAAAACAACCTGGGCAGTTCTGCAGACCACTAGACTGTACTGGGACCACTACCTCCTGCCTTGTGCTACCTTATCTGTCTAGCTGTCTGTCTGTCTATCATCTGCTGTTTCCTGACTTACGCTACATAGAGACTCTCTGAAACACTTCAGAGAGTGAGAAACACTGAGAACACTTGTTCTCTCCTGTCCATTTCAGTTTCGGTGTGCACCAATACTGACAACTTTTGAAAGCACACATACAAGGCAGCATTTGTTCTCTATTAACAATGTTGTTATGAGACTGCCTGTGCTGTGCCATTCCCCACCACCTGGGATTTCATATTAATTATGGAAATTACATGTCGGTAAAGTATACAAAGAACGTAGGTGCAGGAGCTATATTGAATAGCCCAGGAATGGACATTTTGGACTGAAATAATGAAAATTGGCAGGCTTTCTACAAAGATCTAATAGGTATATGCCATGCTAATTCCAAGCCAATAACTGACAGAGCTTTCCCCTTCCCAGAAATGAAAGTCTGAATTGATGTGACCCCTAACTCATTCCATCAATAAACTGCAGGGTATAAACGTGTTAGCATGTTTCTGCTGCTCATCTGCAGCTACAAAAGCTTTTGCAATTTGCCTGCATGGGTGCTACACTTGAGACATTGCCTCCCTTTCTCTAATGCAGAAGTTACTGATAACTTGTGTGACATTAGTCTACCTGTGACAAAACCCATAACCTGGGTGAAACGGCTACAATGCAGCATGCTTGTACAGCTCCTTTTATGCACACCACTCTGACCAGCTTTCCAGGGTTTAAAAAACTAAACACGATCCCAGAAGGGTATTAAATAATAAATGACTATAGAAGGGGAAAGACAAAGTGGCATAGGCAGGAAAGAATCAGAGGGATAATCTGAGATAAGACCTGAAATGAGACGGTAAGTCGACAAGTGGGGAAAGTATAAAATGGCTAATCTAGATAAGATCAGGAGTGGATTTACAGTGGGCAGAAAGCTGAAGATCTGAACTGCCTGGTCCTACACTGGCTAGTGCTGCAGAGGTGTAGGACAATCTCCCCCAGGATGGCTGCCTCTGCAGAAGAATGTATTAAAAAAAAAAAACCCAACAAACTACAAACAAAGATTTTCTCCAACATTTTCCAATTCTTTGCCTGCATCTGATAGTCCTTAGTGTTCCTTTACATGCTTAATGATGAAATCACATTTCACCACAAATGTAACAATAGATGTAGATCATTACTGTACTTCTGCAAGAACTGGGCTCCAACATCATAAGCAGTGTTAGACAAAACTTTGGGGTTTGAAAATGAAATGTAGTTTCCAACCTATTAGTCTAATTCTGAAAATAAACAAACAAAACCTCACCAGACTCATCAGTTGTATCTCTACTGCTGACTTAATCCAGCCTATGTATCTAGAAGTTAAGCGGAACTCCAAAATCTGATTAAATCATGCCCTCAGGACGATCTACCTCCAAAGTCCTTTTTCCACTAGATAGATGCACACGTAGCTCATTTCCTCCATTAAAAAGTTTTAATAGCATTCCACCCCAGGCCTGAAGAAAACAGAAAAGTCCCTGCTAGTGATGCCCTGAGATCAAATGCAACTTGTATAAATAATGGGGGTTAGAATACTTCTGAGGTTCAGGGTCACAGCGAATATTCATGTTGCTACACTGGATGAGCATACCATATGTTTTCCTCTATTTTGCAAGTGGGGGGCAATACATTTCAAAACCATAATCAATTCACCATTTTCAGAATCTATCACATATGCTATTTCCAGCAAAAAAATTATTTGACATACACAAACACCTGTTTGGCTGTAGCATCCTCGCATAAGTTTTCAAAGGGAACCACTACATTTTTCTGCAAATCTATACCCCTTTTGCTCAAGGACAAATTTTTCCTCTGCTGCCAACCTGGTCTCTTTTAGTGCATTGACCTCTATTTCTGACACTTTGGTAGTTTCCTCAGTATCACTGTTCATTTGAGGAACAGTGGAAAATATCTCTGACCTCTCTCAGAGTTTTCAATCCCTAAATGACCTTCGTGTATCATTTTAATCATATTTCCCTGTAACACGTTTCATATCATCATCCTGGTGCCCTTAAACAAAATCCTTTGCAGCACTGAGAACTTTTCCTTAATCCTAAAAGGGACTGGTCATATAAACTTCTGGCCAATAGTTTCACTGATTTTCTAAAAGGTCTATTCCTTTATTATATTATCAGGACAAGTCTTTGCATTTTCTTGAGATTAGGACGATTATTTTTTTTATTTAATCAGATTGATATATCCCTGGTTGTTTGTGTGCTTTCCTATAAATCTTTCTTACAAATGCTTGAGAGTATAACTGCAGCCACCAGACCTCTTCCTCCACTATTCAGATTGCAAATGATGCATTTGCAGTTGGACAGAAAAAATAATTTGTCTACGCCTGGCAGGTGTCTGCCCAGTGCTTCCTGGAAACTGCAATGAATGGTTTGCAGTCAGTTTCAGCTAATACCGGCCTCCAACAAATACATCCCGAAAATTTGTCATAACTATGAGCTAAGTTAGGACATCTTTCTCCACTTGTATATACCGAGATTCAGGTTTTGCTGCAGCTATAATACATAACTCATTGGCCTCCAGTTTTGAACGCATTATATAGATAAATGCTCTAGTACCTGCTCTGGTAGCTTTGTGTTTAACTACTATCCCTCTGTTAAGACCTTCGTCATTAGTTACCACTTACTTCTCAAACTCTTCATGAGAACGTGTATCCTCTCTCTTCTGAGCATCTTTGCATAAGTATGATCTCAGGTTGCTGATCTGGACAGCCCTACAAAACCATATATTTACCAAAAGACACGCTTCCTTGGTTCATTAGGGTAGGCATATTATTGACAGCCTGAATCTTCTTCAGATCTGTCTGTACATGTTCCTATTTACTGTCTATCCCAAGGAATTTACAAACTCCCTCCCTGTGGCAAGCATCCATATTAGCTTCTCCAACAGCACCCCAAAATACAATTTTTCAGTGGATGCCAAACACAACACAAATTGGTGCTCTTTCTTTGAACTGCCAAGGAGATGGTTGATGGCATATACACACTTTCTTTTCTCAAGAGTACAAGCCAGAATTTTGCTGATGCTTTAATCATAGACAGATTCTTGGAATTAGTCAGTAAGTCTTGTTAAGTAATGGCAATTTTTGCTCTTTGCATATTGCTTTAATTAGGTGGGCCCTAGACACAGGTGTAGGGAGCCATCTGCCACTCTGTTGATTCTTCCAGTTCCTGTGTGACTCCCAGAACCTATTCAGCTCCCTCTTTATATCTGTTCTTTAAGGGAAAATAAACTTTTCTCAAGGGAGGTGCAAGAGCTACATACCTTTGCCACCCCATTCATGGGGGCCCTCTTTAATTACAAAGGGACATCCTCAAGCTTTACTTAATTATTTTGTTTCCTCCAATAGATCCATCATCTTGACACAACCAATTGCCTGACAAAGTTTTACTCAACAATGGTGAGCTTTCCTCTATCATTATGAGAAACTTTATCTTTTCCTCAGTGTTATTTACACAACAAGGACTGGTATCCCTAAGTTTTAAGTGTTGACTGTGTGCATTAATTTCTCTTGTCTCTTCTTGCGTGTCTCAACTCAGTATGCAGCCTATGTAGTTGAAGGGAGGGTGCAGAACAGTTTTGTAGTCAAAGAAATGCTCAGGAAACAAAACCGATTTAATAGCTTGACAGAAAGGTAGGAGAAGTACGTAACATCAAATGTATATATCTAGGGTCTTGTGAATTATTCAGCACATGTGAGATGCTTAAGAGATTTTCTAAACAATTCTTAAATTATAAACTGATTGCAGTAGAAGGGCAAAATTTTGGTTTCTGAGGTGATGGGAACACGGCCGAGTCATTAGCTGAGAGCCTCTTTCTGCCTATTGCAGGCTTTGTACTTTGTTGAGCCAAATGTACTGCTGGACTGCTAACTATCTGTGAGGTCAAGCGGCTTGCTTTTCGAAGCAGTATGTGTAATGGAAGTCTTGAAAACGAAAGGACCCAGATTCTGAAGCCATCATTTAACCTGCTGCTGTATTTTTTGTTAATACTTAACTGACATACTGATGAGTAGAAAATGGAACAGGACAAGGAGAGGTTTCTCTCTCCTGAAGTGTTATTCTAGTGGCAAAGCCCATTATAGGCTGATTACAAACCCACCTCTCATCGTCATACAAGTAAGGAGAAAGCCCTTGTTCTTCTCCATGTCAAGGTTTAAGTCACATTGACAACTAGAATTTGTGCTCAAATTTTTCAATACTTTAATCTCTTTGAGTTAAAAAATATGAACAGCTCTTTTCGAATTTTTTGTAAAGTGTCTGATGTTTCTTTGTGTCCCTCTGTCAACCCAATGAAATCACATTATATCACAAAATCCAAAACTTAAGTAGATTTTACTGACTATCCTCCAGGCAGCTTCACTGTTCATTTTTAATCCATGTAGAGTACTTAAATACCACAGCGATAAGTGTTTTATAAAGGCATATGGATAGATTTTGACATTGGTTCATGAAACATGCAGTCTTCAAGGGCAGCAATTGTAGAATCTCTAAGAAATTGCCATCATTCAGGAAACAGGACATGATTGTCCATCATTGTAGCTGATGGAGAAAATAAAAACTTGTGGAATAAATATATTCTGTGACAGCACCTGTCATTGGTGAATTCTTTTGCCCGCCACATCAAAGATAGCGGATGATATATGGAAGACTGGATTTTTTTTGCTGACAGATAGTTTTCCACAATTTCCAAGCTGCTAATGGAGTACAGATATTGTTTTTCAGTTCTCTCTAGCCTGGCTAACACTTTAATTTAGTATTGATATTTAATTTGTTCCTTTAATTTAGCAATCTGGTGACCCTTCAATCCCACTTACTAAGAATTTAACAAATTATGTCTTCATTTATTAATGGGAGAAGAAAAAGCGAAAGTGAAATAAACTGAGAAGTTCTATAATAAAAAAAATTTTAGAGCTAGTTAAAGTTGCTAAAAGATGTAAGTACCTCCTGTTCCCTGTGTTTACAAGCACCGAGAAGCCTCAAAGTAAACAATTTAAGGTGCCATAAATTTTATACTATCCACAGTATAAGCACCGCATTATGCCAAGGAGAAAGAAATACGTATTTCATCACTGCGTAGAGAATTTAGTCACTGCTCACAACAAATGCTCTAATGCAATGTCAAAACATCAGTAAGTAATGTCAGAAATAAAACCAGAGAGACCCAAACCAATTCTTAGACTTTCTTTAAAAAGAAAGAAGGAAACAAAGAAGATATGCAAGTACTGATTGGCATGTTCAGATTTCATGCAGCTTATGAGTTTTAACACCTGGAATCTGCACTTTCATTTCGAGAAAGTGTGTTTCTCACTCTTCTGTCTTTCAAAAGAAAATGTGAACAAAGTGGAGGCCCATCCAGTGAGGTCCTTCTGATCATGTTTTGCTGTTTCCAAAAATAACAAACATCTCTAATCCAAAAGTTATGTTAACTACCAAAGTTAACTATGAAGATTTAAATGCCCACTTTACCAACTATTTCACTGTTGGGTTACTTTAGTTGCATCAGCTTCTTTTGTAGTCCCAGCTCATCATTTAAGAAACTGCACAGCAAAATAAACAACATAAGGAAAGGTGCTGCCCATAATACATTAATTTTATGTCTAATTCATAAAACTTCTCATTTAAATGAAGCTGAAGCGCAGTTTCCTCTCTGTCAAAACAGATTGTCACAACATGAATGGACCAGGACTGAGTCCTAGACAACTTGGAATTGCTGTACAGAGGCACCATTATTTCTGCTTCAGAAGGTTCATTTTTCCAGAATAGCAGACCTTTGGTTTGATGGCCATTTTATACGTTGGCAACTTCAGCTTAAAAGGGGCTTGGTTTTATTTTTCTTTATATCAAAGTGAACAACTTTAACAGACAGAATGACAGAAATGCTCGTTGGAAGGGAACCCTGGAGGTCATTTAGTCTGATGTCCAACTCAAAACTAGATCAAGTCAGCTGTGGATTTGTCCAGCCAAATCTTAAAAATCTCCAAGGATGGCGATATTGTAGCAACCTGAGTATCTTTTCCTATGCAACACTTCCCTCCCAGTGAATAAGTTTTTCGTAACATCTCATCCGAACCCTGCACCTTGTGTCCACCGTGCCTTGTTTCATAATTTGCCTTTACTGGGAAGAGTCTGGCTCTGTTGTCTTCGCCACTCACCAAGTAGCTGTCGGCTACTATTTGCTCACTCCACTGTCTCCTCTTCACCAGACTACATGAACAAAATTCCTTCACTTTTTCCTCATAATCCATGCTTTCTTGGTTCTTGACCATCTTTGGTTGCTCCCCACTGGACCCTCCCCAGTTTCTCAACATGCCTGTAGAACTAGGAAGCCTAAACCAGATACAATACCCTCGTAAAGCCTCAGCATCACAGCACAGAGGAAAAGAAGAGCATCCCTTGGTCTGTTAGCCACACTTGGCATACCAAGCTACATCAAGATGACTGTCTTATTCTGCTGGCTCGCATTCAAGCTTGGTGTTTATTACCTTAAACCCCAGGTCCTTCCCAGATGGGCCGCTACTCAAAGAGATGGTTCCTAACCTGTACTGACAACGGATAATTCTGCCCCAGATGCAGAACGTTTCCTTGCTGAACTTCCTGACATTCCTGTTAGCCCAGTTCTCAAGTTTCTCAGGGTCTCTCAATAGAAGCTCTGCCATCTCAGAACCACACATACATGTGCCCAGTGCCCTTCAAGGCAATATTTTTCAGACAAAACCTGAAGATCCCTTCTTGCTAATCAGGAAGCCAAGTGCAAGGGAGAGCAGTGCAAGGTAGAAGGTAGATGTGACCACTGGAGAAGGAGTCACTGCTGTGAAAAAAAAAATGGCAAAACTAGACAAATGCAGCTCTAGATGGACTCTCCTCTTTATAAAAGGTAATGTAATCAGGAGCAGAACACCAGGAGCAATGCAAGAGCCTTCCCACCTCACTTTAATCACAGGATTTCCATGCTACGAAGGGTTGTTTGTGGAGGAGATGGAACTAGTTGATGTCACCTCAATCTCCTGGGGTGAACGCAGTGTTACACGACACCTTAACCCCTTTGCTCTTTCTATCAGCTCCTCTCATGGAAAGGGCTGTTGCTTAGAAGATAAAATATATTTACAAATTAATTAACTTTGGCTAGTGACTGAAGAATTAGATTTCCACTAACAGGGATTCTGTCTAAGTGATGGATACACAGAATACTGGAGGAATAAAATACTAGCCCTTCTTGCCTCCCAAATCTGAACGCTTAGCAATCACACAACCTTTCCCTTCAACAGTCTTTTTTTTCTATACTGTCAACCCGTCTTTTCTCAAAGCCAATAGAATTTGCTTTAGTAGATGAAGGTGTGTGTGTACTGAAGAGAGTATTTGATCTCTGAAAAAAGCTCATCAACTCATTAAATAGACAGAGGCCCATTACACAGCGGAACTGTGAAAGACAAAGCAAGTTGGTGGTGAGGACAGAGGCATGGGATTAGCTGGGAAATAAGACTGCAGCCTCTGATGCATAAACAGTTTCTGATTTCAGGACCTGCAGCAGGGGCAAGCCTGTGCTGAAGAGATCATGGTGCAAGCTGTATGTTATGTGGGTTGGAAGTTTCATCTTGTTCTTTCTTGTGTAAAACACAAGCTGTTTGTCAGAGGGTTTGTATTTGCACAGCTATGGGGATGTTACAGAATACAGGCATGCACACAACAGTGTGGGAAGAAGAGGAGACTGTTCTGATGGTGCTGACTAATGTGAACATAAGTTCCTGTTGTGATGAAGTACTCGCAGAGCAAGGGTTACTGTTTATTCCTGGAAACAAGCAATGCTGCAGAATTCAGACAGTTGCAGCAGAAAGGTAGAGGGGAGCTCATGGCCCCAGTTATTAGTCAGTCACACAATAAAACTTCAGGTGGAGAGCTATGCTAAAACAGGCCTTCATCATACTGCTGCTTTTTCATGCTTTCTCTGGAGTAGGAAGCCTTAATGAGCCACTTGCAACTCCTCTGGTATTCTACCCTGCAACTCTATAAAGCAGCAAAGCAGAGGCCCAGACAATTTAAGCTATCAGCAATTCATTTAGAGCAGACCTTACAAATTAGTGACACTCTAAGGATATAAAAGATTACAAATAAAGTAAGCTTTGCTTGCCTCAAAGAACCAAATTGAACAACAAAAAGAAAATATCCGAATTCATTTGTCAAAGAATGTTCATTATTTAGTGGAACAAAATTCATCTTCAAAGCCATCAAGCGTTGGCCCAACCGTACATCTGATGTTTGTGAGGGTTTGCTTTTATCAGTTACTGAACTAACAAATATTAAGACACTTTTTGCAAGAGTTGTGGTTGCTTGTCATGATGTCCTGACTGGACTTAAATATTGATAATTAGGTTTTTCCCTCTGTGAGATCTCTCCATGGTTTGAAATGGTAACAATGATTTTTCTTTATTTCCTGTTCCATGTTGTTAGCAGAAGTCAAAATGTGCTATGAGATAGCTGTTGTGTTCCACTTCAGAGCTAGCTAATAAGACCTCTTTTATCTAATATCTGTACTTTCTTATTTAGCAGAAGATATTTATGTGTTATTCTTTTTACACTTAGAAAGTTCATATAAACAGCAGTTGGGTATGCAGCATCTAACAAATAAAAATGCTGAGTTGGAAATGGGGTGGACAGAAAAAGTCAACCAACTGCCAATATTCACCACGCTGTAATGAATGAAGCAGCACAGTGCAGTAGATAAGGCTGACCTCAAAGATCCATAGTTGATTATAGTTAGGGGATGCTATTCCTGGAGCATGAGGATTAGAAAGACAAACTTCAGTAAAACTAGTTGCAGTTAGTCTCCCATTTTCCATCCTTCCTCTCTGCTGGCAACAACTAATTACATGGCAAGGGGTGAGTGCCAGAATGCCACACTCTCTTCAGCAGAGCCATTGGCAACTTAAATAGCTTTGCACTATTTAGCTTTGCAAATGAAACTTTGCACTGCAGTCTACCAGAAGTACTCATGTGGCAAGACCCCTTTTTATCAAAGACGGGCGATACAATGCTTTTACATAAATGACCTAAACTTATAGCTAGAGCTTATTCCCAGGCATCTCACAAACACACACACAAACACAGCCTTTTTCTTTCTGTCAACTGAAACCAGGATGCATTAGCACTGAAATCCAGCACAGGAATGAAAGGCACGGAAAGAACAAAGAGATTTTCTGCAGGTCGTGCCACTAGGACAGTAAAAACCTTGATGCTTTAAGCCCTTGCACAACCAAGTCTTGAGCAGCTTCCAAATATTTTTACTACAATTTAGGAACCATATTTACCTAATGTGAACTGGAAGCTATTAGGGCCTCTCCTTTATCAGCGACACTGCTGTTACGACTGGATTCATTTTCTTGTTTGTAGGAATGCTCTCCTACATTTCTCCAGAGTAACAGAGACCATGCGGTAAGACTAACAGAAACTAGACTCTCGATGTGAAGAGTGGTAAAAACGTACCCAGAAACATGAGATCCAGTGCTAAGTCAGTGGTGGAAGTACATGAAAAAAGAAGAGATTTACTCCCGTTAAGGCTAGTAAAGTAGCTAATGTGTCAGCGGACATGTTGAGAAGCAAAGGAAACACAATTATACGTTCTGGAGTAATGTCAAGCAATAACAATTTCCACGATGATGGACTAAGCCATCACTTGCAGAGGCTTTTGGGGCAGGAAGGGAGGGAGAGGCGGTAGTCTGATAGGTTGTCAGTGGTAGCTCATTATGTATTTTTGACCATCAGCCCCTTGTAGGGAGGGAAAAGCAGCCACCCAGCCAGGGCAGGTATATAATCTGATTGATGCTTCATAAGTGGCTTTCAAAAACTTGACTGAGCATGAAATCTCATCATTAAAGTTTATGTCCTGAGTGAGTGGGGAAAAGAGAAAAAGAAGGAAAGAGACCAAACCAAAGGGAACCAAATCTGACAGGATGATGGCAAATTTACAGCCAGGCATCTACTTAAGCATGATTCCCAAAGCTAATCAGCCAAAACCTAAACAGGCTTCTGGTTTTGAAGGAAATTAAAGAAGAGGCTCACCCTCTCTCCCTGTGTAGAAACATAAAAGAAACCAAAAGCAATAAAATCAAAACCTGTGGGGATCCCTGGAATGGAAGTATCTGCTCTGTTTTACCACGGAGTCTTAAAGCACTGTGGAATAATCAGGCCTAAATAATCTAGGGGAACTATATCCATTAATTTCATGTTTAACCCTCTGCTTTTCTCTGGTTACGCAGAAAACATATACTGTTTAAACAGTTTCCAAGTCCTCAATTTCTGTCTTTATCTGCTTAATATGAGACGGGCAGGGGGAGAACATGGATATGATAAGATTGCATCCAAAAGACCCTTCCTGCCAGAGACAGGGGTTTTTAAAACTTCAGGAATAAAAAGGCCTATCAAGATCACAAAATAGTCTTACATAGCTAATTCT
>NW_009647236.1:3252554-3270707 GCF_000708025.1 Charadrius vociferus | reverse complement strand
TGGAATATTTCAGCAATATTCATTCTGATTTGAAAACAAATTGGTCTGCCTTGTTTTGCTCCCCCTTTTGTGTTCTTTTTGTGCAATTATTCTAGCTAATGAGTTTACTGGCAGAAATGTTCACAGAAACAGCAAATTTTAGTGGCCATTGGAGATTATTTGTGAAGAATGAATTTAAAATTCTTAATCATAAGCATTCACTGTGTAAATGCACTTCAAAGGCCTAGGCTCATCCCATCAGGGACTACCACTGCCCTAGGTAACCAATGTGTGTAATCAGAGCTAATCAGTCAGATCTGATTTCAAATATTCGCAATAAACAGATCATGGACAAGCTGCAAGTCAAAAATTATTCATAGAAATTATTTGACAAATGATTTTGAATGCTGAATAATTCAAGAAGATCACACATTGTTCACAGACAATTCCCAGAGAGAAAGAAGGGTGAAATTTGTTTTATAAGTTCACGATGGATTCTTCATCTAAGGCTGCTCAAAACACCCTGGTGAATAAGGTTAGCCTCAGCCTCTCATAGTTATTTCTAAAACATGAATATCTGAATGGCCACTTTTAAGGTGGTAGCACTGTTTTTGGGGTGCTCTGTGTGCAACTAGCCAAGCAAACATCCTCCTCCAACACTGTTTCAAGGTGCAAGAGGAACATGCACCTGTGAAGGACACCAGCTAGAATTATCGGCATCGCTACCTGTGCACACAATCTGTGACACTGAACAATGCTTCAGTGACCCAGAGTCACTTCGGCTGGCATTTGGCTTTAGTGACTCATTTGGAAGAGGATGGAAAATTTATCCTACTCACTCCCTTCCCAATCTTCTGCCCACGTGTTATTGATCCTTCCAAGAGGACAAAAAACCATCTAGTTGCTCCAATCACCATTAATAATCCTTCACTTCTGAGAAGAAACTTTGCTACTAGTCCTCCTGAACAGCACAGCAATGTTGTGGGTTTGTTTTTTATTTATGAAGAAATTAAATGAAATGTCCAGCTAATACAGTGGGGTATTCATGAAAGCAGACAATGTATTAAGATATGGGTTTAGACGTTCTACTGGCTGTCAAGAATGCTATACCAAATGAGTTAACAGGTAATAAAAACTCTCACTTTATGTTTATTGTCATGTTATTTCTTTGAAAACACATCACTCCTAGCATCCCACCACAACTGTATCCAAGTCTTTGAGCATCATCTGTCCAGTACTGGGCTCCGCACCCAAAGACAGAACAAGAGTCATGACCACAGCACTGAGAAAAGTACAAAGTTTAAGAAATGGGACATGAGGATACAGGAAAAGAAAAAAAATAAAAGAACAAGAATGACTTGTTTAGTCTACGAAAACCTGAGGTATGACACGATAACAGTCTCTCATTATGTAAAATGCAGCACAGATGATGGTGATCAATTGTTCTGCATGTCTGCTGAGGATAGAACAGGAGGTAATTAATTTAATTTGCAACTGAACGGAATTAGATTAGATGTTCAAAAGAAATTTCTATCTGTAAGAGTAAGAACTAGAAGTTCACTACCTCAGGCAGTTATACAATCTGTCTACCAGGAGTTTTTTCTTCTAAGAACAGGTTTGACAAACTTCTGTCAGAATGGCCTAAGCAACTTGATCCTCCCCTGAGCTGCAGGATGGACTAGAAAGCTTCTCGAGAGTCTAACGCTCTCATGATCTCTTTAAAAGCTCTGCTCCCATGGAAGTCTCAGCCTGTCTTCCAGGAGACCCCCTGAAGTACCCAAAACTACACCTCCACTGAAGCATGGGGAGTGTTACACAGCGGTTAGAGAGATTAGTATTGTCACACTCCAAACCAGAATGTTTTACTTCCTCTCTGCAAACCCAAATCATGCCATTTCTGTCTACTTCGTCTTACTGTAAGGATTGCGTTTTTCAGATGCAATGCAAAGGGTCACCTTGCCACCTAAAAAAAAAATAAAAATGCTCACCACAGAATTTGAAGATGAATTAGATTTATCTGCAGGATGCTTTAAATGTAAATTTTGCATGACTGGAAATAAAAGGATCTTTTATAGAAGCACCTATTCCTTCCTCACCAAATCAATGAACAGAAGTACCTTAAACCCCAGGAAGAAAGAAGATTAAACTAAAGAGAATGAAAGATTACAACTCACGTGTACAATTTTTTTTTTTTTTTTGCAGATTTAATTGCTAACACACACAAGAGACTCCAGACATACTGCAACTGCTGTTCAAAGTCTTATCACACTTGCACGCAGGTAAGTGCTGCTCCGAAGAGCCATTCACCAACACACCAGCTCTGGTGAAGACTTTTCTCCAGACTTTTAAAAATTCTCCTTATCTCTCTTTGAACACAGAGCATCTCATGTTGCCAAGGTAACATTATATGCTGCTTTTCTAACAATTAGAACACTTTTAAAATCTTTTTTCTTTTTGCAAGTCTGGGTAAGTCAATGTTCTCTACTCTAGAAGACCAAATAGAGCTGCACACTCTCAGGTTTTCCCCCTCCCATGCTCTGCTGTTTTTGAACCTACTTCCATACTCATGAAGAAAAGCACCATGTCTACCTTTCCTGCATTCTGAATCTCCTCCATTCCTCCAAGACAAAGCCAAATGTTTCGTACGTTCTAGACAACACAACCCACAAGGATTTATTCATGTTTGCAACTTTTCTTCATTTTGATCATATCTCTACCTTTTCTCAGTTGTTATTTGTGCACACATATGGGGTTAGTGTTTACAGATGTTAGGGGTGACAGCTTGAAGAACACAGGGCTAGCTAAGCTAAAATAAAGCACAATCAACCAAAACATTACATAAAAATTTTATATAGAACAAAAGACAAAATGTTTCCAGCCCTGGAACTCTATGCTACCCTGTAATCCTGGCAGAAAAGCATCTTTCTTCTCGTAACCATCTCCTCTAGTCCTTGCCCATAATGTTTTAAGTGCAAGGAAACAGGTTTCATCACTGCACCTCTTGCAGGATGTTCTCTGAAAATTTCCAGCCTCACATGTGAACTAGTGTGTCCTGATACACAAAGAATGTTACGAGCGATATTGCACAGCCTGTGAGGGCTTGCAGGTGAGCAATCATGTACTTCTGATCAACTCAGTTTTGCCTTGGGTCAGAGGTATTCTGCCTCCATGTGAAACAGCTGCTCTTGCCAAATTCCGACAGATGGAAGGGTTCCTTGCACAAGTCAAATGCTGTTTCTGTAAAATTGGAAGTAGACGCTCACAGAAACAAAGCTCTTCTTTTTCTCTGCCTCCCCTGTTGCACCCTCTGCCGCCCCAATACCAATTCTAGGTGGTGAATCAAGCAAAAAAGTCCATAGGAGGTAAGTGGAAAGATGTAAGGATAGAGAGAGAAATCACCTCCACAAACCAATTTGGATATTCCTCATGCTTTTAACTTCCGTTTTTAACTTTCTGACCTAGTCCAAGTCAGTTTATTTTTTGTTTATCATATAAGCAAGAAGCTAATTAGACAAACTCTACCATCGCCAGTCAATCAGATACAACACAGCTGACTGTACTTTGAACACCAAAAGTGTCCTACTCTTGATAGGGCTAAGGATTTCACCCTGCCATTTTTACTTAAATTTGTTGAAAACAATACTGTACAAACTGTATGAAATGGCTGTAAAAACCAAGTCTGGCTACCATGACCTTGTCTGCTCCATCTCCCACCTGCATCAATATCCAGTTAAATTGAACTAGTAGCAATTTTCCTGTAAAAGTTGACAGTGCTGTAGACAATGCTTCTGAGTGTTTCCAGGCCTAATGGGTAAAACGTTATTCTCCCTGCAATAATTATGGGTTCTATAGTACTTTGAGGAAAATTGCTGTGGACAATACATAAACACTTCAATGCTGTGATGACATGACTGGTGCAATGACTTTTGGGTGAAAAGGTTCAATGCCATGATAGCTGTGGAATGGCTGATAAAATTTGCATGCTTTTCTACCGATCTTGTACATTTCTGTGAGGTTACAGGAAGCTGTTAGGAACTAACATTCCTAAAATAACCTTCATAACTAATTAATTGTATTGCAGAACCAAAGGCCAGAAGCAGTCCTTCCCGGTGACTGTCTGACTGTCCAAGTCAACAGACAAGCTGGTGTGCGGAGGAGAGAAGGGAGGAAGGAGGTGTGTGGTTTAGGCCAAATTGGCTACTGGGGACCTGGGGGACCCCAGATGGGACCGACAGATGCTCCCCTCTACCCCTCTTCAAAGAGAGGGGCAGAGGAGGGAAAGGAGACTAATGAGTTTAGAAGGAACTAAACTACTTTAATGAAATATTAATAATAAAATAAAAAAGAAATAATGAAATATATACAAAACCATATCAAGCTCCTGAGATGACAATCACAACACCGTCTGGCACTGGGGCAGTCCCTGGCTGGACTCAGTGACGGATGGGAACTGGATTCCGGATCTGCATTCAGGATTGGGATCAAAGGCAGATGAACAGAGTCCTCCTCAGATGTCAGCCATTGAAGGAAGAGAGCTGACCCTTTGATCCCCAACTTTTATACTGAGCATGATGCAGATGGGATGGAATACCCTGTGGGTCAGTTTTGGGTCACCTGTCCTGTCCTCTCCTCCCTACAGATGGGACCCCTCTACGCTTTTCCGCTTCCGACCCTCCAACGGGGCAAAGAACAAAGTTGGTTGCCCTTGGGTGTTATAGCAATAAGTATAAGCAAGAGCCTCTCTGCATACCGTGCCTGGGCTTCAGCTATAAACATAGGTCTTAGCACTCTGAGAGAGTGAACATTGTCTGCACAATATGCTGTTAATTTTGGTAGTTAGAGAGGCCCACTAAGAAGCAAAGTTACTGAACAAAATTGGTTCCGCTCTACCTCAAACCAGGACAGGAGGCAATGATTTATAACTCAGATCTTGGGAAGGTTTAAGCAATACTAATACTTGACAAGTAAGGCATTTCTGTTCTTAGCATGTCTCTCAGGCTCTGGTAGTTTGCAGCCAACTCAGAATTCACTGGAACGTTCCTACCAGCAACATGACAAAATCTTCAAATGGCCTCAAGCTGAGGGTTTGGGGAAGAAATGATACTCTGTAAGTGATGAAGATGCGGGATGTGCAAGTGACACACAGGGAACCTCAGCGGTCCGCCGTGGCTGAGCTGAGCATGCCCCTGCTGTCTACCTACTGAGACTCATATACGCATCCTGAACCAGGCAGAGATAGAGATTGCTGTGCTGTCTGTCCTGGGATGCACACCTAGCACAGCTGGCAACCACCTCTAAAGTGTTCCACAGTCGCATAAGGCTCTGCATCAGCCTCTGCTAAATCATAGAATCACAGAATCATAGAATGGTTTAGGTTGGAAGGGACCTTGAAG
Organism: Charadrius vociferus; assembly: GCF_000708025.1. Lineage (NCBI taxonomy): Eukaryota > Metazoa > Chordata > Aves > Charadriiformes > Charadriidae > Charadrius > Charadrius vociferus. The sequence continues at coordinate 3,265,335 of NW_009647236.1, read as the reverse complement.
ATCATGGAGTTCCAACCCCCCTGCCATGGGTAGGGACACCTCCCACTAGAACAGGTTGCTCAAAACGAAAAGCACAGTTGTTAAAGGCCTGAGAGTTAAGAAGCTGCGTGCACTGCAGCAAATTCAGTTACTCTGCTGAAAAATTTCTTCAGGTTTACCTTGGTAGATAAAAATCCAAGATGTTAGTTGGGATAAGGGGGGTTGAGGAAATAAACTGTGTAAAATAAAAAGACATAACCTATTAAAAATGATGGCTCTAATTTTGGCTTTTAGTACAGGACTTGGGTCGATGTGTTTTTCAGTTTGAAGATAGCACACACCAAATACCTAGGTACAAGCAACAGCTTATAGGCTTTTGAACTCTTTACTCTAGGTACCTGAAGCTTGCTTCTGCTCCCATTAGTTTGCTCTGCCAGTGACTTCGGGCCTAAAAAGGTCCACACCGTGAACACTATTCACATGGAACTTCCAATCTTCAGTACCACTTGGGTTCCTCTCTGAAAATTTTCTTATTTCCAGCACTGCTCATCTACTTCAAGCCCTTCTGAATGTTGTAAAATTCCCCAGAGCTTTCTCATTCTATGAATTTGCTTTTTTAAAACACTTAAAGAAGAACAACAACCAAAATATCTGCTGAAGTGAACTATTACCATGTAAATCCCCTTTGGCTCAAACATTAGGTTTTTTTCAAGCTGAATAGAGAATACAGCAGGAGAGGGGGAAGTGGAGCAGGACTGTTAAGAGATGTAAAGCAAACAAGCAGGTCTTTGACACCCAATGAATTTATCAACATTTTTTTTTCCCCCTTCTTCTTAAAACCTCTGGTATTGCAGAAACCAAATACAAATGCTTACTGATGCTGCAGCCAAATGACCACTTTGGAAAGGCAACAAGGACAGAAAAGGATGGTAAATCTTATTAAGATGCTGAGATCTTGGCGTCATTTGGCATTCCCCCACATCATGGGAAGAGGAGACAGAAACAACTCCACACAGGAGCCTTAATGTTCATGAGAATTTACAGTGCCTACTAGCTCTGCTCCTAGAGAACTCAAGGGGAGAGCAGGTTGTGGTCCTCCCTTTCACACCTCTGTTTTTTGCCCACTGAAGGATTTATTGAACTCCTTTTGTCCTAATTTATTTTTATTTATTTTGACACATAGCAGCAAGGGAAAGAAAAAGAAGAAACTGATAGTAAGGTAGAATAAATAATAACCTCTGCTTCCAGTTATTCCCCTTCAATTATTATGCAATATCTTTCACACCATCTGAGGAATGAAATGGGACCAAGAATTTTCTCAAGAGCTGTGATCACTTCTTCCATAGCTGACTGTCATCCCCAAACTATATATTTTGTTGTTTATTTTGCATACCCATCAGTGATCATACTAATAACAAATGTCTCACTTTGCTGTTTATGTTCATTACTCACTGAACATGCCCGGCCTCTCACACATTAAAGAGGTACCTGAGGTTCATGGTGATTTCTGGATCCAGCCCTTGTTTGCTGGGACATGGAGTAACCCGTCACCTTTCCATTTTGAGCTAAGATAGTGCTCAGCCTCACAGAGGTTAAATGCTCTCTTAGTTCTCCTTTAACTTCTCATTTACTTGCTCTAGAAACATCCTTATAGGAAGGAAAATTAAAATGTAGTATTGCTGCAAACTGCCATCAAAAAGGACCAATTTTCCTCCCACCTCATCCTGCTTTACAGAAGTATAATTGCACTTATCTGAGCGGAGCTATTCCAGATTCCCTATGTGAGTACCTGTGTGCGTGCCTGTGTGGGAGACAGAATATATGTGTAGGATCAGTTTTAGACCTTTCCAAATGCAGCGCGTAACACTGTACGAAATGTCCCACATGTACCTCATGTTTGGTGTCTTCCAGAGATAAGCAAACCTTTCACTGCCACCTTCCTCTGGCCTGGCCTTCCTCACCCTTCCATGAAGCACAACTTCCTTAACTGTCAGGTCCTTATACTTTAGGCACAATCCTCTCTTGATGAAAGCAGATAAGCCCTAGGGCTGCTGGATAGCTAGAAGGTTAGTAATTACATTGGCCTCTCCTTTAGCATCTCCTCTCTTAGAGCTGAGAGGGATGTGTGAACTTCAACAAATCAGAGTTGCATGATCACCATGGAAACGAGGGATGAGCACCTTTTGTGATGAAGACAAATGACTGGTGAGAGGGTTCTGTCCTCCCTCCCCCTTATTGTTTTGCATTAAATACCTAAAACTTTGGAATCTGAAACAAGTCAAGAATGTTAAGCAGATATAATAGCAACAGCTCAGAGCAGTCACGTAAAGAACAGTTTATGTCCCCTCACAAAAGATGTTCACAGGTACCTTCAAAATCTCATACTGGCTTAAAGAGGTATGGGATACTTTTGGTTCACAGGACAGCCCCAGGCTGGGAGACCAAAGGGAGCTGCAGGGCAATGATGCTTTTGACATGTTTGAGCTGATTCTATTCCAAATGGAATTTCATGTTCTCAGTACGGCGCAGCATAAGGTGCAAACAGGTGTTCGCAACCCACATGTCGGTAAGAGATCTCATGTGGGGGTAGGCAGCACTGTCATGTTATTTCACTGGAAAATCTTTAAGTGAAAAATAGTATTGGGAAATTGGAAAGGCATAATGGCTTGTGTGGGTTTTTTGTGCCCTGATACTCCATACATTTTCTCTCCTTCCCCCACCCAATAACGGGAATTTTCCACTTCCTCCTGACCAGAATCCATAGAAATGTTCAATGTGCAGACAAATCGTCTTCATTACTGACAACCGAAGCTGTGTGCTTCTACAGATAATGTCTAGTGCTGTAGCACTCATGTTTTAAGAAGAAGCTGAACTCCCCTGTCCTAGATATTGTAATGTGACCACAGTAAGAAAGAGACTAAGGCCTGCCTCAAAAAACTTTAATCTAAGATGACAAGACAGCGGAAAGATGGAAGGCAAGAATAATTATTTTTACTTCACAAGGCTGTACCTTCCTTATCCAAGAGGCAACTCAATGGTTTCCCAAGGTCTCAGATACAGTACATGCCTGCAGCTGAAACTGAACCCTTAAGTCCTGGCTTCTACTGCCTTAATTACATAATTAGCATCTTTCTGTAATGCAGCTATCACTAACGCATCATTCAACACACAATACCTAAATAAATGGAAGTACCAAATGCTACCCCACTAGAAGGTGCATGCCCTTTAGCATCCACCAAAACTAGCTTGTTAGCAGGAAGGGTACCTCAACATAAAGCAAATAAAATTTCCCACAAGAATACCATTCTTCCATAAATAGGCTTTGTCTTGTCCTTGGCTTTGCTTGTATGAAGACATAGCCTGAATGCTGTCTGCAGGAAAGGTTCCTACAGCTCACCTTTCCTGAGCTTCCTTTATCAACCGACTTCCATCTAACTTGCCTGGACACTAGGCCTCAGAGAACTCGTCTGGTCCTTTCTCATCAAGATCTGCAGATCTCCCTGCGCCTTCAGAAGTCTTCCATTTCCCCTGTGTTGTATTTTTTCCCCCAATATAGCTTTCAAATACATCGAGTCATGATACCTGAACAACACCTAGAACATGAACATTCCAGGTTGCTTGAGGTGAGTACTTATTATTGTAAGGTAAAGAATAAGTACTCCTAAGCTGAAGCTGGGTCATATAAAATGCTATACAAGCATATTAAAATCCATCACAGAAACACAGAACAGGTGTTACGGTATATCAGTAAGTAGCAGGTGTATACAGAACACAAAGCCCACAGTGCCATAGGTACTATTCTACATAAGTACTTACCACCTGAAGATACAAACAATTCCTAAGCTGAAAGGAGACCTTTGGTGGAGTAAAGGCTACATGCAAGATTTCTCATTTTTATGTTTTGATGCTTTCAGAAGAATGCGAATATCTTGTTTTCATCAAACAACACAGTTGCTAATTTATTGATGCTTATTTTTGCCTCTCAAAAGTGCGACACATCTGCAGGGATGGAACTCAAGTTTGATTTCTTTGAAAACATATGCCTCTGCACTTGTACTGAAGCATAAGCTCTAACAGATCTTAACATTACACAGCTTAGATGCTCAGCTCAGCAATGCTGCTTCTGTACACACACAAAGCCATGTAATTACAATATATTAGGTAGATGCTTCAGACATGCAGAGCTGACATAACTATGCAAGGAAACTAATACATTTAAGTGATTATGGCAAAAACATTATTCCACAAATGTGTGCGTGTTACATAAAACAACTTCATTCATCTGTTCACTTTCAGCAAACTCACCAGCTAGTGAATTTCCTGCCAAGAGTCTTCATATAAAAAAATGACTTTAAGAGAATATAAGCAATTTTTAATCCATTCAAAACTGTATTGGGGAAATACTATATCCCCTGCTAAGAACAGGGTCATGGGGTGACCTAGGACTCCAATCACAGCTAGCAGGTATAATAAGACACATAATGAACTGATGGAAAACACACTATTAGTTAAAGATTATTCAAAACCCAGAAATGTCTTTATGGATGTTAGCTAGCAAATAACTCTGAATGACAACTAACTCTAAGGAAATCTTAAACTTGTCAAATCAATTCTCCTCCAGGGGTTCACAGAACTCCAAAATGGAACAGGCAACAATGACAGACAGGGAGAGGTCATCATACAACCAGTCGTATCTCTCTAAGAGGCAGATCTCCACAAGCCTTCCCAGCCTTCTGAAATGAAGTAATAACAACAAAATCATTTCTAGGAGCATATTGAAGGTCCACTGAAAGCTATCAGGACTTGTCTCAGCATGAATAGGCTTAAAACTTGGCCACTGATTAGCTTTCAAGCTGTTGGGACTCTGCAACAGACAGGTGTTTTCTCTGGCATGTGTCTGGATCATCAGTATGGGAACAGCTTTTGTCATACTACTGCTTAAGCTGATTTAAATGTAATAACACGGTATAGTGGTAGGAGGAGCAGCATAATAATCCAAGGAATAACTCCTGAAAGAGTAGCAGGGACTTTGCCTTACCTCACACTGCTATTTTCTCAAAAAGGAAAGATGAAAACAATCAACAAGAAAAAACCAATTCCATCCCAATCCTATGAACTGTTTGCTGATGATGACTTTATGAGCTAGCTCATTCACCTTCTGGGACCTGCCTGTGCTGCTCTTAAGACACACGGACAGAGCTGTGCCAAGGCCCCAAAGAGTTTCTACAAGCAAGCAGATATATTGTACCTTTGTGTAGGAAGACTACGCAAGCTCACATAGTACTCAAGGCAAACTCTTACCAGCCTGCAGAAAACAAAACAATTACGAAAGCATACATACCATCAGCAGCCTCCCATTTCACCGATGCTCAAGTGTCAGTTGTGCTAGTGTTCACAGATGAGTGATGGAGAATCTATTCCAGTGTGACTCAGACAGTAAGGTCTGAGCAAACCCCTTCTTCCTAGATTTTCTATTTAGGAGCCCCCCCTGACCTGTCCACTCATGAGACCTTGAGCTTCTTCTCCATAGTTACCCAGCCAGCAACACCAGAAGGATGGAAAGCATTGAGGTACAGGCAGAAATCACTAATCCATGTGATTTGGTTTGCCCTGTGCTAACTGGCTGCATCTACTTCTGCCATACAAGAACAATTGGGTTCACTACAAATGCCTAATGTTATTGTTTCTTTGTTTTACCTTAGGGTAAAATATTAATTTTCTGTGGAAAGAGTCAGCAGTAATATTGTAATACACACTTGCACTAACAATCATCACATTGTTCTAACAGGAATTTCTAGTAACCTGAAAAATTAGAGAGTCCCACAGCACTACAGTTACACCAGTATCCTTAACTACCCACGGGGAGCTCAGGCACTGAGTGGTAAGTGGCTTGGCAAATTCAAAGAGGACAACTGGAAGAGGTGATGCACAGTCCAGGTCTCCCGGTGTTACAATCCTTTGGTGCTTTAACTGCTACACAGCACTGAAGTCTGGAAAAATGCCAGCAAGGCCCATTGAGGACCCACTAAAAAGAAAGGATAGGGATAGCAGCAAGTCCAAAACCGCCTGCTGCCTAGCCCTGCTCAGTGTAGTCGGAGCCTGGATGCTCTTTTGGCTTGGATCACTTTTCTTCAGGCAGATAAAACATACTTCTCTAATGCGCACCCCCCTTGTCCCATGTGTAGTGGAGAAAGCTGAGGTGGATCATAACAGGGCCCTTTTCTCTGACTGTTTTTGCCATTGAGTTGTTTTAATATGCACTAAGCAGCCGCTCTCTTTGCAATTCATTTTCCTGCTTGCTCCCAGCAATGCCCCGTTGTTTAGACACTTTGATGCACTAGTGTCTACGAACAGCTTGCCAGCAGCACCCACAGAAGCAGGAACATTTCTAGACCTCAAAAGACTGACCTAGAGACATTTTTTTTTCTTAAAATTGACATTTTAACAGAGCACCAGAAGCAGGAGTCCTGCTTGGACTGCCTTATTTCCATCTTCATGTAGCTCGTGGATTTAAAGGGACAAGGGAACATTTAAAGCATCCCCTTACAGGCTAATCTCATCACTTAGGTTTTCTGATTGTCATTTGCTGGCTCAGGTTGAGATGCTTCCATTTATTCAGTTCTTCTCACTGGACTTAATTAAGCTGTGGAAGTTATAAATAACCAGACTGCAGGATCAGTCTCATTAAAAATTAAAGTCCATTAAAAAAAATCTGGACTATTCGTATTATCGCATGAAAACCCACTATATGCTTTTCTTTTTTAATGAGAAAATATGCAGATTAAGCCACTCAAGAGTCTTCTTTCTCTGCAGCTTTGATTTTAATTTTAAAAGTGCAAAACTAAAAAAAGTTTTGAAGCTGGGAAACTTCACTGCTACCACCAAACCTGCTTTTGATTCCCTTAGGAAGAAAAGCCAGCTTCAGAACTATTTTTCCCCTAATCTCTTCATCACAAAAATAATGATCTTTTCTTGGATTTAAACGTTACTTTGTAGTATTTTCAGCCTACACAGTTCTTGGTTGTGCTACTGCATGAAGTCTCGTAACAGGAGAGAAAATAGCTTGCTGCAGTGAAACAAATTAATCTACTTCTGCTACCCTAGTTGAGTACCTTAACAAAAACTACACTGACAGCACAAGTTTAGAGAGAACATCAGATTTCAGTTCCCGTAATGATCTTAGGGGAATAAGTACCATAATCTGGGATTTATATTTTGAAGCTACCCTTTTGAATTTCCATTCATGTGACAAATTGCTGTGGATACAAAAAAAATATGAACCATCCCTAAAAATAATCACTGTTAATAACACCAACATTTTTTCTAATTTTCCCCCTGAATTTTGACATCAGGGTTGAGGCTATAAATACGTTATATTTCCAGATATTTTTCTGCAACCAGAACAGCAGAAAACTGTTTCTTATTTTGCATATTTAAAAAAAAATAAAGCAAGCTGAAGTACTCACAAATACATTTCAGCTGTTGGGGTCTTTCAGGGCAGAAGGATGCTCACAAGGCTCATCACAAATTCATGGGTTGGCAACACGATGCCAACGGAAAGCACGCTGCTTGACAGGCACTGCTTCCCAGGAAAATGAAGAACTATATTTGGCACCATCGGAGATACTTCCGAGACACCCCTTAGGGTAGAAAACTGCCTCTAAGGGGGTGGTGCAAATATATGAATGCGGACACTACGTTTTTCTGTCTTGGTAAGGTATTTTTCACCCTCTAGGTATGAGCCAATGCAGAAGGAGCAGCGGTTACACCGCCAGAGAACAGCAGGCCCAGATCTTGCCAGAAGCAAAAACCAATTCAGCGAGGAAGAAAATGATCCCCTCTCTTCCATCTTCCCTCGGGCTTCCTTACAACTTCTCTCAACCACTTAGAGAAGCCAGGCTCCCAGGGACAGAAACACCAATATAATCCTCAGTCCCTTAAATGTAAAGACTATCTACCCAAGTGTCAGGGGGAGAAAGTGCATTCAGGCCATTTCAAGACTTGGTGATAATTCTTGTTCCCAGGCCATTTGTAATGATGCCTCATTTTCTTCCAATGCCATATAACTTCTCTATTATCTACTGGCATTACAGCTGTTGATTTCTTGTTTTCTCTGATGGGACTGTGCAGAGACTTTTTAAATCCAGTGCCTGACAAGAGTTTCAGGGGGGAATGCCAGAAAAATGACCACAGATTATTCTTAAATTGCAGCTGCAAAGTCCTACCCAGTGGTTTTGTAACCGCCATCAGAAAAGGACTAATGGTAATAGAAGAGATATCTGCAATTGCCCCCCTCAGACAAGCTATATGTAACGTATTCCCTATAATAAGGAGCTCTGCTTTGAACCGACGCATCAACCTTAATAAGCTATGCTACTCCTACTGCTGCTGCTAAGAGGTTGTTTGGCCAGTTCGTTAAACACCATTTTTTTCTGGGGTTTGAAATCTAGCAGCGCTAAATGTATTTGCTGTGAAAATGACATTCCCGGCACCACATCTGGGGAAGAATTGTTGGAGAGAGGATTTCATTTCATTAAAATTTGGGTTTTGTCTTATCAGGTTTTCCTTTTTTCAATAGCGCGCCGAGTCAGATAAGGCAGTGGTCTTGTCACAGCAGCCCACAAAACGGCTTACTGCACAACGCTACTGAAACGCAGTCGCTTCCACAGCAGCAAGCAGTTAGCAGGAAAAGCACGGAACAGTTTGGCTGAAGAGAGAAAAAGGAAACTACGGGCAACGTAATAGAAACTACCACTCATTCCACGTGGATTGCAACAGTATGATTATTTTTATGCCCATGCTGCGTAGATGGGCCCTGTTAGGCTTTCAGGTCTTTTCAGAATGAACAGCCTCAACCTGTATCACAGGAGCCTGACAGCAGGCTGCTGGAACGGGGCGATGATAGCGGTGCTAGATGGGACTAAAGTGGGCACCCTGCAGAGAGCATCTCAGTCTCCCTGAAAATGGTCCATGAATGATCTGTGAACTGCACATGGCTGGGCTGAAATTCCAGAGGAGTAAAAAAGCCCCTGGACAGACATACCAGGCAGAAGACAGATAGATAGAGGGTGATGACAAGTACAGAAACAAAGGAGGAGACACAGGGCCGCTCTGATCAGGGCTTACATGTGTCACCCCGACAGTTACCCTAAGGAGAAAGTGCAGACCACTATGTCTTTCTCTCCAGATCACATTAACCCTTCAGAAAGAAAGAGGGGGCTGGATGATTCAGTAACTCTCACAATCTGTTTCAGGCTCTAAAGAGAAGCAGATGCTGTTTCCTCTCTCCCCTTCCTCATCTCCTTCCCTTTTAAAAACAAAGAGCCCTGCAAAATCATTCTTCTCCATGCAGAACAAATAGTTCATTAGCGTTTGCCTTTATGAGAGTGGGCGAGTAGATTTTGTACCTTGTCTGATCAACGTTTGTGCCAATTTTTCAAGGCTGCCTTACTGGAGCAGACGCAATAACATTTTATTATACAACCCAGAATCCAAAGGGATACTTAGCATGCACTGAATCAGCATCAGCACAAATCCCCTGGCTAGTTGCACTGAGGGCTGCGCCGGCTCTGCAACAGCCCTTGCAATCTCTTTAGTCAAGAAACGGATGAGGGCTGATCTAGTGGTGAGGGAGAGCGTAACCAGAGACATAAATATATTACGTCCAGCTTGGATCCTGACAACTTCAGTTTCCTTTGATTTAGCTTCCCCACCCACAAAGAGAGAATGGAAACATCAGCGACAGCTCCTGGACCTCCCTGGTAGTTTGCAAGTACATACAGCTTCTCAGACGGGAATGCCAGAGAAATGGATGAGACTCTCTTCGCACCAGCGTTAAATAATCAACATATCGTGACTGTACGGACAGGCTCTAAAATGGCTCCAGTGGGAAACAGACTGGAAGACTAAAGAAGAGGAAAGAAACAGAGATGTGAAAAAGAGCAGAAGAGAGGGAGATGAAGGAACAGGAAAACGAAAGCAAAAGTTTTGCAACATTGGCTACACCATCTCTTTGGCAGGGGTTCTATGAACCCCGATGCACTGCTCAGCCTGGCCATTTCCAAAGATGGATTAGCAAATTAATGTAAGCAGAGCATAAAGTTGCTGACTGTGGTGGCGTTGAGTCACCTTGGGCCTCATCAGCATTGCTAAACATTGCCCGTAACCTTTCCATTATCACTGAGGGTCTGCACAGCACCAGGACCCAACTGCTCCAATAATTTCAATTACTTTCCCTGACAAATTTTATGTTTCATGTATTTTACTGGCCTGATAATTATGATTTCTCTCATTTCTCGCTATCGAGCTTAATGGGTTCCAGCACGAGTGTACGGTTTCAGAAATGAAGTTCCACTTGAATTCACAAGTTATTATCTACTTTCGCTAATGGAATTGGAAAAAAGAGAAAGAGTGGGAAAGAGATAAAGGATGAGTAGAGAAGGGAAAGCAGAGAGGAAGAGACAGACGCACGCACAAAAAAAGACTCAAGAAAACACATTGACAAAGGGAAAAACAAGAGAGTAAGAATAGAGACTACGTTAAGACAAAGATGAAGCACAAGGAGGACAAAAAACAAAAAGGACGTATGAGAGAACGAGATAAAGACCAAGACAGAGAGAGAAAAACACAGAAAAATGGATACACAAACAAATGAGATCAGCACAAACGACAGTAGAAAAAACCAGCAACATTAAGAGCATTAAAAATGCTTTCTTGCATCATGACTGAAGAGTTGGTAGGTTATCTCAAACCTTGGGCAGACAGCAGAGATCTCAGCTCTGCACCTTCTCCTACTGACCACAGAGGAAATGATTAATATCTCCAAAATAATCTTGCTGGCAGTGGTAGATCTCCCAATTAGAGCTCGGCTGGAAATTAATCTTTTAAAGTGTGTTAAAGATCCTGGGGAAAAAATGACTGCAAAATGCACTTTTTCTATCATGGATCTGCCCTTCAAGAAGATTTAATCAAATTTGTTGTCTCTACTGACCACATTGTCATTGCTCCCTCTTTCCATCAGCCCTGGAATGTCAGAAGAGGTATACAGAGTCAGTTGGAGCTATTGTTATTTGCACATCATCAGAATTGTTTAGAAAGAAGAATAAAAAAGTTAAAGTAACAATTAAGTACCAATCCCAGGCATTGCCATCCAGCAGTAACTGGTGTCTCCCTTTCCATTTCTACCTCTGAAAATATCTACCTATATTTAAATAAAAGACCGATATTACCTCCTTCCCCACCTGTACACAGAACTCAGCATGAAAACAAGAAAAACTGTCCTAATGTCAGCGAAGAAAGAATTTACAGCAGTGACATTACAGAGGTGAGGGCAGGACTTGTCTTCCCAACTTTTTACTGTTGCCTAAAGTGGGCAAGTATATCTATCAGGAAAACTTTTGAAGCTGAAAGCCAGAAAATAAAGGTTTTTCTGTAAGCTGTAAGAAGTTGCTAAAAGAAAACAAACATCCCTTAATGTTGCTATCTTGACAGCAAAACATTTCAAAGAATTAATGACCCACTTTATGAGAGATGTTTATGGAGATGATGTTCAACTCTCCTGCCCAAGCCCAAAGGCAAAAGGCACAGGGACACAAATAACCCGGTTTGGGATACTGTGCTTATTTAGGATGCAGACCATCTGCAACAGGGTTAATGTTACTGGAGCACTGAGATGAAGAACGTACATCTACAATGCCATCATACACTGTCATTGTCATGGTTCACTGGTGGAAAGGTGTTGCTCTGTAAATCACTTACAAGCAAACCTTGAATGTCATGAGCTTATACACAGCCTTGAGCAGGACAGAAAAGTGAATACAGTAAGCAGAGCTATAACAGGTAATAAATGTCTTAATCTAAAGATTTTTTTCTAGATCTTCAGGGAGATGCGTGAGACAATCATTGAAAACAGAAAATTGAGACTTCAAAATTTCTTCCCAAGTAAACATTCTAAAAATCCACTTTAGGTCAGTCTTCATTTCCCCCCAAGATTTAAGTCCCTCAAAGTTCTCATGATAAAAAGTCACTCTAAACAAGAACAATCATCAAAGCTGTATTCAAAAACAGCTAAATGGGAATTCCCAATTACCCTTCAAAATCAATTTTAAAGAAAAAAAAAATCCTTTTCTAACAGAAGTTTTAAAGAACATTTTTCTGACCACTCTGAATGTTGCTATTAATTACTTCTGTTCTGTTGACAATACTTGAGGTGTTTACAGTAAACCTGCAAATCCTCAGAGGTCAGTAGTGGGACCTGTACTGTTCAACACCTTTGTCGGCGACATGGACAGTGGGGTTGAGTGCACCCTCAGCAAGTTTGACGATGATACCAAGCTGTTTGGTGAGGTAGACACACTGGAGGGGAGGGATGCCATCCAGAGGGACCTGGACAGGCTGGAGAAATGGGCCCAAGACAACCTCATGCAGTTGGCCAAGTCATGCAACAAGGCCAAGTGCAAGGTCCTACATCTGGGTCGGAGCACTCCCAAGGACAAATACAGGCTCGTCGGGGAATGGCTGGAGAGCAGCCCTGAGGAGAAGGACCTGGGCGTGCTGATTGACAAGAAGCTCAACATGAGCCAGCAATGTGCGATCGCAGCCCAGAAGGCCAACCATATCCTGGGCTGCATCAAAAGAAGTGTGGCCAGCAGGTCAAAGGAGATGATTCTGCCCCTCTACTCCACTATTGTGAGACCCCACCTGGAGTACTGCATCCAGCTCTGGAGTCCCCAACATAAGAAGGACATGGACCTGCTGGAGCGTGTCCAGAGGAGAGCCACGAAGATGATCTGAGGGCTGGAGC
>NW_009647236.1:3217164-3252383 GCF_000708025.1 Charadrius vociferus | reverse complement strand
TGACCCTGCCCATGGCAGGGGGGTTGGAACTCGATGATCTTCAAGGTCCTTTCCAACCTAAACCATTCTATGATTCTATGATTAATTTCCCTGCATGTGTGATGGCACTTGGTCAGCCACTAGAAGAACATCTACAGCTTCACAACTTCACTCCTAAATGCCTCTAAAAGGAAAAAAACCTGTAATTTTAATCCTTGCAAGATCCTCAAGACTAGCACCATTAACAAAGGAAAGAAAAATAAAAGAATAAAGGATAAGGTCTCTGCTGCTTGCAATTACTTTTTTTCATGTATTTCTGGTATTTATCCCTTGAAGGGCGCAAACTGCTTCAAAGGGTTTTAATCAGTGCCATATATCTAAAAGCAAAAATACCTCTGCATCTAAAGTGAAGCTGTGGCCATTTCACATGTATGACTCATTGATATGCCAAGGAGGAGTTCCTCCTTGGAATCTCCTTGGTAGGGACCAGTGATATGTCAAGTGATATGCTGTAGAGGGGTATATCAGGGAGGGACATCAAGTCCTTGACATAAGGGACTTGATGGATATAACCAAAAGGATATATCGCTAGGGTGATATTCTTTCAATATGTCTCCCTGAATGCAGCACAATCCATCCTGCTACCAGCAACACATCACTGGGCCTCCCAAAAAGTCTGAGAAATATAACTAATTTTTCAATGGACCAGGTTCTTATACACAGGGTTTTAGGTCCATCCACAACCCTACTTTATATAGCAGCCAAAAAGAGCCAGTGGTGCAACTTTTTTTTTTTTCATTACTCTTCATTTGCTCTTCAAAGCCCTGTAGAAATGAATGGTCCCGCCAACGCCAATACTCTTTCACGGTTTGTCTCTCATTGTTCTGATGTTGAATGGAGGTAAGAACAGCCAAGAGAGGGCTCCTCACTATTCACTTTTTTTTTTTTTTTTGTTCTCATCTGTGTCCTGTCTTTCTCTGCCAATCTAAGAAAGAACAACAATCAGAAAGGAAGGATTCTGGCTAAATAAGACTTCAAACGCAGAAGAATATGCAGAGCTTACACAAGAGTTTATGATGCTGGAGACATGGTGAGGCCACCATATGTACAAGGAGTGAAGCACACAGAGTTTCTTATTCCACAATGCAAAGACTGAAGAGAAGCAACTCTAAAGTTATGTAGTAATGCAAACTCAGCCAGAAGGACTCTGTAAATGCTCAAGAGTATGCTTATTTAGTGACAGTGACTTGAAAACTAAACGCATCAGGACTCATATCGCTATCCAGTGATAGCTTCTCAGGAGAGCTAATAGTTTAGTGAAGTCCACGCCAAATACCTTGTCGCAGCACACACGGTGTTCCAGGAAACTAGATTATCCCCAGTGAACACAATAATCAGCTCTGAGTTTCTCAACAGCATGGGGGAGACCGAAGGTTGCCATCAATGGATGACAGCTGGGACCTCACCATTCCTGTCCCAGGAAGGGGAGGAGATCCCCGCAGGGTCAGGCTTGCAGCATCTGCTGGGAAGATGAGGAAGGCAGGGGCAATCCGGGCTCCAGCCACCCTTGCTGCACCCTTCCTTTCTCAATGCTGGTGGTGGTTGTGCTCTGTGAAGTCAGCCGTTGGAGTTGTGGCTGTTTGGATGCCCCTGGCAATCTGCTGTGCTTGGCAATTCTGTTTAGCTTATGCCTTTGGCTAGTGTCAATAAACACGTTCTGCCTGGACATGTACAGAGAGGGCTGGAACCACTTCCCAGACCTCCAAACAAACTCTACAACTTCTCTGAGATTCACAGAACCACGTGATTTGAATTTCCCTGAGCTTGATTAATCATCGCTATTTATCTCCCTCCACCAGTAGCCAACATAGTTGCGAATTTAGGTTTCTAGCCCAAGAGATTTACCTAAGCAGGTGAACTTCTACAGCTGTCTACATAAGAGGAGAAAACTTTAAAATATTTAGAGGGGTTGACAGTAGCACCTGAAGAACCGGTGTAAAGGGAACACATGCTCCTCCCGTTCTTGTCCCTATACCAAAACCTCTCTGTGCACTCCTGTGAAAAGGTAAGTTTCTAGCACTGTACTAGGAGTCAGTGAATTTGGATTCTGCTTCCTATTCTGTCAGAAGTTTCGTGAGCGACTGAAGCACTGCCTCACTTTCCCTTCCTGTGGAAGAGAATGATATTTTAGTAAAGACTAACTGAAAAAAACAAACAAACAAAAAAGTTTTAATGTTATTGAGCCTTAAGTTTCCCCTTGTATATACTAGAGAAAATTATTTCTACCCTTACTTATGAAGACTCACCTAAATAATACAATCATACCTTCCAGCTCCTGTTTTCCCACACTCCAGCATCTCGCCTTGTTGCAACTGTTTAAGGTGCAAGTATTCAAAAGAACTTAGCTATCTCTTTCCCATCAACTTCAATGAGGACTTACTATGTTCCTGTTTACTTCAAGGGCTGTATAACTAACTTTGGGACACAGAGTCTGTGTACATTGTCTTTTGGATGCATTTGTGAAGGACTTTGATTCAGAAAATCTTATTAAGAGAGTGTATATATATCTGCAGAAACTTTCTTCATTTCTCTAGCCACTTCTAATAAAGTGGTACTTAAGGAACATAAAGAAAAAACTTAGTTTTAGAAGACAGGAAGCAACTTCATCCCTGTAGCCCTAAGCTTGTGCTTAACCTGAAAGAGAAGAACACCAATTAGTTGAGTTCCTAGGACAAAGGCCTTCTCAGAGAACAGGTGGACATTTCACAATCTTTAGCTTCACAAGCACTGTTGCCTTTAATACTGCAGTCTCTAGCGACCAAAGTCCAGTGTTTAGAGGACTAAGGCAAAAGCAAAGTCTCCTGTGTTTTTATAGTAATCACTAGCCCAAAAAATAGGGAAAGTAGGAGGGGGCATGGATGTGTGCCTATACTTGTGTGTGAATAAGAAATACAGGAGATGCCTACAAGCAAGGATGCATGTGCATACTTGGAGACATGCATACATCTGTATCAGAACAGAGTTAGCCAGGAAAACCTGGCCTGCTTTAAAGTGACTATTTTTATTTCAAGAATCGGGGATTCAACAGCCAGAAAGAACTACTGTCTGTGATCAGAGAGATGCACATGGGTCAGAGTAAAGCATAAGGGTCAGCTTTACATCCTCAAAGGTAAGTAATTTAAAGGCTGGCACCTATTTCACCTCATCTTCTATTTTGAGAAGTCTAGGGGATTCTTGATGAAGCTACTTCATTGGCACCATAAAACTGCTGCTTGGAGGACCAAACAAAAGAAAACTTGTTTGTTGCAGTATTTCGTAGAGTCCTTCAGTACACGTCAGCTACCTGGGGGATGGCATTTAATTATGGAGTTTGATTCTCCTCAGGATTCTTGCTTGACCTCATCAAAAAGTAATTGATGGTGCATGACCTGCAGATTCAAAACGGGTATGTGATGACTTCTGTTCCTGCTTCTCCAACTGGCCTTGACAGAGGAAGGTATATAGGAAAGAGTAAGAACACCAGTGCAGGAACAACATACAGCTGTTCCTCTGAGCTCTATAAAAAAGTAAGAACAAACTCTACTGGAGCAGCTCTCATGCCCTTCTTCTTCTGGCCTCTAAGCATTACTCCAGAACTCTGTGTTTTCTAGATGAAGTTGGAAAGACACAGTTTTAGCCAAACAGACACCTGAAAAGAAAAGAGCTGATCAAAAGCCACCAAATTTCAGAAGTAGCAATGTCAGGAGCAGATTAGTAATAAATGCTCACACGTGCACACTAGCGCACATGCATGAGTGGGTGTGAGATAGGACAAGACATTCTGACAGGCAGAGCAGGAGGATTAGTATCATCCTTCCCTTTCCCGTCATTCTGCTCATGTGAAGAACAAGTGATCTCCTTCCTATTAGTTGCATCCAGCCCCAAATGCTGATGAAGCTCTTGGTTCATCATGCTGGGGCTGGCATAGCAACCTGCCATATGTAACAGCTCCAAAGCAGAGATGATGGGAGCAATGGGCACACTGTACACAGAGGTGTGAGAAGAGAACGACTTGGCAATCACTCACCACTGACCAGCCACAGAGGTAACACGGAGGAAAACAAGACAGGAAAAAACAAAGCTCTTGGCAAGTATTTCTGAAGACAGTCTCATCTTTCCACTAAAAACAAAGTCTTTACAAGACACCTGGCTGACAAAACTTTGTCTCACCAGCTCAGACTTGTCCCCTAGAGATGTCGCATTAAGAGGCTCTGTGCTTTCATACAGAGTCTGTGATCATGAACTGAAGAACAGACTTGGAGCCACTTGGGAGTGGAAGGCAGTATGATCATTTACACGTCCTGGATACTCCTGTGAAAAGGGGGGGGGGGAATACAAAAAAAAAACAGACTGCCAGCCCCTTGGGAATTGTGGGTGTTGGATCCTGAAACTTGCTTTTTGTAGTCGTCGTTTCCTGCCTCTGCCTGCATATAAAATAAGAACAGGAGAGGAATCTTTTACCATCAAGTCTTGATCTGATGACAGTTTTCTCCACTTGACGGTTGAAAGTGCATTTGAGTTTCAGGTTTTCTTTCATCTTGTTTGCAAACAGAATGACGTTTCTGTCATTTCAGCCATTTGCCCTCATCAGCAAGATGGCAATGACAGCTGTTTCCCAAAACTACAGGGGTAAGAGAAAGGAGGAGAATGACAAATTTCTGAAGATGGCAGTGTATGTAGAACTTTAATCAATACAGAAACAAAGTGTTACTGTGTTCAGGAACGCTGCTAATATCCCTAAAACATTCAGAAACAGGGAGCAGGAAGCTTCAAAGCCACCACAAGGCCTTTTCCATATCACAGAACCAGCAGTGGTAAGGCAGTTCTAAACTGTGCTTTGTTACACAGATGTCATACACAATGATTATGTTGCCCTATACTAGACAGACCCACAGAGAGGTATCAATAAATCATCAATTAACTACTACCACTACAGACAGCTAATAAAGATATCCTTTAGTTCAAGTTTCAGAAGTCTGCTTTAGGTAGCTGAAGGACAAGAGTATAATTCCAGCTCCCAGTTTTTGTCTGTATGAATGGGATTCATCAGATACGCGTAGAGTCAGAGAACAGTTCTGAGCAGTTTTTCTAGCAGGGGGGACAGAGCCCTCACCACGCAGAAAAAGGACAACGATGCATTAGAGCATGACCTTAGGTGAAGCACTCTTTGTGCCTCATTGCCCCCCCATCTGTGGAAACAGAAATGGCATTTACCTAACTAGCAGGGGTACTGTGCAGCTTAATTCATTATTGCTTCATAGTGACTTTGAGAACCTTGGATAAAAGGTGCTAAGCATCAGCAGAGAGAGGAACACCACACAGGGACATTACGTATAGGCTGGTGCAACAAACTAACTGTGTGAATTCAGATAGACACCACTTACATGGATATTTAAAATAAAAGGTATTCTTGGTTGTGGTGGTTTTGATTTTCCTGGGGAGAAGGGGTTTGGGCTTTAATGCGCTGTATTACCACTCCCAGCAAATTCTCTATTTCTCCACAGGGCAGGGAACAACACTTGCTTTCCACACCCTATTCCACATGTCCAAATGCTGATACAGAGGGACTGTCTCCAGGCCAGAGATTAGAGCTCGGGCTTCACCCTTCTGTCAGGACTCTCTTCTAGAGAAATGTTACAAGCTGAGGATATGCAGCTTACATACAATGCAGACACAGCATATTACACTACCCATTAGGTTACCAAAGCTCACAGAAGTCAACAAAATCAGCGGAAGGATTTCTGTTTGCCCCCACATCCCTTGATTCAAGAACGAGAAACTGATGCGAAGCCTCTATATTCTCCTGAGACAGCACCATGAACTAGCTAACAGCTTTCATTTCCTAGGCTGCATTCAAATCTGTGACACAGAAGTCAAAAGCCATCATACTCGTATTACCAATCCCTAACGTCATCTAGCTTCCCAGCTTTTATTTTAAATGTACGTTCCTAATGTCCTACCCAGCGCACTAGCTGGGGGAAAGCTGGCTGGTGTCTTCCTGCAGTATCTGTTGCTAATTTGCCACTTACATGCCTTAAAAGCACAAATTATAATAGCTTCATTTACATGTGATGCTAACTAGAGGCAAGAACTGTGGGGAACTTATATCACCCGCAGAAGCCCAGTTACCAGAACTTCACACATCCCAGCACTATAAAACTTCAACTCATCATGGGCCTGAATCCCATCTTTCACTGCTGAAACATCAGTCTAACTGTACTCACCCCAAAAGCATGTGCTCTTGTTCTGTGCTTAACATCAGTCAGAGGATAAAGAAAATTATAACCTCTCTCCCACTGTCTCTTTTTGTTTATGGAAAATACCCTCCATGCTGGGGTAACAGAATGCTGTGTGAGTGGCTAGTGAGCAAGCAGCTCATTACATTGCCCAAAATTCTAGCAGCAGTGTTTTGTAAACACAGCAATAGGCAAGACAGTCCTTAAAAACATGCTCTCGGCCTTCCTTTATTTATCTGACAGAAATGGGAGGTCACAGTAAAAGGTTCTGCAGAACAGAGTACTGTTTGACATGTCAGAAACAACTGAGGGATATGACCTCACTTTGGATAAACACATTTTATACAACAGATATTTAGGTAGATGACTTTTGGCTGTATTAAGTAATGAATAATTATATTGAAAGTAAATTAAATGTACCAAAGAGGCAAGAAGGATTTGCAAATTGAATGTTTCATCCCCTTGCTATTTGTGCTTTAATGAAGTGTCCTAGAGGCACTCATCATATGCCAGTCTCTGCACAAGTCTTCTTACAAGCAATGTTTTTTTACTTCCAAATCACTAGTTTCTAAAGCTGAGAACCACACCCCTGGGTTTTTTTTCTTTCTGTCTTGGGCTGTTTTTTTTTTTTTTGTTGTTTTTTTTTTTTTTTAAAGAAAAGAAAAAAGACATAATTTTTCCAGTTTTTCAAAAGCTAAACCAACATGAACCAAGTGCATCCTCATGGCTTAGGAATCAAATACATAAGCCTTAGGCTTACTGTGCTTTAAAACCACATGATCTCAAAGCTCATTATATCTTGGTTCCTTGGATGCTCAACAGTTCAATGGCCTGAGCTTCTGCTTGTACATGTGCTTCTTTTCTGGACCTTTCCTGCTATGGCTGGAATCTCACAGAAGGACAAGATGGAAATCTTGTTGTTTAGCTATTTAGTTTAATTAGCTTTGTCAATATAAGTATTTCTAATAACTATTTATTTAGTTACTTAGTTTCCTTGTTTTTTTATTTGATAGGAGGACAACGGAGACACACTTGTGGAAAGTTAAAGATGTTTGCTTACCAGATACAGACTCTGTCTGAAAATGTTTGCACTTCTGTGTGTCTTGAAGGGCCTGTGTAGTGAAAGCAGCCTTCCTAATTTGCATGTGAAGAGCACATGAAGCTAAGCGGCATCTCTTGCTGTGCATCGCGAAGTGCTCTCCTCTCCGTCTCTTTATGGGATTATGAAGTGCTCTCATAAACTGTCAGACTGACACCTGCAGCGAGCAGCACTTCGGAGTGTCCAAGCAGCAAGTGAGAGCACTTTACCATTCCAGAAAGACAGGGAGGAAAGCAGGGGAGCCCTTAAAAAGTAACGAAATTCATACTGAGCCAGAGAGGTGCAATTAAGAGTGGCTGGCACTGAAGGAGAATCTTTTTCTCCATTTTAATTTCTGAAGTGCTAAGGAAGTATAAAAAGCAACTGCATTTGCATATCTGAAGCACAAGGTACCGCTTCCTTTTCAAGCAAAGGGGTTCCAGGCACTCCGGTGTACCCTCTTGCTGCTCCTGCCATGGTCTGCTGTCTGGCATGATATTTTCAAATAGATTTCAATATTCAACAGTAGGACCTCTCATTGTAACCTTTGCAATCCTCATGTAAAGGCAGAACTTTTTTTTTTTTTTTTCCCCCTCTCTTTCCTCGTTGCATGAAGAAGCACTGCTATGTTCTAGCTGCTTTCCAGACACTCGGAAAGATATGATCCCTGCCCTGGGAAACTTTTAAAGACTAAAATGCAAGCAGAGGTTATCAGCAGGAGAACACACACAGGCCATTTTTATACAAACCAGTCAATCTCTCTGAAATTGATGAGAGAAAACAGATTTACACTCACAACATACAGTGATAAAGAATATTAAGTTCACTATTTTTACATAACATTTTACATGGAAAAATAAAGAGGCAAAGGGACACATGTTGGGATCCATATTCCCCATAGTGTATGGACAACTTCTCTTCTGGTATGTAGTGGAATCCTTGGCCTGGAGAAAACCAGTCCAGTTATGCCTGTCCTACATGAATATATGGGGGGTGCTACAGCTCCCAGTGCTACGTGACAGCACAAACTCTTCAGTGCGCAAAAAGCATTTAGGTCCCCAACATAGCTTATTTATTCATTTTGGGAAGTGACTGACTTAACTTCAGCTGCTTGAGAAAAGCAAAGGAACAGTGGAAAACAATAGAAGAATTGTCAAACTCAGAAGGAGACAACTAAGACATCTTCGGTTGTCATGAATGATACTAAAGAAAGTTCACATCACATGGTAAAAAACATCAGAAAAGAGTCAATCTCCGGGGAAAAGAGCAAGTCAAACTATGAGGAGTGACAATTTCAATGCAGTTCAGTGGGGATCATTCAGACCACATCAGAATGACTGTTCTGTTGAAAGTTAGGTGAAAACAGAACTGGTTTAGGAAAAATAACAAAGAAATCTGAAACACAGAAACTACAGAAAGGTGAGAAAAAAATGGGAGTACGCCTCTCCCAATTTTCAGACCAATTCATAGGCACACATCTTCCTTCTTCCTCTTAGAAGCCTATCTGTATTACCTGGATTCAGTCCTAAACTGGGAGGACATGAATCAGTGCATGCCAGAGCATAAAATGAAGACACGTGAGAACAGAGTACTGTGTTTATGGCCAAGTTCATGTGTGAGAGCTGGGACAGGTACACAGGGATAAGCAGTAGCAAGTGACACATGCATGCTATTTCAAGTGCTCCACTTAGCAAATGAACTTCATAATATTCCCCCTGAAACTGGTCGCTCCCAGGTGTTTAACGAATGGTTGGTCATTTAATGGCCCGAGGCAAAGCCAAGGAAGGTTAACACACTGACAAAGTGGACATTAACTATGATAACAACTGTTTTCATGGAGGATTATTGCCATTATAAACCTTATTTAACATCATAATGCCAAGAATCATTCCCTACTTTTCCCTTGTCTTTCAAATAAAGTTAGTGTATTCTATGATGCAGCACAGCCAAAATCTGAGGCCTTCAACTTTTAATAAACCTTTCTGTTTGTTTGAGTGCAAGAAGTATTGGGCTTTGGTTGGAAGAAGCAGCCTCAATTAAACAGAATTCCATGAGCACCTTTTATCCTGGAGTAAGCCATGTCCACCAGGCAAGTTAGTTGGCACAAAAAGAACAGAGCTCTTCATGAGGAGGGAGTGTGACATCCACCAGCTAAAAATTTCTACTAAAGCATTTGTTGTGGGGGTACAGAAACTGGAGGCCACCATACAACAGAGCTGATTCACATCTAACTGAAACTGTAAAGAAAAAGAGTTAGAAAGAAACAGTGCCATCACCTGCCATACATCAGACCAAAGCAGTGTGGTGAATGCATCATATCTGAGGTGTTGCAAAGAATACATTCAGAAAGATGCAAAGAATTTGGCTTAGCACCTCATTCAGAAAAAGCTCCCTTGTTTCAGACTGGCACCACCACCAGCTATGGAAACACAACACTGGGACTTTTTAAAGCATTGCTTTTCAACTTTTCCTCCAGAGGGATCTCCAGATCCCTCCAAATTCTCCACTGGGATTGTGGATCCCAGCATAGTGAACATACTCTCTTGTCAAATGCTCGCCTTCCGAGTGATGTTTCATTTGCTTTGTAGAAATCAGTGATGTGTCTATGCAGGGGGGCTGTGTTTCAGGGTTACCAGGTACTGTCCACTTAAACATTACTTTGCTTAGGAGAAATGTAAAATACAGTGCCTCAAGTACAAGATGGAGAGCCTTTTTTTTTTTTTCTTTCCCAGCATTTCCTCGTGCATAAGATATGCTTGACACTCGAAACAGAAAGTTGTGCTAGGAAAAAATTCCACCGTATGGTATTTGGTTTGCAGGATGCAGGGAAGGCACCCAACCACAGAGGCCATTAAAGATGGAAAGCAACAGGCAACAGCTACAGATGCTCATGAGGTACCATTATAGAATCTCCACAGTATTCAGAAACTACAACAAAAGGGATGATTTTTCTTTTGCAGCAAAGATAAGGTATCATAAGCGTTACCCTGCAAAGATTGCAACCCAGTCTCTCAAGAAGATTCAAGAGCCCCAGCAACAATTAGGCCACTGAAGACTCAAGAAGATAACTCTAATTAAAATCCTAAGTGCAGAGATCAGTGACCCAACAATGCTTGATCTTGTCAGCTCTGCCACATCAGCCTCCATCTATCGGTGAAGGGCCTAGAGGGAAGTAGAACGGATAGAGGCTGGCCGTAGCTTTGTTTTACAGGCTTGCAGGGTGTGAAAGGGGAATGTACAGTATCATCCATACACTGGAAGTGAAGCAATCAGTGGAACTTACAGAATCTAAATCTCAATTAGGCTTTGAAGTTTAAAAATGAAAAAGACCGAGATCAGATGGCTGAAACGTTTGTACCCAACCCATATGATAAATGTGTTTAATAATGGTTGTACTTTAAACTTTGCTATCTCCTTCCACTTTAAGATCTCGAAAGGCTTTGCAAGCTTCAGAAATAAAGCCTCATAATACCTCTGCAAGGTCAGCACTATTATTCTCATTTGTAAAAGTGAAATAACTTGGCCAAGGTCACATACATAGAGTCAGTAGCAGAGCTGGGAATAAAACCTGTCGTCTTTGGCTCTTAGTTGTGTATATTGAAGGTGATCTGCAAAGGAAAAATACTTGGGTATGTGCCCATTTTTTTCTTTTCATTTATATGATGAATAAAGAAGGTCTAAAGATTTTTCTAAGAGTTCGTATAAACTGGCCTGAAGGACAACAGTGGTACTTCAAACCGGAATGATGATAGAGATTTAATTTTTAAGTACTTTGAAATCTGTAGCAAAAAAAAAAAAACATGCTAAATTTAATGCTGGTTAATAAATAACAACAATAATGATAATAATATTAATCTGCTGTAGCACTAGCAGAATAGCTCCCTATGTGAGCACTGTATTTGAGAATAAAAGTACGATGCCTCTGATACAATTACTCTATCTCATTTATGGCTATGCCACAGTGGTATAATTATAATTATTCCACTATAGTTCTACCAGTTCATTTCCCTGTGTAAAATAAGCCCTAAGGGATTCTTTTTCTGCTTTCATTCAACATTGAAATTTATATTCTTTTTATCCTAGACATCCTCTGATGAGTGGAAAATTCAGAAAACTACTGCATTCCCGGAGACCTGGGGGCACATCTACAGATAGCATTAAATTGTTGTAACTCTGACTCTGTAGATCACCTGAGGATCTGTTTTTTAAAAAGTGAGAAGGAGGGATCTGCAAGAACACCAAAGTAGTTTTGTTTTAAACCACACTGAACTGAAATGAATGGGAAGCCATCAGAAGAAGAGTTTTCCAGGGAAACAAACAAACAAAAAAAATCCTCAAAACCCAAAAACCTTTTCCTGTCCCCTCTAATTGAGTGGACTGCATGAACGGTGGCTACTCAGGTGACCAACCTCTCTAACTAAACAGGGTTAAGTACTCCTTGACATCCTGAATACGTTTGTTCACACTGTAACTAAAACACCAACAAAGCACCACAAGCTCAGTAGCCTCCAATATTTTTCTTTTCCACACTAGATGAAAAGCCAAAGTATACCCATTTAAACAGGTGTCATATTTCATGCCAGACACCTAAACTGGAGCACCAGTTTTAGCAGTCAAGAGGAAAATCCTACCTTGCGAATCTGTAATGCTATTCCCAGAACAGCCACCTTTTCACCCAGAAATTTTTACTTACTGGAGCGTTCTGACCATAGTCAGTGTAGGAAATCTAACAAAGTTGTATGATATACCTCTATCCCTACCTTTGGCTCCTATTTCATGGCTTAACTTCCTCTAGTACATCTGGCCTTAGGTCACTATTAAGAGATACAGCCGCTAGACTGCATGAACCGTGGCTGCTCAGGTGATTAACTGCATTCCCATAGTGAAGGAAGCCGCCTCCACTGTGGCTTATATTTTTGCGCAAGGCAAAATTGAAGACTGGTGGGAAGGCAGCTAAATAACAACTCCGGAAAAAAAACAACAACCCAAAATCAGTACAGCTTAGATCTTTGTAGTCATCTGTTCAGACTTCAGCAGTCCCATTTCTGCTGTACAATTCTGCATCAGTAATTGCACACTGTGTCCTTTCCATGTGATTTGCAGAGCTTTGCATTGTTAATGCTCACCTAATAACAAAAAATGGCGACAAAATCCCCTGAGAAGCCTTGTTATAGGAGCTTGCTAAGACTGCTAGAAAAACAATTCCCACGAATTTCTGAGCCTACACAGAGGCGCGTACCTGTTTTCTGAAATGAAGGCAAAAAAGACTTACTCCTTTAGGATATCCATGTTGTGCCAGTGATTTCCAGTAGGTCACTGCATTTTAAGCACATAGTTGAGGCAGCAGGAATTAGAGAAAATTAAAAAAGTCAACATACTTGAAAACAAGCAAGAAAGGGCAAGGCACATCCACTTTACAGGTGCTGCCCAGGAAAGTTCTCTAGCACCATCAGCAGAAGTTTTATCCTGGAAGCTCTGGCACTACCACCATGACAGCACAACACCCACAAATGCCTTCCGTAACACAAAGCTCTGTGGGCAGCCTGCCTTTGAAGGGCTAGATGCTCACTGTAACTCAGTGCCACATGTATTCATACCGTTGGCACAAGGCACATTGCTTCTGGGTCTGCACTCCCTAACAACTGCAAGGAATGGAATGGAAACGTGTGAACTGGTTGATGTATGAGGAAACTTGTTACTGATGGAAAACGTGGTTGTCAAATGCTGCTACCTGCACAGAGTACCTGTACTACTGCTATTTGAGGAGCTAGTAAATGGATCACTCTTCCTCTATTATTAGCTAAGTCTCCAGGAGCGGAGGAAAAATGCCAGACTTTTGAAGGTTATTACATAGACATGTCTCTGATAATAGCAGAGCCATTAACAATGCCATGTTTCTGTCTTATTGTGATCAGCAGTACAGTGTTGTACACCCAGTGTGCATTTTCCCAACCCACTGTACACAGCAGATTTAGCACTAAGAAATCAGGTCATTGAAAGTCTCAGGCTTTTTTCAGAAAGCTCACGCTGCTGATGGGAGCCACCATACATGGTGCAAAGCACTGGCATCAATCCGACAGAAGGAGAAGGAAGGGGATTGTCCATTCCACATGCACGAAGCACCAAATGGCCATCAGAGGAAAAAGACTTCTACAGTCATAACTAACCTGCAGTGGATTTGAGCTAATGACTGAGAACTAAATTCATACTCCATATCCAGCACTGATCCCTTTGCCAAGACAGCAATTCTTTCTCAGGTGTGCACTTGATGCAGAAGGATCATCACCTGGATGATAAAGATGATGGCATTCCTAAATTAAAAGCAGCAACATGCTGATTCCCACTTGCTGTGGGGGTCAGGTAGTGAATGAGCAGGAACACAGACAGAGACATCCCTTGTGATGGAGGTCATTCCCTAGAAGGAGTTTGATCTGGATATCAAAGAAGGGGGAGGGTGGATTAAAGAGTTCCAAGCAAAATACAGCCAGTGTGTTAACCAAGCTTCTTTTCAGTATGCTCCTAAGAAGGGAGGTCTCTTTCAAGAAAGACAACATTTAATGAATAAAATCATAGCATCTACTTTAACAAAGCCGTCTGAGAACAAATAGTTTACAACATGACCCACTTAAAAAGAGCACGGAGAGAGGAAACGGCAACACGCCAGTTCATTTCAGGAAAAAGCTGAGGTGAGAACCCAGATGTGTAACATTCCTTTGCCGAGTGCTCTGCTGGCTGGGCAGGATGCTCCTCACTGCAGTTCCAAAGGCTGTGAACTCACCAGTGAATCAAAGGGTTGACACTGTTTCATCTTTCTTCTAAATATCTCCTCAAAGTTGCAACTTCTCCCAACATGGGAACATGGTCTTTCACCTCTACATCAGGACTGAAAATGTGCAGGTAATATTGGAGAACAGTTTTCTACCCAGCTTTGATCCCAAAGCAAAACAACTGCCCCGCACCATGCGTGCTCTTGCTTTTAATCCTCCAGGGCCATCACTACTCTTCTGTTACGACAGCAAGAAGAGCGAGCTTTGCCTGCGTTCTAGCTTTTTATATGCTGGGCACCATCCCAGTGAAAACACTGGAGATGCACTGCCTGCCACACTGAAATCAACACCCTCTGCCTGGCCCCGGCATCTTTATTCCAGTCTGGCAGCACAGGAATGCAGTCCTGTTACCTGTGCCAGCGTTCCCTGAGACAGAACCACAGTCATGCAGGGATCCACCCCTTCAGCTAGAAATTTTGATTTCAGATGGCAGGAAAGCGTAAGTTTTTTTACTCAGCAGTAGTTTCTGCCTAAAGCTGCTGCAATATGCATGCTTCCTCTATCCCCACAGCACCTTCCTTCAACTTTGCCCTAGGGAAAAAGGGTTGAGATTTTTAGAAAGGAAGAGGCAACTACAGATGGATAGGAAAAGCAGGTTAACTGGTAAGGAGATATGTGTAACCAGCAGGAAAGCAAAGTGGTAGCTAAAGTGTGTTGGAAAATAAAACTAAAAGAGATTCAAACATTTTAATCCTGCGGCATCTGTAAACATGCATTTAATTTGCCCATTCATTTATTTTTAGTCTTTCCTGGAGAAAAGGAAACATTGTGAGAGAGGAAGGAGAGGAATTTTTTGCTTCTGTAACTGTGAAGGCTTTCTAAATTTTGAAAAGCAATTGCAATGTAGGCAGGATTTTGTCTTCCTTGCCTTGAGGGACTCAGTTCCTCCTTAAAGACACAGAGCGAACAGTCACCATACAGACCTGCTTCCAGACAGTACCTCCAAATCTGGCTTCATCTTTCATTCGAAGGAATTGTTTCTGGTAGAGTCAGTACAGCTATATGTCTTACTCCACTCAATTCCTGGTCACTGTGCTTGGACACCAAGTGATGGTGTTAAATCAGCAGTAGAAACCACAGTATTTTGAGAAATGTGGAAATAATTATACTAGCAGTGTGGACTAAGGTTTAGTAAGACTCATTTTACTTGCTCAACTAAACTCCAAAATAGGTGAAAAGGATCAAACTAAAAATTAAAAGAGGAAAAAAAAAAAGCAGCAGCCAATACAACGAGATCTACTTCCTATAATTAATCTTCAGAGTACCCATTTTCTCACATGGATTTATTTTTTGGGGGGAAGGGTCGTTAGAATATCACTGCCAGGAAACGTGAGAGTTGCCACTTAAGGTGTTGATGTTTTAACCAACATAATACCCAGCCCTCCATAAACAACCTCAAACCAGGACAAACCATTGTCACAGCAACATCGGCTTGAAGCACCTTTTCCTTTCACATGTCATTTCCCACTGGGAGTACACATTGCTCCACCTTACTTCAGAGCTTGAGGTTTTCAGGTAGTCCCCTTGATTTCTTTTCAGTGCACGATGAGACAGAGGCCTGATTTCAAGGAGCACAAAGTAGACCTGCCACATTCACTCCTGTCTCCTCCCCTCCTCCTGTGGAAGTAGGTTTGTGTGGATGACTTCACGGTACTTGAAGGTTCCCCTAGGGAAGACAACTCCTCAGCCAGCTGCTGAAGTTAGCTTCCTGAGAGCACAACCAAGAAGGAGCAAGGCAGGGATCCAGCCCAGTAGACAGCATGAGATACCATATGAAATCTAGTTCATGCTTACTGTCCGGGCAGACACTTCATAGTGGATACAGGCATCCAATACAATCTTGAGTAGATGTACCGGCCTATTTTGCCCTGAGAAGCAAGGAAGAGTGGAAACACAGCTTTCAAACAGGCAGTTTGGGTTTATCCAGAGGTTACAGAACAGGAAACAAGTAATATTTTTTTTTCTTTCTCGTAATGGTCTGTGATTTCACCAATACAGTGTAACTGTGCAATATCTAAATTAAATTCTTATTGAAGACAACCTTACTTCAAGCTAAGCTTCTCATTCCTTTCTCTATCTTCTAATTTCCAGAGCAGATAGAAAGAGCACCGATGATCAATGCAGTTCAGCCGAAGTTCAGCACAGAGGCAGTTCCACGCAGGAGACTAACTAAGCAAATCCAAAAAACCCACCATGTAGCGCAGTTTGTCAGGAGACAGCCAAAAAGGCAGCCCTGGAGTTCAGTGTACGGGCTATTCCCTCAGATAATGTAAACTCAAACCTACTTGTCTATGATGTTGCACCTTTCGCCCTTTCCAGATTAAAATCAGGACAATGTTGTCCTTTTTCTTGCCCTTCTCCCCATTTTCTATTTCCTAAAACGAAATGAGCAAAACAAGGACTATCACAAATTAACAGGGAATAAAGAAACCAAGCAGAACACAGTAGATTATACAGTTAGATAGAAGAAAGTATAGCAAAACCAGAGCTGGACAGCACCCACTTTTACCCACAAACTGCTCCTCAGTTTTACAGGTAACCACAGTGTATCAGCATCATTCACCTCTACTGTACACAAATCACTGCACCATAACCATTTTTATACCTGCAGCTGAGCCTCTACCAATCCTTCTTCTGGCGACTGCTCATAAAAGTCCTTCTGATTTTTGGTTTCCCGTTAGGGATATGTACAAAGCCCTTGAAGCCAGTGTTTCATCATGTTTCTTCCAGCATCAGATTTCACCGCAGAGTAAAACAAGGAGTAGGAAACCTCAGCTGACCAGGACAGAGACCTTATGGTGTCTGTTGCAATGCTGGAAATACTTCACGTAGGTTGTGACGATGATGGTGTTTTGCTGTAAGACCAAGGTAGCATAATAGCAGAGTGAGCTTTCAAACATCACCTATTTAACACTTCCACCATGTGTTATTTTTATAGTCACTGAAAAATATACAGCCGTAATTTGGAACATAGTCCAAAAGATGAAGGATCTGGATTTAATATCTAGTAGTGACTCCCTGAGGCACCAGGTGGTTATCTGGTGTAAATGAACCATGATAGAAAGATCTTGCTTCAAAGATCAGTGATGCTGGGACAACAGCGAACAAACAGCTGCACAGGGCAATTGTGGCTCAAAGAAGGAGAAAAAAATAATATTTTTTTCAGAAGTCAAAAGGGCTTCCATTTCAGTCCTAAACTGTTCTGGGAAAGAGAAAAGACAGTCATGATGCTTCCTTCAGGAAATCAAAGACTGAACTTAGAGGAAAGCAAGGAAATTGTTTTGATAATTGTTCATGATTTGAAACACATGTAAGAAAGATGGAGGCATCCCCAAATTTCATTATCTTCTCAAGCAGTGTACATCCCAGGCCTTAGCTCTGCTAGTGAACCACCTCACAATGATGGGGAACACTTCAGGTGTGCATCCTACACTGTCTCCTTTGAACTGCAAGGAGCCCACCAGATCCAAGCCCTGCTTCCCTCTTTCAGAAAGCCTATAGTATATAAAGAAATACCACTCTGGTCAGTCATGATCAACAGACCTTTTCTCTTTAGATCTCTTTTTTCCTCTACTTCTATTTAAGTTTTTTTTTTTTTTTCTTTCTTTCTTTTAATATATGAAGGCAATATTTACAGCCAAGGTAGTGCTGAGTAAGATGCAGTGATTATGGCTGATTTTATCACAGCCGTATTACTTCGCTGCAAGGTGAAGCGCTGTGCTAAAATGGATCATGAATCCCTGAAATTGACTATCCGTCACCTTTATAATCCTGATGGAAAGGCAGGTCAGATCAGGCCTGACAACTTCCCATGCAAACGAGACTACAACAGTGACGTCTGCTTGCCTCAAGGCATTTATTTGTCTGGAGAAGAAGGTGATGCCTTAGGGAACTGGACTAGAGAAAGAGGGAGAGGAGAAACCAACTCCTCCAACTGCCTCTGCAGGAATCAAGTGTAAATAGAAGAGCCTAAATGTGTGCACAGAAAGACTGCAAGGAGTATTGGATGGAGTATTACAAGCAGCTAAGATTCAGGATTGCAGCATGAAGGCTTCCCCCTAGGGCTGAGCAACAGAATTCCGTTTCAAATTTAGAGAAATAAAATAACACCTCCTTAGTGGGAATTTGTGGCATGAGATGAAATCTACAAATGGGGAAAACTTTCAAATGTCTGAAGAATCTAGTCGTACCTCCTTCAAATTCAGTGTCAGAGCCTTTCTCACAAAGTCAGTTTAAAAATGTGTCTGCAAGTTTGGAGACCAAATTCATCAGGGTGTTATCATTGGCCATTATTACATGCGGCATTGCTGCAACAAAATCCATAGAGCGATGGCAATGTCAAATCTCGCAGGGTATATTTATTTGGAGACAACCAGCACAGTTCATCAGAAAATTGCTAAGTTACCTCCAGGAATCTTCTTGACTCGCATATGGTCACATGCAAGAGGGACTCTCTAGGAGAAAGCACTAACTAGCATGCCATTGCTTCTAATGAAATTGATGTGCTGCTTCTGGTAAATCCAGAACAACCATCTTCTTAAGGTAAGACTTATTCTGAAGTATAAACACAAGTGTCTCATTCATATACCTTCCAGGTTTGGGCATATCTCAGTACCACCAATCACTAAGAAGAGTGCTCGTTCTCAGCGTCCATGTTCTATTCCCAGCAGAGTTTCTTACACATCAGGCAGCCTAGACGTAGTCATCAACATTACTGTACCTTATTCCTTCCTATGCAAAAAGGAAGATAATACTACGTATGTCACAGAGCTACTACACACTTGTTGTCAGAAGTTGGGTGGACTCTTTGAAATCCACAGATAGACAGTATTAAAGAAAGGCAAAGACTACTTACATCTTGCTCTTCTCACCTGTCCTTTCTTCCCCTTTCCCCTAGTGCCTCTCCTGGGTAAGTCACATCCCAGCTAAACCTCTTAGTGAGTGATTACATTAGAGATAGTGCTAATTACCGAATGTCATCTGTGTGGTACAATCTTATCAACACCCCACACTTCCTCCCCTGAGGTGAGGGGGCTTGATCCATTTCATAAAAGTATCCTAGTTATCTGCTTTAACAAGCTCCGCTCCCTCAGGCTTGAAGGTGGCTGTCGTCATCCCCCTCCCTCTGCAAAAGTACAGATTCAAAGCTTTTCTGCTCGCACCTCTCCCAAGGAGGGTTTTTTTCCCCAGCAACAACTGGTGGATATTATCCTTTGTGTATAGAAGGAGCCACTCGGTTCCCAAGGTGCTGTGTTTCAGATAACGCACTCATATACTTTTCCCCTCACACACCATGCAGCAAACAGCGCAGTTCTGTCACCTACCATAGGGCAGAGGAACTCAATACCTGCCTTGCAGCTGTGAACACTGAGTTTTGAACAGGGGGTAAGAAAGGAAGTGCAGAAGCAGGTAGGTTTAGTGCAAGAAAGCCCATAAATGCTTTGATAAGGCAACTAAATCACAACTGTAGTACCATCTGATTTTTTTTTTCCTTCTAGAACCTTCATCTGACCAAACGCTGCCAATGCCATGCTCTTCTGCCCTGCAGCACTCCCTGCTAGCCCAGTTTGGTGCCCACCCCGCATCTCTGACAAAGTAGATGACATTCGGTCCCTCCACCTAACACACTTTGAAGCTGGGTGCCCACTGCACAGAAGTTCATAGTTACTGCCAGAGCAAATGGCTACAAATACCCTGAAAGAAAATAAGGTAATGACCCTTTTGACATGCTTCCCAGTTGGACTCGGGCCTCTGAAGGATTAACAACATAACATGGCGTAGGCACAGTGACCCTGTGGTTTTGGTTACAGCACCGCTAGTCGCCAAGGTTTTAACAGGCTAATTCCACCTTGGGCTATTATCCAGAAAGCAGTTTTCTCCCTTATTAGTAGATACTTCCGTTGTATTCTTTATGGAGGTTTGGTTATTTTCATGTTTGAAGGTTGTTAGTGTTTTGTGGGGGTTTTTTTAATATAATTTGTGTGCATATTACTGGCTGTCCCTGGAATTCATTTTGTTCCCTGCTAATGAAACCTCTGCGTCGCTAACAAAGCAGAAAATAAAAAAGGTAAATAGCACTCTCCAGAAACAATTTGTTTCTTGTTCTGTAAATTCTTGCTGAACAGCATCTCGGGGAATTTTCAGCCCAATAAGAGAAGAGAGAAGTAGAAGGTGATTGAAAAGGAGGTGGACGAAGGGGCTACAAATGCAGTTAGTTTATCTGGAAAGGAAATAATAATTATAGTCACACTGTAGACAAATAGGTACCCAGATAGCTGCACCTGGGAAACTCCAGAAAGCACTTGAGCACAGGCAAGCCATGTGATTGAGCAGAAACCATTGGTGGCAGGGACATTTGAAGGGAAGATTAGTTTTCTCATGCTTAACCCTTTGGAGCTATGCCAAAAGTCAGCTGCCCTCGCCAGAGTGCAGACTCAGAAAACAGAACAGGACACAGAAAATTAATGAGTAATCCTGTTCTGCAAAAACACAGTGACATAAGGTACATACAGACTGCATCTGGTGGCATTGCTGTCAGCAAACATGAAACAACGAAGATGAAACTTAGGGTGAGGTGATGCTATTTCTTCCTAGAATGTGTGCTTCTACTACCTGCTAGAGAAAAGCAAAAGATGTTCTACAAAACATAGTTTCTTTCTCACATAGGAGAGCCATTATGTTCATTTTCATACATGTGAATATGAGTCACAAAACTGAAATTTAAAAAAAAAAAAATAGGACTGTCGAAGAGATTTTCAAGTTCATATTGAAGCTCCTAAATTCATGGCTTGCAACTGAAAAGAGCTGAACTTCCAGCCGCTTCCACTGATTTTACTGTCTGACATTCAGATCATTCTAATCCAAGCAGAGAGGTAGAAACAGTGTCATAGGGCAGGAAGAGAGAAGATCTTACATCCTTCCTCCAGTATAGTCAAGTAATATGCCATCTCTGTGCCTTGTTGCTTGGGAATCAGTAACAGAAATTAGCACCCTTCCTGGACAAACAAACCAACCAACCTCAGATTCATCCCGAGAGAAATGCACTGAAAACAAGGACTTATTTCTAAGATGACTCAATTGTTAAAAGTTGCTAAGGGAATTAGGGCATCATGGCTTTTGGTCAACTAAGTCCCTTAGCCACCTTCAAAAATGCATGCATAGTGCGCCACACATGAGCACACCTTTGCACTATCACTCACTGGATTACTGGACCAGCCCTTCTACGGAAGATTAAATACAAACTGCTCTACTGCTAAACCATATTTATTGAGCTCTAACCACCATGTAATTTATACATCTCTGTTTGCAGAGTTGGAAAAACTCCATCAACAATAATAACGACAACACTCAATTTCAAATGGTATGTTTTTAACCTACAATAAGCAACCTGTTATACTTATAAAGAGCTCTTTAGAAGTTATGCAAGGTATTAATTGAGCTGCTAGGAGATCATGCAGGTTAGTTTTGTAGTAACTCCACAGTAAAAAAAGAATGCAGCAACCAGAAAAATCCTGGCAAGATAGCAGCACCATCTCAGGAGATGATTGCTGCAGCTGTACTAGTTATTTACATGAAGTCAATTCCAAGTGATTATTAAGAACATGAGGTTTATCATGTAATATAAAAGGCCAGTTCATTATGTCCGCACAAGCTACAGCTTAAATGGCAAACCTCAATAATTCAGTTTTTCTAACAGCAGTTTTGGATTTAATCGCCGCACAATAACTGCATTAATTCTGAATTAATTTCTTAATGGGGATGTAATTGTCTTGGGCTTCGTCTAAGGGACCAAAATCTGCTCTCACCAGCATAAATCCGGTGGAACTTCATGTAAGAGTGGGGTGATTTCAACATAAAGAAACTTATAGTCAACAGGCAGCTGAGTTTTTCCACTGCTATCAGAAAAAAACAGTATGGCCCTACCATCATTTGCACTTTTTCACTTTCAGTCCCAAATGACCCTTGTTTGCCTGGGCAAAGCCCATACAAGTACTAAACACAGAAACAATATCACCTCTACTTACTACCATTATTCTAATCATTCATTTGTGAGACATACCTCATCCCAAAGGGCTGCAAAGCATTTTACTGAAGGGAAAACATTTCTTTTAATACCAAAATGATTTCAGGTCTGGGGTAAAGAAACCAGCTCTTATAGATGGAAGAGCTAAAAAGGCAGACAGCCATGTTTCCATTTGGCTAAGACATTCAAGCTGACAACACCAAGTACTACAACAAGCCCTATATGAACAATTTAAGGAAAATGGCTTCAGAAGGTATTCACAAGAATTCAGATAAAATTGTGGCAGGCACCCTGGCAATCCTTAAGATAGAACTGAAATCACTGGGAACAAAAAAGTGATCACTGCTACAGTCACTTTATAATATGGAAGAAAATGGTGATGGCAAGAAACGGATGTTGTAGGAAGAATGCCTAGATAGCATGAACAGGGACTGATGAAACAGATATATGTTAGATCTTCCAGTTGCCCACTCCAGTTGTTGAACTGTACGTTGAGTGGTAAGAAGAACGTTGAGAACACAAAAAGCAGCAAGGCAGTAAGTCATCCGGAGTAATCAGTGAGGCAGCTAGAAGTTACAGTGGTAACACTGCAAGTCAGCAGGAGATTTGAGTCTACTGAGTGCCGGAGGCTGAATTCTAGGCCTGTATGTCCTGCAGCTGCAAGGAGTCTTTGTGGCTTATCTCCTTCAAGGCCATACCAAGTAAGAACAGTGTGGTGGTAACACCTCTTACAATTCTAGTTGACCAAGGTAAGTTGCAAATTCAACATGTGACAGCAGGTAAACCCAATTGAGAATACACAAACAAATACAGCTCACAATGCTTTTACTTCCATTTAAGACATGCCATCTACAATTGTACACAAATACACCTTTTTCCTGTTGCAAGCAGGCAGAGAGAAGAGAGAATTTTCTGGTGTATGTGTTGAGCGTTTTCCTACCAGCACCACTGCAGCCGCATGTGAATTTCCTACTCATCTTACATCTATTCACACCATCAATGTCACAGAACCACCGACAGCTTCTTTAATGTTTGGTTTAATATTTACCAAATGAGAAGAGCCATCACAAACTGCATCCTGCTAAAACATCACGCATCTGCTTGCCTGCTCCTTGAGGACCTCCTCTAGAAACACTGCCCTGACACAACCTTTCAGGCAACTCATGCAACAACTGTGTGGTGCTATGAACTGTCACGCCACAGGGCGCCCGTGGCACAGCTGTACTGCACTGGGAGTCAGTGTTTTAAACAAGTCCAGAAACACCTGCTTAGCTCTAGTTTCTCTTCAAGTCTATATGCAATGTTTACTCTCTTCCCATAAACACGACAAGAGTTTCCAACCACTGAAAACATACCAGTAGACTCAAGACCTCCATTCAGACTTGAAGGATGGGGATGCTTAGTAGGAAGTGGACCAAGCAGAAATCATTTCCTTCATAATAAGAGGAAAACAATACATGGACAAAATAACTGTTTTTAAAAGCATTTCCCACCTTTCACTTTTTGATACAGGGAAGAGAGCTAAGCAGCTTGTTTTGGGGCCTACTACTCATACATTAATACATCAGCAATATATTCCTTTGCACCTCAGTAACACAAAGCATATACAAGCA
This sequence comes from Charadrius vociferus, assembly GCF_000708025.1. NCBI lineage: Eukaryota > Metazoa > Chordata > Aves > Charadriiformes > Charadriidae > Charadrius > Charadrius vociferus. Next base: position 3,228,588 of record NW_009647236.1, on the reverse strand, counting down.
AATATATACTCACTACCATTTTCATGAGGAAAAAAAAAAAAGAAAAAAAAGGAAAAAAAAAAAGCATTAAAAAGTGCTCCACAATGACTACTCCTCCCCTTTAGTGACAGGAAGGCCTCAATAGAAAATGTACATGATGTGAGCAAGGCAGTCAGGATCAGAAGTTGTATTAAGAGATAGGAGTCCCTGGTCTTTGTATGCCAAAAAAAAAAAGGATGTTATCTTGCAGGTCAGTGAGCTGACCCTCCTTATGGATCAAGGTCATGATGAAATTTGGCAGATCAATCGTCAAAACTGCCAGACATAAAGGAAAAAACTGCCAGAGCAGTTTTGATTCCAATTTTTTTAATCAAAATCAGACCTCTCTATGGAAATTGTCAACTTCAATGAAATTTTTGATGGCTAAACATTTGAATGTTTCATTGCGATAATCTCAGAACATTTTGTTTAGATCCATTCTTTTGGTTTTTTTATGTCACATTAATATTTCATTTAATCTACTGCTCTCCATCAGATGTATGTGGATTATTATTTACTTACTAGTTTTATACAATAAACAAGTAAAGAAAACAAATCAAAAGAAAATAGTGAGATTTTAAACAAATAAAAAAAAAAATCCAATTGTCTCTAATGAAAAAGGCTTCACAAAAACAGTGTTGACCTGCTCTGAGGGAGCTGGAGATGATGCCGTCCTTTCTATTCAGCAGAGTATGGAACAGGGATTTTGACTATAGTGTGCAAGAGCTGTACGTGCAGCGTGTTCTAAACATCAAAAACATTCTGTTTGTGCTGTGACTCTAAGGTAGAAAATGGCTTCACTGTATACTTTTGGGATCAAAAAACTTCTCCATTGTGAGAAAGTTGAGCTCTAAATTCAGAATTCACCTCTTAATTTATCTACATAGGCACAAATTCTAGCATCCACAGTATAACTGCTCTGGCAGTCAAGTCATCATAAGCTCTTCCGGCCATTGCATAACCTGTGCCAGGACAGCTGGGGAAGGAAATAAAGCTTAGAGGAAGAAAGGAAAATATAACTTAGCTACACCTTAGGAAAAAAAAAAAAATTGTTAAAAGAATTTCCTGCTATAGTCTCTGCCATTTCATGGTATCACAGACATTTGCCTGTGGTATCCTGATTCCCTGGCATGCAAGATACAGTGTAATTCACACGTTAGGGGCACATTTTGCAAAAGCAGGTGACAGACAAAAGACTCATTCGTGGTTTAGTATGTCACTGGATTCAGCATATTTTCTGTCTTTGGGTCCTTATACCACATCCATCACTACAGTATCTCAGCAGCTGGTGATGTTCATCAGACACAAAATCAATGAGCAGCCAAGATTACAAAAAACGGTGGCCGAAACTGCGTTCTTAAATTCACACTTTGGCAAAGGAAAAAATACTATGATCCTCCACACTGGAAGACCAAAAATGATCAGGCAAAATCCAAAGAATATGTGATGCCGAACCTCCACAATTACTTATGAATGCACCCTATCCGTAACTACAAATCGAAGCCAAAGTACTGGGTTCAGAACCAGTAAAAATGCCTTAACTGTGAAACTATTAGCGGTGGGTCTGGATGGTACAACAGCCTTTTCTGGACTTCAGACCTATGAATCTGTAAATTTCCAAAAAAACTAGTGCATACTTCAGCCAAAATCACCATGCATGTTTCAAACTGTAGTACTCTACAGACTCATCCTAAGTGACATCCACACATTGGCAGGACACCCAAAGCACTTCTGCACATTGAGGCAGAGGATGAAGTAGATGCACTTTTGGGATCTCTCTAAACTATTTTCTCTGCGATCCTACAAAACCTGCACAAACTAGCAATGAGGGATCTTTCAAACTGCTTGCCTGAAGGGATCCACCTGGACCAAGCTGATGGAAAGTGCCATCATTCACAGGAAAACATTCTATAGAGAATATCCTTTTTGCAAACATATATTAATAAATGAAAGCTGGTACAAGTCTCTTGCTCTCCCCCAACTTTGCACATAAGGAGCACTGGGGTTATTACCAGCTCATCAAATATTCCATTAAGACTGACAGTCCGAAAAGAGAAGTGCCATTTGCACAAGTTCTCTCCGAGCTCCATCAGCCCTCTCTGTCAGTGTCATGGCTGGACTAAGATTCTGTAGTGAGCAAAAATGAAGTCAGAACCTCTTTAATATATAATTAGCAATAAGAGGAGTGTGAGGGCATCTGAATAATACATCTCATGGTCAGACAAAGCAGTAGGAGCCAAAAGAGAAAATGCGTACATCGTCAAGGGGGCAAAGATCAGAGAAAAATTAGACTTATGTACCTATGTGAAGGGAGAGGTCCAGTTATAAGCTAATAAATAGTAAAAATAGCGTTTTGCATTCATAGAATGCTTTGCTTTCAAAGATTTCCAAAATGGAACTCAAAGGCTAGTGAGAATGACTGTTCCCTTATTATAGCAGAGGAAACAGAAATCCACAGGGAGAACGTTTCCGGAAGCACTCGGGGTGTCAGTAGCAGAGCTGCAAATACAGCCCATTCCCTAATGGCCGGAGAAACTGGCCTCTCCCATCTGATCCCTGATAGAGAATGTGCAGAGACAGGGAGATAGTGCACAATACTGCTGAGTTTCTCCATAAACCAGAATAAAGACGGGTGTTTGGTGTTTATGCCACATTTACTGGTGCCAGGTTAGCCTAAGGCCACACTGGCAAATGTTATACTCACAATGCTTCAGAAATGCAGAGAAAAATGAGAGCACAGAAATGATTCAGTGCTGATACTGAGCTCTGAATCCCTGTTTCCATCACCTCAAAATACAGATGTGTTTTTCTTTTGCACTTTCGTTCATATTCCTCATTATAACCACTGTCTTGCTTTTTTTTTTAATTTACAGAAGTACCTAGGATTGCAGATCAGGGTTCGTTTAGAGATGCCAGCTTAATATCTACGGCATCTACAAACAATGGCATAGATATAACCTCTCATTTTTCATCAGAGCAACTCTTCTGAACTCAACACATTTGCCATCAATTTTTACCTGGGTGTAACGCGCAACAAAAAACAACAACAAATAACCCCAAAATCAGAAATCAACCACCAACACAGGAACGGGAACAAGTTAGATGGCCAGTTTCTCAAAGTGACCTTCAAATTTCTGGCTACCTCCATGACTTTCAGTACCTCACAGCCTCCAAAAGCCAAGGGGCAGCCCAAGGATGGGCTATAGACGGGACGGGTGTAGCCAAGCAGACCCACCTCCCACCCCTGCTGCAGAGACCTGGCCTCAGAGCAGCACAGGATCAGGCTGAAATAGAGGAAGAAAATCTGTTAATACTTTCAGTCACAGAATTGTTATTCCTATTGGCCCCCCAACACACACTTCAGAAAAAAATGCTACTTTGGAAACTTTCCAGCTGTAGGATGCAGAGAGACTGCAGTGCCAAAAGAATCTGACCCGGCTCCAGACAATGACCAAGGGAACCTACGAGTCCCTGGCTTAGAGGGAGCAGAAGTCATAGCACTCTGCAAGCATTTAGACCAATATTCAAGGAGCACAGATGAGAGGTCCATGGTCATGACGCATACTTGTAACCATTACAGGCAGTGGCCTAAGAGAGAGACCCTAGAAAATCACATTGAAGATACACTTAAGGCTCTACAACATGTTTCTTTGAAATATTTCACAGGAACCATATTACCTTGCACAGACGGATGGAATTATGGGGGCTCTGTAGGGAGGAGAAGTTCAAATAGAGAGGAAGGGTATAAACATTATTAGGAATACAGGGATTTCAGGCAAACAAACTGTGTTTGCAGACGGGGTGGGCTTAGGACGGGTACCATCTTAAATACAGCAGACCCCAACTGTGCTTCTGAAAATTAACATGGTTTGGAGGGGATTTTCTTAAATTCAGAGCTAAGGAAAGCTGGCAGGTGCTGAGGAGCGCTCAAGTCAGACAAAGACATCTGCTAGGGATGTCAGTAATAGAGAGATAACTGTTATCTGGGAGCAGAGGATAGGACAGAAACTTCAGCTAAAGCAAAGCTGAGAAACATTACAACTCCAAAAATAAATTCTGAAAAATAACAGGGCTTCCGACACAGAATTTCAATAAAATTAGGCTCGGGGCCAAGACTAAAAATGATCATGTGTGTACACATCACTGCGGAAGCTGCTGAGCAATAATGGGTAAATGAGAATGCTGGATAATGGAAGAAAACCTTGCTATAATAAGGACTAATGGAAAGACAAAGATCAATGGAAGAACATAATCTTTGGTTTCAAACTGTTCATGAAGGACGTACCAGGCTTTAGAGGTGAGGGTGCTGTACCCCCCCAGAATCCAGTGATGCAATGTTTTGAGATGTTCATAAAGTAAGCTCTAAAAGCCCCAAATATAAGCGTATCAGTATGCTAGCAGGGTTACATCATCATCCTCTTGATCAAGAGGACAGAAAAATACTAAATGCATAATGCTGATGAACATCAAAGCAGTAATCAGTCTAATAAAGCAGAAAAAAGGGGAAGACTGGTTATCTGCTTACAAAAATGAGTCAGGTGTCATGTTGGGTGACAGTTTAGAAAAATAATTTCTTGATGTGTTAAATAAATTATCACTTAAAACAGCTGACTCTAGAGCTCACAGAGACAGGAGACTATTTTCAGTGCAATTTGACATGAAAGACAAAAGTCTGTTTGCAAAGAAACTGTTGATGCACTGAAAAACAATGACCACTTCACAAACAGGCTCACTATCCTTCAGGAATTCCACACACATACGAAAATTAAAAAAAAAAAACAACAACAAAACAACACAGAAGTGAGGTACTACATTTTTTTAAAGGAGATTGTAAAAATAATGAGGAAGCTGGTTGAAAAAGAAGTAACATCAGAAGCGGTACGGATTAAATCCCTATCCTAACGCATAAAGACAAGGGGGAAAAAATCATCCAAGAGTCAGAAAGGTGCTTCCGAAAAAGAAAGGTAAGCATGAATCTAGGAAGTGAAATGAGGAAACTCTTAAAACAAAATAGTACATTTAAATGGACAGGTTGAAGAAATTGTTTGACCTACAAAGGTATCCCATCAGTAAAATGCAATCTAGATTCAGTGAAGCCAACCCAGAGAAACACAAGGAAAATAAAAAATTATCTTGGTTCCCTTTTGGAATATCTCCTATTTACTCTTTATTACAATGGCTTTGCTAGTATAAGATGTTTGGGGGAAAAGCAAGATCAAGGTCACGCTGCTGTTACTCAGTGGTTCTCTGCACGTAGACACCTGGTGAGAGACACTGAGCGGAGAGGTTATTCTTACTCTCACTTTGGAGAATAGGAACTAAGTTCAAAGTGATCTTGGCAAATTGGAGGTGTGGTCCCAAACAAGCAAGGTGAAACGCGACAGAAAGGTACTAAGTGCTGCATCTAAGAGGGGAATTACATCATGTACAGAATGCCCAGTCACTGATTCATTAGGGAGTAGTCCTACAATAACGACCTGAAGCATATAGCAGTTCACACACTAAATAGGAGCATGTTAAGAGGAGAATGATGGAATGATGCGTAAGATGTGGAAGGTGTAATTTGAAATATGCATACAGTTATGGAGAAACCTCAGTTGTAGAGCTACGGTCTGGTTTTAGGCACCAGACTTCAGGAAAGACACAGATCAACCAGGATAAATCAAGAGCTGGGGGCAGGAGGAATCTTTAGAAAACAACAACCAAGAAGAAAGGCTGGCAAAATTGCGTTTGGTTTAATCTAGAAAAGAGAAGACTACAGAACTAACAGGCCTTGAATACATGGAAACTTATTACAAAGCAGATACCCTTTGTGTCCACAGCAGTCAGGTGGAGGGGGAAAGGAAAAAATAAAATAAATTAAATCAGCCTAGCACACAAAACAAAAGATTTGATTCAGAAATGAGGAAAAAGTTTTCAGTTCTTAGGATAGCACAGCATTAGAGCAAGTCATTAGGCAGATAGCTGAGCCTCTTTCATTGGAAGTTTCTAGAAATAAGGTTAATGTTCAGAGTAGTCAGTCAGGTCCCTTTCATTCCTGCATTTTATGATTTTTACATGATTTTAGGAGAGATCTTAATATCACACATCTGCTGGGGCAAGGTTTCCATTCCACTGACATGAATATGCTAGAGCTCCCCAAAATCCATTGGGTTAGCAGAGGACATACCTTAGGTCCAGTTATCAAAGGATCTGTGACCACACCAAGATTCAGATTATGCAGAGAGATGTTTGAAAACTGGTGTTGCGGAAAACCAAATTAAAAAAGGAACAAACAAATGAAGGATGAGATTAGCAAGGAGGGGATGCAGGCCAAGACTGCAGGATACTTGGAGCTGGGTGCAGGGAGCCCAGGGTCAGGACAGCAGATCACCGTGGGTAAGACTTCAGGCCAAACTCACTGCATTTCCTTACATTTCACAATGAAACAACAAACAAAACCCCTATGGATCCTGTAGGTAAGGCAGAGGCATATCAAAACCTCTATGGCAAGATAAGAATTTGTTGCTATAAAAGGTATAGATGAATCAAGAGCCCGTACAAAGCAAAGAAAGAGTCTCTCAAAATACCATCGTGAAATCTCACTGAAAATCCAAGTAACAATTTCTTTATAAAAAAGAAAGGAATAAAAAAACCTCAGGAGTAAAGCAGTAAGAGCAATGTTCAGAACTAAACTCACAGTATTTGATTCTTTACAGCTGCCCAATATATTCCACTCAGATAGTATAGGAGGGAATTGGGGGATACGGATGCCTTTAGCCATGATGCACAGGATGAAGGGAAGAGGTGAGGGGAAAGCTCACTTTCTAAATGCAAGCAGAACCGATAAATCACAGCCTGGCTGGCATGGCAAACACCAGTCCCTCTGGCAGCTTTGTAATTACTCCCTAAATGTGGTCTCAACCCTCTTGATGTGGAGATAAATAACTTTATGTGCAAAGCAATTAAAGCTCCGGGCAACACTGCCGGCAAAGCTTGGTCACTGTGTGTCACTATCCATTTGCCAGAGAGGTGTACAAGTGGTACTGAGTTTATTAAACCAGAGCGCTGGCTTTCACACATCAACCTGCCAGAGGCCTTCTTTGGATGGCCCTCAAACAATTGTTTCTACTCTCCAAAGCAATGAAACATCCTGGTTCAAGGGCTGACCCTGAAGTGAGTTGAGAGACCCTCCGAGCTGAGTGCTAGCCATTTCGCTCCCATCTGCTCTCCCAGAAGAGAGGAGTTTTTTGCGTCGCAAATCTGATACCTACTGGGGAATCTCTAAAGGAATTATCAATCATCATGATTAGATTCCTTCTCTTCTCAGGAGGGACCATGCTCAGTTGAAACAAGAGCTATTGCTAGGATGGTAACAAATCACTCTGAAGCAGAGCCCTGCCTGCTGCATACCTCTTGCCCTTATACACATGCATTTCTCTGCCATTTTCCCAAATGGTCATAGTTTCTGTACAACTCCTGTCTATCCAAAGCAGTGCATACCTCCAGGCACACCTGCTGCCTGCTTGTATCGACAGCTCTGGAAAGCAAACTTAGGAAAGTCCTCCTGCACAATCACATATGGCCATGCAAAACGGTGCTCTACTGCGATACCTGGATCCTATCCTTCTCTAAGGAGCTATTGGGCCACTCAGCTCAGAAGTACTGTATCCTGCAGCATCCTCACCAAGAAAAAAAAAAAAAAAAATCCTAGAAAAAGCACCATGCAGAGTGCAAGCTAGAGCATCAGACATGCCACGGCTAGCTTGCACAACCCCAAAGCAGCCATCATATGCCAAGCAAATCACCCAGTGGGGATTCCACTGGCCTGCAAGGAAGGCAGTTATATCTGTCACAGCAAATCAAGCCCTCTTTCTGCATGACTCCTAATATAAAGCACATGAATGGAGGAACACTGGTATGGGCTGGACCACTCCCTAACCCTCTCAGGCTGTACAGCTCCAAGTTATGTGAAAAAGTGGGATAGCTTTTGATTTCAAGAAAAATGAACAAGCCCCAATCATTTCTGTTTTGAAAAACTGATTTTTTTTTTCCTCTTCTGGTTTCAAACCACCACCAAAAGAAAATAAATCAGCACTACAGCCAGTTCATTCAACAGTCTTCCTGGCAAATAGATTTCTTTTTTTTAACATGGTTTGTTGACGACAGAACTTGGAACAGTATCAGTGTTTTGATAAAAAGCAATGTTCCATTAAAGCCAGTACTGATTAATAATCAAAACTGCTGCTAGGGGGCACTGTGACATTCAAAGGAGGTACAACTGTACTACCCATTGCTTGTCACTGTGTCCATGTAATCTTTCACAATATCTTGGGTACAAATACAGCTGAATTGCAGTTCAGGTTATTTCCCCCTTTCTAGTAAAGTACCTCTTAAACTTTAAAATGCATACAATGCATTCCACCCCGCCTTCCCTAGCACAACGTTGTTCAACAAATGCCCGCTTGTTCTTCAGAGGTGACTATGTTTCCGTGATCGGAAGAAATGAAACTTGTTTCTAAACCAGTCTGAAATCCTTCAAGACAATCACAGCAATGTAATGTAAGAGTTAAGAATGATAATAGTAATCATAATAATAATGATAATGAATATTTCTCTTCCCTCTGCAATGAACCCATCTGGAAGGCCTCAGTGTGAGGCTTCAGAAGTATCCAAAACTGTGATTAGAGAGAAATTCATTTCAGCAGGGAGGTGGAAGCTCAGAATGCCAAAGAAAGAAAAAAGGAAGAGAAAAATCCTTTCTAGTTTTGGCCAACAGACCTAATCGGAAATTCTTTTGAAATGTTATTCTCTGGAAGAGAGCTCAGTTAGCAATATTCTGCAAACGCTCAGCCCACTTCATCCATCTGCCAAGCTGAGAATGAATATTCATAGCAAGTTATTTTAATCATTGTGTTTTTCGTGATGTGACATAATTCTATATAATTTTTCCCCCCGGAAAAAAAACAACCTCTTTTTATGCTGTCAAGTCAGAAAGTTTTTTCTCCATCTGCAAGAAAAAAAAAAGGGACATTGGGTGGCTCACGCATGGGTTGTAGCAACATCCTCGTCAACCCTTCTCGAATCCCAGCATTAACAACCTAGGTAATGTCACCAGTCAAAACAGCATGGGCTGGCTTTTACTTATCCTCGTGAACATAGGGAATTAATGTCTCACATAAGGGATGATCGGGGTCAGAGTGCCAGACTAATGTAGCCTGAGAGAACAGGATACAGGAGCAACCCATAGCTGGGGGAGGAAGGGAGGCTGCACTGGCAGAGCTGGGTTTGGGGAGCCCAGGGCTGGGAAAGCACGGGTGCTGCAGTTTGAGGATGAGGGGAACAGGCAGAGCGAACACGTCCAGTGGATGCTGCTTGCAGCCACACATCTTCATAAGCACATACTACACAAAAATGCTTTTACAGTTTTTGAGAGGTTCTTAAAATAGTTCTTGTTTAACCCGGAGAAAAAAAGTGGACATTTTTGGCAAAATTGTCCAAGAGACAGATTATAAATATTTTAAAGTCCATAGAAATACCTTGGGAACAAACGGGATCTTTCCGTGATTCTAACTGGTGCTCTTAGTTCCCAGTACATAGACATGACATTTTACCACAGTTGAAAATCCCGAGGAAAATGTTGTTCCTGCAATAATCAAGAGTCTAAAATATTCAATACTTAACTGATGCAAGCATTTCCCAGGTGCCATACATTAACTGCTGGGCCAGGCAAGCAGGGTCAGAGAGCTCAGCTCAGTGGAAAGAAGGAAGACATAACCAGTTTTTCTTAAAAGCCAGGCATGTGTTTTACTGATCACTCCCACCTCTTCCCTTGTTCTCTGGGTTGTCACACCTTGGTGGCCATCCTGCTCCTTGTTCGCTGGTACACCACACTGCAGCAACCTCCCTGCTCCCAAGGAGTTTGTTACCTCCTGCCCCAGAGCACCCCAGAACTCTATAGGATGCTCCCCGAAATGCTGAGCCCAGCTGATTCCTGGGTAGGTTCAACAGGAGGAACAGCTTACTAGGAGGACATCTGTGTCTTGTTCCCAGTTGTTATTTGAGTGCAGTCCGTTTCCTTTGATACCATTCTTTGAGTAGTACAAAAGGGAGAGGCAGTGAGTGCCATACAAAGGTGGGTTACAAGAAGCTAAGTAAGTTGAGACTTCTTTCTCGCCACTCCTGCTTCATGTTCCCTAGACAGATCTGCATCTAGCTAAGAACACTGCAGTCAATTCAAATCGCTTCTTCTAGTCAGTGTGGCAATCCAAGATCTTTAGCTCAGGAAAAAAAAAAAAAAAAAAAGAAAAAAAGACAAGGTGGAGGAAGGAAAAACAGCAGGCAAGAAAGGAGTGGTGATCTGCATTTAGATCTAATAAACTAGTGGATGTGTTCTGAAAGACAGTAATATACACCAGTGATAGGCCCACACAAGCATCCAGAAATCCCTAATTGCATCCTCTTGCCTGACTGCTGCTGCTTCTCTTGCTTTACTGACGTTCTGGCTCCCCTCTTCGGCCACACTCTGCCAAACACTTTGCAGAAAACCAGTGCTCTCTTCCAGTACTGGAGGCTGCGGGTACAAAATGTGGGATACCTGTAACGCTACTTATGGTCGGCAAGGGCAGAAAGAGGTTGAAGCCCAATTGACACTATTTGCATTTGTCTGTTTCCATGCAGAGACTGGTAAACAAGAGTTAGCTTCCGTACTGGTGGGTGGCATGGGAGAGAAAGCACAGGAACCAGTTCAGTGGGACAGATCTATCGCACCCTTATAAACAGGCATAGCTTCACTGATGCCTCAGGGAGATCATGGGAGCTTTGCTTATCAGTACCAGCCTAGAACATGACGTACCAGGAACACAAAATGGCTTGTCTGGCTCAAGAAGAGAAGAGCAATCTGTCTCAGAAGACAGGTTACAACCTAGCCCTTTCAGAACAACCCTATAGATTGCAATGCAGAAAATCTCAACAGGGTTCTACAGAAATTTAATAGGCAGCCTATACAATGGCTTTCTAAAAATACAGAACTGAAAAAGAAAGAGATTCTCCTAGGAAGGCTTGAATTCTCTATTAAATACTAAGCAAGATTCCATAAAAGCTCTCTAAATGTTAGCAATTTCCATTAGAGAAATCTTTAATGATGGAAGGTCGTTACCAGCTGAAGGCCTAGCAATGAGCTCCTGGCTCCCAATCCAAATCCTGGTGGACAACGTCTGTATGTACAGCTGAGCAACTAACTCATGCCAGATAAGACAGCCAACAAATTCAGCTTCTGTCCATGACCAGAGGGCCATTGCTTTGAATTTGGTTTTGTTTATTTTTGTTTCCCAATTATGTTTGTTAAATTGTTTGCATTTTTTCATAAATGGTTTCAACACACACTCTATATTCCACATTCAAACGGTACTGCTTAATTGCAATTGG
>NW_009647236.1:3199186-3217108 GCF_000708025.1 Charadrius vociferus | reverse complement strand
TTGCAGTGTATAAATCAGCTAAGGGGAGTACATACAACACATCTGAACATCCCTAAGATTTTCAGACAAGGCCAAGAGAGAAAATATGTATACATGTGGGTCCTCTAGGAGGAAAAATGGGATAAAGGCAAAAATCAGGGCTATCTTCTCATCACATTTTAAAGTATGCTTCTCCACGATGTTCCTAGTACTTTGTTTTTTTAGTCTAAATGCTAACTATTTGAAATTCATGACAAATACCTCCCAGCCAGTTCCCTGTTCTGATTCCAAAGACCATAATATCTGATATTCTCAACACAGTTTGGCAAGGGAGCACTTTTGGAAGGGGTGAATGCCTTTCAGATGGAGTATTTTTTTATTAACTTTTTCAGTTCCAACCACATTGTGAAGATTTTCATCACAAGTTCCTCAAAGTTTTTCAATTAAAAACAAACAAACAAACCAACCCACAAAACAAGAAAAACAAAAAAAAAATACTACCATGTGACAGCAGGAAGGAATAAATTGAAGGAAATTTGAATCAATTTCATTGACACTTTTACCAGGAATCACATGTTTAATTTTAGTCAGGTAAGAAGATGTACCAGTTTGTGTTACATTTTAAAAGCTGAAATATTTTGAATCGTTTAGCAGTTGAGATGATAAAGAAGAAATGCAATGTTTCAGAATGTCTGAAATTAAACATCTCTATGATGTCAAAAGAAAACCTTTCCATATGCCTAAATATTTCTTTCATAAAAAAATATAGGGATTTCATCTTTTTTTCCATCTGCTTTTGGGGAAAAAAAAAAACAACACCCATGTTTGTAAGTCTTAACACTTCGAAGTGGGATGAAACTCTGTTTTGACAAACTCCTGAAAACAGGCCTATAAATGTAGTTCAGACATTCCCTCCTGTTGTGGCAATTACTGACAAGACAACTTTAAAGAATCTGTCTCACAGAAACATGTGTATAATCTACTCCATCAAAGTACATTCCTCATTAAGGTGCCACTGTATTGCTTTTTTACACAATGTCTGAGCATCCAGTGGATCAAGGGAGTCACACCTGAGTAGTGTAATATACAAATCCTTGTCCTGAAATTATTTAGAAACACGAACAGCTCCACAACCACACTGAAGGAAGACAGCATAACCATGTCCATTTTGCCTCCAGGAAAGTGAATGCAAAGTCCTTATGGAAAATATTTGCAAATTAGTCTGTGATTTTGGTTACCTCGATTTTGGATTCTCCGGCCAAGGACATCCAAGATCCAAGGCACAGAAAGACATGTTCTACTGGCAGTTGTAGTTTATTATATGCCATAAAGTGCCTGCTCTGCAAACTCTGGACCAATTATGACGAACATCCTAGCAGCCACTGCTCAGGACACAGTGGATTGGAGCAATGTACGAGGACAGGGAGATGTCAAGGAGAAAAGTGGGGGGAAAGGGTATTACCTATGACAGAAACACAGTATGGAAACCAGTGAATATGCACAGGTATGATGAACTGATAGACTGTTTTCAGCTTGCTTTTCCCCAGAAATCCTACATTAAGCCCAAAGATGGTGAGACCCCACTTTTCGTATTTATTACGATGCTTAGTTTGAGTTATTAAACCTTTAATATCTTTAACCAAGAACTAACGAATGAAACAGCCTTAGCTAGGCTCTCCCAAGAATAAACAACCCACAGCAGGAGCTCCTTCGAGCCACCTGACACTCAGCCTTTGACGTCTCTTCCTGTAGGAGGGAAGAAGTTTCCTCTCCTCTTTCACACGCTCCCACTCCTGCTATCTGTGATTCAAGCTCATGTATGACTTTGCAGGGACTGCTAATGAAAACAGCTGCCACCCTTCACCACTGCCTCCCTGAGCTCTGCTCTGAGCAGAGGAAGACAAGGCACGTGGCCAGCTGCCATACGCTCAACAGCAGGGCACTGCTGGCAAGTCCAATCTAGCACTAAATCGGCACATTTTGGTACTAACGGGAAGTCTAACCACATCACGAAGCTCAGCAAGGCCCGCAAAGCACAACGGAGGAACACAGTGATTTAATTCCCAGTGCATCCCTGCTGCTGCAGCCAAAATGCAAACAAGGCAATTTGAACAGAGACTTGGCATCTCCGCATTGCGGCCACCACTGCTAGAAATGTCAGTGGAGATCTGCCCATACAAGTAATCCCGACGCTTTTGAGGGGGTCACGTTCATCTCAGCACTCTGTGCGCTATAGCCACAGTGGTAACAGCAATGGCAGGAAGTTTAAAAACAAGAGCACAAACATCAGGAGAACCTAAAAACTAAATGGACAATGGAGACCCAGCTATCCTCCATCACCAAATGGAGATAGGTGAACAGCAACAGTGATACAACTTGCCATGTCAATTTCCTTCTCCATGAGACAAGAGAGAATGTCAGCTCCTAAACTGGCAAGACATTATTTTTGACCAGCACTACCTTCGCAAGGAAGACCTCAGAACGGCCATGACCTGGTCTGTGGGAGAGACAGGGCATCAAACCATGGAAACCCACCAGGATGGCAGCCAGACTTCAAATTGATACCAGAGGCAGAAGTCTCTTCCTCCAGACTCAAAGACTAACAATAACTTTACAGGTAGCCCAAGCCTGTCTGACAGAGTCCATCCACCCCAAGACCACCGCGTAGTGGGCAGTGCCACCCCTTCACCTCACCCCTCGGTATGTGACGCATTCTGGTAAGAGTCTCAGCTGTCAGAAAACAAACTGCAAGCGACAGATTGAACATGCGACTGTGCAAAAGCCTGTCTCAGGAGGGACAATTAAAAACACACACAGAAAAATAAATGTTTTTTCCTTTTCAACCCCTTTTCCTCTTCAACAAGTAACAAGACAGGAACGAGCGTCTGTATGCTAGAATGCCCAGAAAATCGGCAATTAACAAGCGTTCCGCTCTAGCCTGTCTGCGATTTCCTCCCTGCAACTGTGGCTAAATGTTTAAATACATCACTCCCCCCACCTTCTGCATGCTTGCTGTGGCTCTGGCACACCTCAGCCCTTCTGGCTTTCCATATCATGCAGTGTTCCCTTTCTCACGCATTTATCTGAAGTTTGTTCCAAGCTAAATTGGGGGGGGGGGGATGGTCTCCATCCAACTGCCTTGAGGAGCACGCATGTTCAGATGAACTAACTACCCCAAATACACAAAAGCCAAAATGCACTTAGCCCTAGGTACAACAGAGGTGTTTTAGAAGCCATCTAAGACAGCAGCATCCTCAAGAAAGACGCATTACCGTATCTGGCCAACAATAACATAATCCAGAGAATTCAAATGGGATTCTTCCCTAGGAAACTAAGTGCTAACCACATTACCATGCAGATGCTCATTAACAAGTCTGTATCAGACAAAAGCTGCAAAGGTATTTTTCCGAGGCATGGGCTTAAATAAGGGCTTTTGACTCAGGTTGGCGCTCAGGATTAAATTGACAGAAAAACAGAGTCTCTCATTAAATTCATATAGCAACTCAAAGATGAAGGCTAAAAATAAGATCTATGCAAACAAGCACGGGGAGTAAAACACTCCAGTACGTTCAGAGGAACACTTTGCCATCACGGACACCTGTGACCTACTGGCCTCCTTGGACACTCTTCAAACCCCAAGTTTCAACCAATCAACTCAGAAAAAGGTACCAACATTGTATGCTGATGTTCCTGTCATGCAATTACCCACACAGGATGCTTTTCATAGTCTTCTGCCTAGAAGCTGCAGATCAGACTTGGAAAAAATGAACCCCAACTACCAAAACAGAGTAAAATTTTCTTACAGAGAATAGACATTGAATATCCTTTAAATTATATATAGAGAGGCCTCATAATTAATGAATGACTGAGCTTCGGTCTAAAAATGAAAGAATTATAAAGAAAAAAAAAAACCCTTTGCTGTATGACATAAAGAATCCACTAGGTAGACACAACCCTGCAAAAGAAAATCCTCCAAAAGTAGTTGATAGCATAATCCTTCTTGGCAAACTACACGGAAGCAAAGGCTAGGGCCCAACTTTTGACAGCTGAATGGTCTAATTATAATACAACTCCAACGTAGAACCCCCCCCATCTCAAGTTTTGCAAACAAATGGCATACATGCAATGAGCTTCAGCAACAACAGCTGCAGAACAGAACTGGGCTAATCTCCCTTGCCAATAGATCTACAGAAAACAGCAGTCAGTCCTGATGCCAGTTCAACCAACCGAGAGAATACAAACACCACCACAAAGTGCTGGAGGATCCGAAATTGAATCCAGATGAAAACATGACCTATTTCTACACCTTCCCATCTATTTGTTTTATACTGCTGCTCATCACTGAAATACCCTTTCATATAAGATCAATAACAATAACAAAGTTCCAAGCTGGCTTCCTTGCCTATGCCCCTACTAGTAAATGAAACAGCGTCTGAAAACATTGCCCAACACTGGAGCCACCAACGCTGCTGAACTGCTAAAGTGGTTCCTGAAACAGTTTTGGCCTATGCCAACCAGTGCTGTGCCAAACAGTTCCCAGTCATGTCTATGGGTTAGCACTCCCAAGGGACCCATTCTTAACAGGCAATTCAGACTTTTGGAAAATAAGAGATTTTAACAGCCTGAATGTGGGCTGTTCCACGACAGTTGGCCTCAGCGTCAGGTTACAGCTCAGGGCACATTTAATTGTTATTATGGATATAGATAAATAATTGCTGGCATTTGTCCTTTCCTGAGTTTAGCTTCCTTGGACGCCACGTGCTTCTTTAAACTGACATTTCTTTGAAAACTCTTTATGGCAGTAGAGGGTCTTGCTACAACGATGCAAGTGCAGCTGATGGAACAGTAGAAATGAAGAAATTAATTTCTTAGATTTGTTGATGGCTGACTTTGCACTCAACAGCAAGAATTTAAAGTTGGAATTTTCTTTACTGCTGACCTCATTCAAGTATCCAACTTTGGGGTTTATCCTTTCAGGTGTCATTCTTCAGGGAACTTATCATCAACCCCAGGAGAGATCTGGACCTGCATTTAATGGCCTGGTGTTTCCTTCCTCCAGATTCTTGTGATTGTCCCTAAATAGGTAGCACTTATATAGCACTGAAAATAAAAGATAGCATAAGGAGAAAATGAGCAATTATTCTCATTTTACCCTCTTCTTGGTTATCACCAAGGGGTGCGCTTCATGTTCTGTCAAGTCAGATGCGACTGAGCTGAAAGAGCTAAAGGAACCAAAAGATACTTATATTTTGTGCATGATGCTTTTACATTTCTTTTTACACTTCATAATAGCAGGGAATCACCTGCAGAGATTAGAGTGCTAGTCTTTCAAAAGTCCCATGACACTGTCATCCAAGTCATCTGCGAAGCTCTTCACAATTTGAGGCAACTAAAATGGCTCCAAATACCTACCATTTAGGCAACTGAATCAACCTCCTGGTCTACCAGCAGCAGAGTCTGGAAAACAATTTTGCTGACCAAACGCAGCTGTCTAGTCTATCTTTACAGATGACTTGACTGAACATATGCAGTAAAGAAGCAGTAAGGTATGAAAGCATAGATACCCAGCTAACAGATATCTGCATTTAGGTGTCTACAGTCTGAAGCTGAATCCCACCCTTGATTGTAGGCAAGCAGAACAAACTTACTTTGAGAGGTCAGAGAGACATTTAAAGCACAGGTATGAGAGTCACTGCAATATGCAGTGTATACTTAGATGTAGTACATTTCCCCCTCCCTTCAAAAAAAGCTACCTTCTTTGAGGGAAGTTCTGCAAATTAATCATTTTCATTTAAAATCAAGCTGAAAGATGAAATTTTTGAAGTTCCCGCAGAACAATAGCTCTGCAAAATCAAGATTAGAATGAAATGAAATATTTTATTAGAATGATGATGGATTGTTTCATTTTGACATTATTGGCATGGTGTATGTGGATAATGTCAAAGCATTACAACATGAAATACAAAATATAATATCCAATATTTAGTAGAAAAGTCAAACGAAAATCTATCAAAGCATTTTAATCAAAATATTTTTGTGCTACTTGGAAGGAATGGATCTGCATTACTGAAACAAACTGAGAAAGTCGAATCCACTATTTGGACAGATACTTGTCAAAATTTTCATCCGAATCTTCCGTTTTCCATGAAAGCCTTCAACCTCTAACAAAACAACACTTTTGAATGTTTACTAACAAGCTCTAACAATAAAGAAATCAGATGCATAGGCTTTACCTGCACTCCATAACCAAGGCGGCAAACGCCGGCCAACTGCCTGTGCTGTTAAACCATTAGCGTGGTATTCACTGGTGCGGCGCTGGTCTGTGAAAGCGGCTAGCATGCTAGACACAGTTCAGAGGTTATTGGAGATGAGGAACTGTGCCCCACAGGCTGTTTGTACATGACCTCACCACTCTGAAGGGGAAGAAAATTTACTCATATCGATGTAAGCGGTGCCGTGCCAGTTGGCTGCAAGGCCTGCAGACGTCCCCTGGATTGTTTTATTTACTAGCACCAACAAAGCCATACAGACCCTCTACAACTGCAGCTACCAGCGTGACATGAGAAATGCGCAGGATGCTACAAGCAAACCGTGGCCCAAGCCGAGATCAATGAGAATAAGTTCATATTCAAAACCTGCAGATGGAACACACAACCCCATCCAAAGGGAAAATAAATCCTATTCTTGTGTTCCAAACACAGTTATGAAGAGAAATACTTTTGGTCATTTATGTAAGAATGTTAAAAGATATATAAAAAAAAAAAGGGGGACGAGGGGACACATTGTCACCCCTGGGGGGCTTGGAGAGCTTTGAGGGTATCCCCAGGAGGCATCTAGGGAGGGTTTTGGTGGTCCTGGAGGGGGGGGGAATAAGGGGGGGGGGGCAGGTACTACCCAACAGTTAGGAAAACAGAGATTATAATGCTAGAAGGAAAAGTGAACTTCATTTCCAGCCTCCTGAAAAACGCAGCTCATAGGACTACCCTGAATTAATTCATGCTTGGATAGAACATATGTTCTGAAGAAACAGCTAGTATTGATTTTAAAATTGCCAGTGATAGAGAATCCACCACATTCCCCATGGTAAATTGTTCCAACGTTTAATTACTTTCACTGTTGAAAAAACTTGTGCCTCATTTCTAGTGTGAAATTGCCTGGCTTCAGGTTCCAGCCACTAGATCTTTTCATACATTGTTTGCTAGCTTGAAGTGCCCTCTTATTAAAGTTTGGTTCTCTAAGCAGGTATTTACAAACTGCAACCCCTTAGGTTTCCCACAGATAAACTAAAGAGGCTCTTCTCCAGGAATCTCAGCCTGTGAAGCATGGCCCCTCACATTACCATCATTTACATGTCTAGTTTCTGAGACACCTCCTCAGTTTAGCTGTAGCTTTCTTGAACTGCGGACACCAAAACAGAAGGCAGTATTACAGTAGCTGAGCACCTGTCAAGTACAAACATTACATATTACTTCCCTAGCTCCCACCTGAGATACCCCAGTTTATATTTCTAAGCCTGCAAACTATGTTTTCAGGCATAGTTTTGCACAAGGATTCACTTTCAGCTGTTTACTAGCGTATTTTTTTCACAATTGCTGCTTCCCAGAATAGGATCCCTTAGGTCAAAAGTATGGCTAACTACTACTGTCTTTTTGTATGCCTTCATACAGTGCTTCATAATTGACCGTATTAAAATACGCACTGCTTCCTGAAGCTAAGTTTAACAAGGAGTCTGCAATTGCCCTGCCTCTGTGACCTTGTCCTTTTTCACGGTTTGTCTGCAGAGTTTTATCATTTGTGCCACCAAGAAACTTTCCTTCAGGTGGTTTTACATCTTATTCCCTAGTGTTGATAAAAATAATAAATATGACAGGAGCAAGAATCAATCCGTGCAGAATTCTGATACTACATGTTTGCGGTAATGATTCTCTGTTTGTGGCTGTATTTTCGGAGTGCCATTTAACCAGTTTTTAATCCATTTGATACACAATAAGTTACTTCATACTATTCTAATTTCTTTGTCAAGATACTATGATGTACAACAACAAATGCTTTAAAAAGCCTAACCACATCTGCACTGCTACCTTTACCAACAAATTTTATAATCTCATCAAAAAGATATGAGATTAGTTTGACAGGATTTATTTCCCATAAATCCATTTTGATTGGCATTAATTATATTTCTCGTCTTTAATTTTTTATTAATCAAATCCCACATCAGTTTTTTTATTATTTCACCTGAAAACGGTATCGGAATGACAGGGCTATAATTACTTAGGTTGTCCCATTCACACCTTTTAAATTTGAAAGCATATTTAAACACAAGCATTTTTTTTTTTTTTTCTCCAGGCTTCTGGCACTTCAAAACAAATGTCAAGCTCTGTGGAAAGTACCCAGGTCATGTTTGAAACTTTTGCAGACATCACCCACATTTTCTCACTGGCCATAAGAATGGCTGTATTGATTCTGGAGCGGTCTGGTGTGGTGTCCTGCCTCCAGCAGCAGACACTGAAGAACGCAGAGTACGCAGCCTGTGCCCAAGGGACCTTGCCCAGTCTGCCCTCCCAGCCCACGGTAATTTGGAGCACTGGGACCTCCTCTGGCAGGCTTCTTCTGTTCATCCTTCTGTGTGCAGCCCCAGGGTTTTTCCTTGTGAGTTTGTCAAATGACTTCCTGAAATAATCTTGATTTCTAATCACTTTACCATTCTGTGGCAATGAGTTCCCTGCAATAACTACACATTGCGTACTGTATTAGTTTAAACCTACTGCCGGAATATATCCTCACGCTGTACGAAGCAGCTAACAGCCACTCTTGTGTTCACCTTCTCCATTCCAATGGTGATTTTGCAGACCTATTTCATATTCCTCCTGGGCCATTTCTCAAGAGCCACAGGCGACTCAATCTCTTTTCCCAGGGAGGCTGCTCTATGCCTATCGGTGCCTGTGCCTCCTGCCTCAGACCCCCTCAAATTCTGCTCATCTCTTTTAGAGGTGGGCATCAAAACCCTGTTTGGTTTGCAGGATGATGCAGATAGATCACTGATTTGCAGTGACACAGACATACACATTGCTTTGTATTTGCTTGTCCTGTTCCCTAATTAATCGTTAGATCTTTGTCTTTTGCACCACCTCTGAACGCTAATCTGACATCTTGACAGAGGTAGTCATGTTTTTTCTCAATTTACTGTTTTGGAAGCAGCTCTTTATCTTGCTAAGCTATTCCTGCGTTGCATTGTTTAGCCGACTGTCACTGCATCTCGAATTGACACTGCTGCCAACTCAAATTACAGTGATCACGCTTGAGATATGACTCAAAACTTCAAACCCATTACCAGGCCCTTCCCTGGGCAAACTGTACCTGCCTCTAATACAGCCACGAGATGAGATGTATTTATTCACTTCGGTCAACACTGGTTAAATTTGCCATAGCAACAAAAATGGAGTTGAACTAGAGTTGCGCGCGATGCTCACCATCATTTGGGAGAGGTGTGTGTTTCCCCTCTGTTTTCAGTCTTGAAGGACATGCACAGCCAGGGCAATGGAGGTCACAGCCATTCCGTTAAGAAATTTCAAACCCGGCTTTTTCATCCAATGAACACACTTACTGGAACAGATGTCTTCAGCTGCGCTCACAAATGTGTTGCCCTATAGAACAGCCTTCTGGGGCTTGCGTATACTGTCTAGGGCCTTTATGCCCGGACAAGTGCAAAACTACCCACGAGCACAAACGATCCGTGCGTAGTCTTATCCCCATGGCCCTGCGTCATTGTTGTTCTCTGTCTGCCCGTGTCTGTAACGCAACAGAAAGAGCGACTGTGGCACTGACTTAACCGAGCTAATTTTGGTGCTAAACATTAAGCTGGAGGCCTGTGGCTGAGGAAGGTGAATGGGGGCTGAGATGTATATCTTAGCTCATCACCCGGCTACTCCCATCCATCACATTCGCTCCTACTGGAAATGACACGAGCAGATCTTTGTTCACGAACAGCGCTTTTTTAAAATCTCTGGCAATTAGGAAGAGTGCATCAGGCAGTGGATGTGCAGTAACAGAAAGAGAAGAACCTTCTGTTTTTCTCTCTGTCTTAATTGCCTCTGTATTTATGGGCTTTGGTAATGGTAGTGAAAATCTTCCTGGCACCATGTGAATGCTTTTTCCTTTCTTCTCTGAATGACTGGTTTGTTCTTTCTATGCTGTTTCCTTCCTCTGTGAAAGCACTTTGCTCTCTGTGACCAGACAACTGCCCTCACTTGCTGCACAAACTCTCACTGCCACCTGGTATGCCATTCTGCAGATGCTCAAAGGAAACAGGCCCTATTAGCTTTATTTTTCCATATAAAAACTCCCCCTGAGAGAGGGGAAAGGATCCAGTTCTACTTCCTGAGGGAACATCTTTGCCTCAGGGGCAAAAAGTAAGTCCCAAGGCAAAGGGACTCCCATTAAATGACAAGGCACCACTCAAAGTCATCCCCATTTACAGCTGTTGCTGCCTCCAGCAGATTTCCCCAAGGGTCTTCATTTAGCTGCAGTTCATTGAGAGGGTCAGGCAGCGATGGCTGCACAACTGGCACAATGCTTGCTTGTTGACCAGTCTGTAGTGTAATTAGACAACCCTGACGGAGGCTGAAGAAAAGAGGAGCCGGACTCGGTGCAACACAATACCAAGCTACACAAACTACGGGCAGGATCCAGGGAAGCCACTGGCAAAAACCCCACAAATTCAAATACTATCAGAATTTGGCTCTTGCTTTTCGCCCCTTACACATCAGGCTCATAAGCACGCTTGTTTGCAGTAAGGTCAGAGGAGCTCTTTCGTCCTGCTCAATAGGCGGCTGTGACATTTGGATAAATAGCCGAAGACTTGTACCAACTGATCCCTTAAATCCTGCCCGATAAACAAAAGTAACAGCAGGATCTTAATACTGCAGCAGTTACAAAAGCTCTGAGGTAAGGGGTACTTTACCAAACAGAATTCAATTACAGTCTTAATACTGGTTTTAATTACCTCGACCAAACTGCTCCGTGGCACAATGTGCTAGAACGCTCAGCCAGTGTCTTGCTGCTGAAGGCACTCAGCATAGAGGAAATTTACTCTCTTTTTTAGAAAGTATGTAGAGACTTCAGCTCTATCAAATATATACTTTGCCTCCCATGACACATCACTAGTCCCCAATGGCATCTATATATCCTATCATGCAAACAGTTCCAAAGCTATCAGCAAGAAGTTTTTAGAAAATTTTCCTGAAATTAAACAGGAAATTATCATAAAGCATTACTTTAATAACTTTCAAATAAGAGAGATTAAAGAGCAGTATCTGAATGAATTAAACACAGAGCACAAGAAAAAAAAAAAGGAGTAATAATAAACAAAAAGGCTTTTTCTGTCAAGGCAAGATATATTTTCTTTGGCATGTAAAATTCTCAAACGTCTTGATTTTTAAAATGGAAGTTGTTTGTTTCTGTCAGTCTCTCCCTAACAGCACACATCATTGAAGAGCTATTAATACTTTTTTAAAAATGAAAATTTCAATCAGTTTTAGGTTTAGAGCTCTTCTAAGGTAAGTACTTCAC
Source organism: Charadrius vociferus (assembly GCF_000708025.1). NCBI lineage: Eukaryota > Metazoa > Chordata > Aves > Charadriiformes > Charadriidae > Charadrius > Charadrius vociferus. The sequence goes on along the minus strand of NW_009647236.1, from coordinate 3,205,561 downwards.
TCAGTGCAGGAAGTAAGTATATTTAGGAACCAAAAGGCTGTCTCCTAATCTGCTGTTTCCAAAAGAGAAGCCTCCGCTCAGCACTGTTTACCTTCTCAGACCTATGGTCATGCAATATGGATTTGTTTGCTAAAGACAGCTTAGGAAAGATAACTTAATTCTGTTGCACTAAAGGTTTGTGTTAAGTGCAGCACAACACCTTAGCTGTAAACATCATCTAATACACTCCGATTATCCACAAATGTCATTTGCTACCACTCCATCTCGGGAACCAGTTTCATTCCATACAAGTCCTGCATACCATGGCTGTTTGTAGCCTCCACAACTAAATCCAAAGCGAAAAAACACATGAAATAAAATACACCCTCTTTTCACAAAACCGTGACAGACTTATCATCCCCGCTTCACCCAGTCACCATGCTGCCCTCTTCCTTGAAACTGGCAGTTCTGGGTGGGTCTGCCATATTTACTTTCTTCCTTGTGGGAAACAGCATGTTAGCAGGTTGTCTGTCCCAGAAGGAGTTAAAAGCACTGTCTTAGGGTGCTTGGAAGACTTCTAGGAATTACAGAGAATAGGGAACGGAGTGTGATGATTGCTCTAACTTTTAATATCCTTGCTTTTGAAGTTGTACTTATTCTATTATAGGCATGCTATACTCAACTGACAAACATTAGAGAAGTTCCTTGTACGAAATCCCTAAGTTAAGAGAGGGCCGCAGGCATAACAATAGTGATTTTTATAACATAATCATCAGGAAATTGTTCAGCTTTTCTAAGGTAATGTGTTCTCTAAGATCCTGCAGTCCCTAACAGTAGCTCTTGCTTTGTCTTTGTTTTCCTGGAAGGAAAAAAAAAAAAAAAAAAAAAAAGATGTACGCTGACAAGAAAAACAATCAAAGCTTTTCTTCTCCCTTCCCTCTCAACTATTAACTACCAAGATTAAACATGGGAGCATACGTATTTCACAATCCATTTCCCTCCAACAGCTCTCCATAATCTTAACACTCACTGCATAACTGAATAACCACCATGTTTTCCTAATATCCCATAGTTGGGAATAAGTAGAAAAGGCAGGTTTGATGCGTTGCAGCAAAACTTTGTACTAATTAACAAATATGTTTACCTTGATCCTCTCTCTGTCCCTTCTGAAAGGAGCCTGAATTTACTTTCATGTGGCCAAGGTATTAAGTCTTTTCCAACAATGGCAGCCACCACTTTGAGTCTCATGGAAATCAGCTGAGGTATCAGTCTCAACAGTGCTGTGGCTGAACAAGCAACACAAGAGCCTGCATGTAAAATTGTTCGCTTAAGAGCCAGCAACTCATCAAGAGAAAGAGTTCTGAATCATAGCGAGCCCAGATAAATTTAGAAATGTTACACCAGGAACAGCAATAGCACGGGGTGAACCGCTGCGAGACTTCCTCCACAGGCTGCCAGAGGTAACGAGAGCAGGCTTTGGCTGGAATACCAACCCAGGGCCATGAACATCAAACCTCTATGGAGAGTATGTCTCCAGCAACCAATGAATTGCCGTTGTCGTTTTCAAGTTAAGACCAAAATGGCTCCAGCCTCCCTAATGCTGATCTCTCTAAAATGCGTCTAGCATACTGAATGGTGAACACTGGACCCCTACAGGAAATTAGGATTGGTTTTCTTTTTTAATCAAAACAGCCAGAGCTGGCTTTTTGAGCCAATGCAAAACTGTTTCCCTCCAAAATAGTCATGTTAGGTATCACCCCTTAAAAAGCTGTAGAGAAGGGTGCTGTCCGAGATGACCTCAGAGGCTCACACAGAAGACAAACATACTTTGCAAAGTTTTTTGAAGAGTTTCCTGCACTGGTATCAGGAGGATGGGTGATTCTCTGGATTTACAGTTTGGCATCCCACTTTTGTCTCCTGCATAACAAAGACCTAACGACATCCTCACCCAAACGTGCTACTACAGCTGCAAGGAGGACTACACCCTCTCAACTCCCTACCCTCCTGGGAAACCCAAAGAGACCCAAACTCACCCAACATCCCCCACAATCCTTCAAAATTTGGAAGGGGCACAAAAGGCTTTATTTCATAATCATAACTGACTTCCTTTGTAACATACACCTTGAAGACTCAAGGTACTTTTCATTCTTTGGGAGAGGAGGAACGGGCCCAGAGGTATGGAGCTAAGATTAGAGGAAACCTCTGACAGCTGTGACTTATCCAACATCCCTGAAAAAATCTACAGGGAAGCTAATGATGTAAACAAGTTTCCAAGTGTTGGACTGCCCTGCTTCACTCGTAAGGTCATGTTTTTTTGAAGCTGAGTTGAGGAAAGAAACAAGACAGTTGCTTTTCTCACGAATTATACCAGCAAGTTAGTGCACAACTACTTCTGCAAGACTAACTCACCTACACACGTCATAAAAGCAGGTTTGCAGAAGTAGCCCTTTATATGAAGCACCACACACCTGTACCACGTTTCTAAAAGAGTCAGGTCAATGCACATGAATCAGAATGGGCTCTGTGGCATGGGAGAGACAGCAAATTATCATCCAGTTACATCTTTCCAATATTCTGGGACAGGTTCCCAAGAGGAAGCGAAATTTGAGTTGAACAGAAAGTTAACTGCAGCTTTAAAAAACCTTATCTGCCAAGTTGAACTGCAATCCCAATATTAGTGACACAGCAGGGGGGTTTGATCACGGGCTTTTAAATCCGGACCGCAGGTAGATATTTTAAGCTGCATTATGCACTTACTTGTTAGCACAGGAGGCTGGGAATGAGCATTTCGGATGGGGGAGAGGAGGAAGAAGGGGCTGCTGGCTGTGAAGTTAGCAGGAGTACCAAAAAGGACAGCATAACCATGCGGAGAAGAGCTGAACCTTGCCCTTGGCTCCGAAAGCAGTGCTCTGCCTTAAACTTCCCGCTCCTGCTCTAGAAGTGAGGCAATGATGTGCTCTCTTTGGGAACCGCGAGGCGAGGTCTCGGGTAATAACAGGCATTACGAAAGGCACAAGAGTGGCAACACCAATTTCATGGAAGAGGTGGAGCCTACACTTGCTCGTCCTTTGGCTCACAGCCTAGTGCATTTCCTCACAAACCAGGGGGGTTTTGTGGCCCGGCGCTCACTGTCTGGCTGACAGACCGATGAGCTAGCTCTGCTGCATCCCTCTCTCCAGCTCCCCAAATTAAGTCTAACAATTTTCTGCATTTCAGATGTGTGACCATCTGTTTCCAGCCTTGTGATAGACCTCACAGAGGGGCATCCTAGAGATACCATTTTCAGAAGCCGCGTGTCTTCTGTTCTCCTCTCTGTTCATTAAACAAGCATTTAAAAGGTTTTCAAAGTACTCGTGCCAAAAAAAAGGGCAAGAGGCTTACCTGGGTTACTTCCTGCTCACAACCACCTTAAGTCACATCTTACACACGACGATGCATCGATTTCAAAATCTATGTATACACCATAAAGCAAATAACATCTTTTCTAGAGTCTGTTGCACCGACCAGTAAATTTCATACCCAGCCTGTTGGTCAGCATTACCTCAGCCCCTCCACATAGGCACGAATATTAAAATAAAAGTAAACTGTAAGGAACACATTGCACAAAGTACCTTATATTGCAAGTAAGTACACTCTATTCAAAACTTATGTCTTGAATTAACAAGTCAGCTCATGTCTTTATTCTTCATCAACTCCAACAGCACACATTTAGCCTTAAAAAAAACAACCAAAACCACACCCCCAAACCAACCCAGGTGATATGAAATGAGAATTAAATGGGGAGTGGGTAATAGGATTTGCTTTTTGAGAATACATACTTCTCTGCTTGCCTGTGCAGCTTTGAGGACTACAAAATTATTTCATTTACAAAAGAAAGTAAAAAATAACTTTCCTCCAGAAACAGGAAAGTTAAGTAAAACACCAAATGGTATGAGAATTACAAATAATTCAGCAGTTGGCAAGACTGGATGGAGCATGACTGATACAGATGGAAGACTTAGTGGCCAAACTCTAACAAGTCTCTGCTGAGTACGTATGGACTGAGATTTTTCAGAAGCTTGCAATTTAGCCACATCCAGGTGGATATGAACCGAGATGGCAAAAGGTAAATCCCTGACACCAAGGCTACTTTACCTGCCAAATTCCAATCTCTCCTCCAAACAATATAAAAGCTGAATTTTCATTCAAAACAAACAGGATTTTCTTTTTTTTTAATGAGTAAGACAACATATGTTTTCCTAATCTCTGTACTTTTTAGCTGAAATTTTCACAAGTATTCAGCCCTGGGCTAATACTCAGCACAAACTACTTCAAACCAAATGGATGCAGTTTGGCAAACTGATAAGCAATGGAAAATTATGTTGGATAATGAAAAACGTTAGGCACTTTAGTGATAAGCAATTGTATCAGCTTTGCATAGGATGCGCCTGTCTCCAGCTGTCTCCCTTCAGACCAAATTCAAACACACACAGACAGGTACAGTTCATCTGAAATTTTTTTTTTTTTTTCAGTGATTTGCACCAGATGGGAACGCAACTCACAGTGCTGACTGCACGTGTGTAACGCGCTCTGATATTTTGTAGGAAAGTCAGACAGAAAGTTGTAGCATTTATTCTTGCTGTTGCTGTCCCTGCCTTATAGGCTGTATTTTTTGTAGAGGAGCGAAAGGTAATGAGAAAGGCCCGTAAGAGAGGATTGCAATGGCTGGGCAGTGCAGTCTCTTGGCCTATTTTGGCTGCTTCTATTTTAGGTTCCCGGCCATGGGAATTTCTCTTCCTCCACTGACAGAGCGGCAGCAGACTCACGGGCTCCCTCACCTCATTCTGACAGCGACTGCTGATGCTGTGATTTGCCTCCCAGGATGCTGTCTGCGAGGGGGCTGAGCAGCAGGGAAAAGAAGAGCTTAGATAGTCAGAGCTCATCATATAAAAAAGAGGGAGACTGAGGCCAGGCTTCCTGAGGAGAGTAGTGGCAAGGTTCTCAAAGGAAGCGGCTTTGCCCGGGAGCTATTGGAGAGAATCAGGAGGTAGGAGACCCCATTCCCCTTTACTGCTCAGCCACTGAGGTGCTGTGTGACAAGTTATAACTTCACTGCCCTCCGATAAAATGGGAACAGGAGCAATCCACATAATGAACATGCATACTTACGTGTGCAAGAGGGGGACAAATATACTGAACACCTCTAAGTGCACTTCTTTCTTCCAAAGGGGATCTTCAGAAGAAAAGCAACGCTACCAGTATATTCTGTCCACTTTACCCAGTGCCTTGCAGATAATATATGACCAAACATTTTCCACTTTGTGTACCTTTCAATTCACAGAGCACATCTGTTCCCCGCAATCCTTCTGCTGGTCCACAAGTACCGATCTCTGTCCCCTATTACCACTCTGCAATCCTCAGGCCTCACTCCCCGATTTACTCTTGGCAATCCCCGATTCCCATGCGGAGCCAGGACCCTGCCGCCTTCTGTGCACGCCCAGGATCGTGCTCCTGCTCACCCCCTGCTCCCGGCACCCTCCGTGGGCTGCAGTCCCGCAATCCCCTTTCCTTCCACACTCTGTGCTGCCCTCCCCCTGGTGTCACAGTCGCACACACATACAAAGCGCCTTCTGCCTATTAAGCGCTTCCATTCTGCAAAACCTCACAATTAAAACTAATCCTTATCCTGCAAATAAGCTGAAAACGAAAGCAGTGCCTTAGAAAGCTTTCCATTTAATGAGCAGCTTTGCTGTGGCCCTCACCAATCCCCATCATCTCCGTTCTCTTCTTCAAGCAAGATCAGCCCCCCTGCAGCTCCTTACTGTAAACATTAATTCAGGAGGTCACTTACATATTAATGCTGACCCCGTTTCTGGCACCTTTGCTGATACAGAGCAGTCCCCCAGCAGTCCCATTAGCAGCAAGTGTTTTCAAAGAAGCTGATTCTTAATGTGGGTATGGGCAGTGGAAGCTGACCTCCATCACTTCTCCTCCCTTCCTCGCCTACTCTCAGAACGTGACCAGTACTTGCCAGTACCAGATTACCGCATTACACCTGTGTGCCCGGGGTGCACTTCTGTTTGTTTTCTCCCCCATGCAAATGCATGCCTGTGGCCAAGGGAAGCACTGCGCCCACACAAACAGCAGCCGCCTCACAAAGCGGCAAATGTCTGAAACCAGTTGTTTTTAAAAGCACTCGGGTATCGCGATCATGGACAGGAAGACAAAACACCAGGTAGACTGACCTCTTACAAGCACGCTTCCGTGACACTTTAACCCCTATATATAGACACATATCCCCAATCCCAGAGGAATGCAAGTCCACCCTTCTCCTTGCCCCATGCCCCCTCTCTGATGCAATTACTCATCCCTCACACTAGGTTGCACTTGCCTGCTTGAATTGACCATCGGCCAGCA
>NW_009647236.1:3165707-3199139 GCF_000708025.1 Charadrius vociferus | reverse complement strand
CAGAGCATTGCAGCAGACATTTCCTGAAGACGAGTCCAAAATGTCAGCAGCCCTCAGTACCTAAACGCATCCTGGGCAAACTAGTGGGACTTCATGACAGAGAGGGAAACAGCAAGCAGCGAGCTTGAAAAAGCAACACCTGGGAAGATCCATAGGGGATGCACTTCACCTGCCAGAGCTGAACCTAACCTCCTGCACCATCATCTCTAGAAAGCTGGCAGTCAGAAAAGTAAAGCTTTTTCCTGATGAGGGAGAGTGCAGGGAAAACTCACCTGGACATTAACTACTCCACAACTCTGAACTTGCTTTTAAGACTTCAAGAAATACTCGCTCTTGTTCCTGGGACAAAACCCTCTTCTCACCACTGTCCACCTAATCGCATTTCCACTTAGGCATGCACCTCCCAGCTTCTGCTAAACTGTTCATGGGTTGCCCTTGGCCTTGATGGGGCAATGCACCTGCAGAATTGGAACTGTTGAGGTGTGGGTCCCAGCCCTGGACCAGCACTGCCGGTCATGGCTGAGGTAGCAAGGCTCGCTTGAATCAGCTTGTGGAGCAGGGCAAGGGGGCATGACTCTGCAAAGATTTATGCCGAAAATCACATCTGTGGGCAATTTGCGTCTGCCTTTTACTCTGAAAGGCTCATATTTGTTCTTTTTCCATTTCCTGAATCTCAGGCAGAAATCGCCTAAAATGGAAGCTGGGCGATTTTGTGCTTGCTACAGAGAAAACGTTAACACAATGCACCTCAGGGTCACAGCAGAACACATAACACAGAGTGGCACTACCCCAGGCCTGCTGAGGACACCTCTGATGTTTTGTTCAGAAAACTTCCAGGCAAGGAGAAGCCTTACCTGCTGTCATCCAGGGTTGCATATTTGCCAGGGCTTTCACTTTAAATTGAAGAGTTTGAACTTGCTGGTTAAATATACTTACGCATACATTATATGACAATGAGATTCTTTCTCAGATTTTAGCTGTTTTTATAGTAGGAAGGAAGCAAGGATTACACACGGCGCAATCAATATCCACGCCTGTTTCCCTTCCAAGCAACTCAGCCCACCCTCCCATTCCTCTGACATGCAACCAAACCAGTTTATTCTCCACACGATATTACAAATCCTGGTCAGTCACTGGCTCCTGCTCCGCAGCCCCCCCAGCTCAGGGCTCCTACACCCCCTTTTGCCCCTCTGTTTTACCCCACAGTTTGTCCTGAGGACCCCACAGAGCCCTGTCAATACACTACCCGTTATTATAGTCCCTTTGGCTTTTCCTCAATTAAGACAGCCAATCATGCCTAATTGTCCCCAGTTCTGTGATGGTTTAGTGATGTGAATAAATGCCCCCTCAGGACTACGCTGCATCCACTCAAATCATTCACTTGTGATCTAAACACAAAGGGCATCTCGGTCCCCTGATATGAAAGGCTGCTACATATAACAGATAATGATATTTATCTGGAAAAAGAAGATTTACTTAAGTAACACAGTTACATTTGTAACTACGATGTACCAAAAGCTCAGTGTTTTTTACCAGAGGCGTTCATGACACAGCGTCTCCCACACCCCCCACCAACCAGCTGGATGCAGTTGAAACTGTGAACCCGCTCAGAAAAACAAATAGTATGAACTAGGTCTCCATCCCTTAGTACTAGGCATTCACAAATATACTTGCTTTCACAGATTTACATGAAATTTGGTCCCAGTTCTCACACCCCCATCCTCAGCATACCAGAAGACCAACCCAGGCAGGGCCTCTCCATCAACACAGGGGCAGCCCTGCCGCCTTTGAGTCTTTGATAGCAACCAGACCCTGGGGGAAGCAATCCAAGCCCCAGCCGATGCAGCAGCACAGGCTGCCTTCCCAGAACGGGCTGACAGAAGCATACTGGAGCGAAGACCCGGCTTAACGAACCGAGCCATGCTTGCGGCAAGCACATCTTCCTTGGTCGCGTGCCCAGCTCCGCTGCTGAGCTCCGCGGGCGACCGTGGCCCCGTGCTCAGTGCCCACAAAGCCACTTCTCCACATCTCTGTTTCCTCAAATTTCCAGTCACGGCAAAGACATTTGAGAGGATTTACCCCTATTCTCAGCCAAACTGGCATCTCTAAAGGACAAGGCAGCCAGTTTCTCCAGGGTTGATCTGCATAGACTTCTGTACTCTGTTGATTTCTGGTGACACAGGTATCACCTCACTCTGGTCTTCCAGCGTTGATCCTCCTGCCACCCACGCATGCACAACATCCACAAAAAACAAATAAATCAATTTCTCCCCTCACAAGCTCATGTATATGAGCTTGAGGGGGGGTTGCATGCAGTAACAGCACAAGCCCTACAGCAAAGCAAACATGATGGCTCTGCCTCGCTTCCCCCATCTCTTCTTCCATCTCCCCTCCACCCAGTAGTCAGCAGGTGCAAGCGGCTTTGGGAGGCTGAAAGTGGTGAGAGGCAACTTTGGCTTTCATATACCGTGATCAATAATTACCAGAGCAATAAGAGAGTTCAGAAACTGCAGCACTGGCGTGATAGAGAAGCTGGGGAGAGGAAAACGGCATTTAAAGTCTTCAGAGGGACATGACAACCAGCTAATGATCACTTCGGGACTATCAGATTTCTTTCTTCATTTATTTTGCCAGAGTGGTATAGTAGTAACACAGAATAATAGGGCAGGAAGCTGGGCCTGGCCCTAGTCTGGGGAAGCACGTGTGTTTGTAACAAACATTTCTTTTTTTTTTTTTTTTTTTCTTTTTTTTCTTTTTTCAAACCCAGGTTTGGAAGGCAAGTGTTTCTTGTGAAGGTGAACAGGAGCACATCTCCCTGTTCCCCGCTCCTCTGCTGATGTGACATCCTGGGCAATGCCCTTTGCCCTGTGAGGCCTCTGAAGGAGAACACTTTGTCATATATTTCCTGATCAAAGGAGTTTGCTGCCAGTAATTTGTCTGCTTTCTCAGGGTTTTTTTTTTCCAAGTCAGTTCATCAGCTAGCAAGCCTCTGGTGTTGCCCTGCAGCAGGGTAAATCTTGGGCTCTTTTGGATGCGGTCTTGGCCTGCAAACCACAGCACCTCAGCTGCACTCCACAGCCTCTCCAAAGCACCGTGAGGGGCCTCCAGGCAAAGATGTTTCCTGTAGTGCAATTCAGACTTCAGCAGACAAAAAAAAAAAAAAATCCACAGAACAACAACAACAAAACACCAGGCAGGCCAACTCCTCAACAAACAACCCCTTCTGTTATCTATTATAAGATAACAATGAATTCTCATGCTGCTCCTGAAAACACAGGGATAGATTTTAGAGAGTAAATAACAAAACAGACAATGTAGCTGAAGTCACTCGATGAGGAGAAAGCAGAGGCAGGAAAGGCAAAGGATTTGCACGGTCCCATTCATAGAAAGCCCATAGTTCCTCATAGCACATCCAAACCCTTGCATCAGAACACAGGATTAAGACTTGAACATTTCCACATTTGTGGGATAACCTCAAAGTTCCCACAATAGTTTAGCCTTTAGAAAACAAACCAAATGTGTTAAGGATCTTTGCAAGGTCCTCTGACTTACACATCATCTGCCTCCTCCTACGTAAATTACACTGCTATTAGTATTGCTCAGTGAAGAGCATGAAACAAATTGAGCCTCTAGCCACTTGCAATAGATAAGGGTAGTTAACCCTTCTAAGCCGCACGCACATGTTTTGTGATGAAAATGAAATTCTTGGAACTCATCTGGGAGCCAGGGCTTCGCAGGGATCACATTTTTTCCTCTCCTATCTGTTGGATCTCCAGCTTTGGCCAGCCATTCCCAGGGCAACCCTGGGAAAGAATCTGGGCACACAAAAATATGGTGAGGGGTATTTGGAAAGGAGAAAGTCAAAAGTCTTTAGAGGCAAATCAACTTATTACAATAAAGAATAAAATTCTGCCTTCTTTCTATAACCACAGTAGTCTGGGAAATAGGAAAAGACATAAGATGTTGTCTCCAACCCCCATTCCTGCCACGGGCCAGCTGAGTTCACAGTGGAGGAAAGCTGACAACCAGCACACTGGCCTGGGAGGTGGATGGGGAATAAAAATCAGATGCTTGTCCTCCAGGGTACACCTTTTTGGAGGGGTGCGGCAAAAAGAAAAATACTCGGACTAGGCTTATCCAAGAAAAATGCTGCCACATGAGAAAGAACTGAGAGCCACTGTACAGACACTGTATTGAGAACAAAAAAACAATCAGAGTGGAAGAAGAGACAATGGCAAGAAAGGCTCTTGCACTAATCCCCCTTTTCTCCCCTGTGTTCTCTGTCTTATTGCTGGAGATCAAATCCCAGCACTGTGGCAAAAAAAAAAAAAAAAAATTGCTTAGATCTGCAGATAGAGAAGAGAGTGCACAGGCATTGGCTTCTCCAGTATCTTAAGAAATTTAGGCTGCACATAATCCCCCTGCAGTTACAACCTCACCCAACACACACACCCCCAAACACAGACCATGTCCTCCCCCTTGCTGCACAAATGAAGCCAGAGTATGTGGCTGCAGCTCTGCTTTCCCCACCAGGAGCTGCAGCTGCCCCAGGCTGGACACCCCCCTTTTCTGCCCCCTCCCTCTATCCTTCTCCATTCCTTTTTCATTGCACTCTTATCATCATCTTTGGTCCTTTCCATGTATGCATCTCCTTTCACCTGATTTTCTGTTCTCTCTCCATCCAAGCTTCCTCTAGTATCTTTCTCCGCTCCTCACACTGTCTGGGGTGTGTGCGTGTCTGTGTCTGGCCACAGTTATGACCCCAAAAGACTGGATGGGAGGGAGACATAACAAAGATAAGATCACTGCCCTGCCCAGATTAACCAGTGGAATGGTGTGGGAAACGAGCACTGATCATGTTTGCTTAGGATACGGGATGCAGGAGTGCCAGCTTGCTCACTGATTCTGAGCAACTCTGAGTCAATTTCACTGATCTTTGTCTCAGTTTCCTTGTTTGCAAAAAAGAAGGGATTAACTAATCCTAGCTACACTAATGATAGGAAAGGAGATGGAAGAGAGTTAAGTGCAGACTTCCCCAGGAATGGAGAAAAGGAGGGATATTGGGAATTAGAAAGAAGTCAGAAATTGACGGAGGAGTGACAGATAGCCAGATAGAAGGAAGGCAAGATGCCTGGACTTACTAAAGCCACTGTGAAGACACAATGTAAATCAGCCACAACACTTCTTGCCCGTTTTGTGCTGCAGCTCTGGCTAGTTATCTCAACGTACAAGCTAATTTCTGTACTGCATCTGTTGTCACTCCCTTTTAAGCCTTGATGAACATCCATTCTTGCAAAAGACCCAGTAGCACCTTGAGAGCATCAACCCCACTCCCAGATGGAAGAGGACACTGACCCAACCAGTTTGCAACCCCAGATCCTCCCAGAGCACATAGCTAACCTAACCTCTAACACAGCAACTTCTCATAGTTTGTGTCCTGAGCTCTCCAACAAGGTCACTGCCTGCGTCCTTCCAGCGCCACTCTATGCAGCCCACCGGCAAGCTGCTCTCTCCTGTGCAAAAGCTGCCAGCAAGAGTCAGCGAGCAAAGGCGGCTGTGGGTTCCCAGGGGGCAGATGGTAATGCCACGCTGAAGATAATAGGAGGGGGAACTTATATCCAAGTCAATTAGGATTAATGCAATGTGGGAAAGTATTAGTTCTGGAGCTGTAGGTTTCTCCATTAGAGATTGAAGGCAGATTGGCAAGGGGGGGGAGGAACATGAAGAAAAGCTAGCAAAGCCAGTGTCTTGGCTCCCCAGCCCTTTTCCTCCTTTCTCTGTTTTTTTGGGAAGTGATGAGGTGTGGATCTAAGACATTACACTCTGGAGATTATCAGTGGCTCCAAACCCCATTAAGGCAGCAGTTTTCTTGCTCTCCTTTCCATCTCTTTTGCTCAATGCCGTTACGCGCTGATGGTGGCTTGGCCTGTTATCAATGGAAAACTAAAGGCATTCTCCAAAATGAAACATCACAGCATCAAAACCTTTGCATTCAACTTCTCTGAGCTGAGGAGAGCTCATTTTTAATACTGTGGATGACAAGAACGACAGTAAGGTTAAGTGCTAGCCCTGTGAGAAAGGCACGCAAGCAGCTAGGAGGGGCAGGTAAACTAGATACACTAAGTAAGCTAGGCAGTAGGATAGCAACCAACGTGACAGAGTGCCCAGAGGTTAGAAACATCATGGGCATTGACTGAGCAACCCCCTCCCCCATTTTGCAAGGTCAAAGGGACGAACTCAGGAGAAATTTTAGGGGAAGAACTGCATGAGGAAGGCACCTTCCCCTTTTGAGGGCACCTGCAAGGCAGAAGCCACCTCCAAATCCTTTGCAGTTATCATCTTCCCTCTCCTTCACCTGCTGTAGATACGCAGCCTGCAAGCTCTTTAGGACACAGCTTACCTCTTCCCCACACCCATGCAGTGGGGATCTGCTCTCAGCTGCATCTCCACCACATTATAACCAACTTTCAAGGTCTGCAAAAAGGAGTAGAGGCAGAGGAACTGGGAGCCACAAACATGCCATCAGCTTCTCTTCAAACAAGTGTAATCTGAGTGGTAGAGCTGGGGGAAGTATTCCTAAAAATGGTGAAGCTGAACGGCTCTACTTTCCTTTCAGTCCTGACCCCTGAAGGTACAGCAGCAGATCCATCTTCCCTCTTTCAGTGCCTGCTCGTACACCTGTACTAAGAGGTTCCAAAATCCATTGTGGCTTCCCGAGGCAACGTCCCTGCTAGGTCAGCACATCATGGTGCTTCTGCACTGCAGGCCAGTATGAAACAGGCAGAGCTGAGCGCTCAGCCTGCAGGAGAGAAGGACCTGTCAATATTATTTTCCTGTAGAGTGCCACACATGCCGGAGGTGCTTTATAAATAAGTCAATAAACAAACAGCATCAAATTACAAAGAGGAATGAATGATGAACCCTCTTTCCTCTTTCTAAAGAAATAAATAAGGGTCAGAAATATAAATTATACATATTTCAAAATCCACTAGAAAGCTGTATTTTGACAATCTGGTGATGCAGAGGAGGTCTCAAAGCATCCCTCTCCCTCTGAATAACAGCGGCTGGCAGAGCACATTGAGGATGCTTGCGAATTCATAATTTTAAGAATCCAGTTATATTTACGGTAGCTATGTTAATTGCTAAAGCAGACAATTATGTACACATGCACCTAATATGCTGGCAGACCCCTCCTTATTCCACTTTGAACTGCTGCAGTTGGCAATTCCCTCGGACCCTTACCCTGCACTGTTTAAGCATGATAGGTAGTCCTATGGAAGGAAATGAGACAATTCAACTCGTTAAAACTAGGCAGATACTTACCTGTTTCCCTAGACTGGCACCTCAAAGAGAAGCAAAAAAAACCCGGAGCTCTGCATGGCTTTGCGAGCACCAGGAAACACAGCGTGCTCCTGTTGACACGGCAGCCCTGTCTTCTGAAACAAGGGCTCAGTCCCCAAGCAAAACCAGGGATGTCACAGGCTCTAAATCTTTACCTAACAGTGGTACTTCAACTCAGCACTAAAGAGGGCAAGGCAGAGGATGGAAAGATGCAATAGGTTTAGAAAATTCCCTATCTTTTTTTTGTGATTATTATTTTAATGGGAAAAAAGTGTTGCGGCTTGAAATCCATTATTTCTCTGCAGTGTTTGCAACTCTAATATAGCAGCCCCAGCTGTTATCTTATTGCTTACATAGAAACTACAGGTGTGCCTGAACATAAACAAAACAGGAAAAGGATGGAAAGCTAAATAGTGATGGGGAAAAGAGTAGGGGCAAGCAGCCTGCACTCACAACGTTCAGGGACTTCTGACGTTTTGCAGCGCTCAGCCCTGGCTGTGAGCTGCCACAGCACTGCCCTGCCTTGCTGCCCTGGTGCTGGCACAGCATCTGCAAAACTTGGGGCTGCAAAGAAGCGCAGGCACCTGGTGAATCCAGCTAAAGCTCCTCTCCAAGCCCAGGCTGCCTCTCCCCGGTGAAGCCACCATCAGCACCCACTCTCCTTTTGGCACTGGCTCCTGGGAGGGAGGTATTGCCAGCAGAGTCTTCTCTGTGCTTGGTTTAGGAGCTGCTCTGCTGTTTCTTTTACATCTGCTTTGGGGGTCTAGAATCTGCCACTAGTTTTTGCCCTAGAAAGCTGCAAACGACCCCAGATCAAAAGAGGATCCTGGAGGAATAGTGTGAAAAACGCCAGGAAGCTCAGACCGCTTGTGTAAGAGACTGGTCTCTAAATAAAGACAAGACCATCAAAAAGGTCCCAACAAGGGAAGCACACCATTGCGTGGCCAGCTGTAAAGCTTACTCGTGATTGTCCTGAATTCTGCTTCAGGGGAGTGAAAAGTGGGAGCGCTCTGCCCAGCTTTATGGTGCACGCCCTGCAAAATGCATGTTGTAAACCTTCCCTACCAAGAGCATTAACCAGGGAAAATACAGGAGATTTACACAGTACTTTTACTTTGTAAAATCTAAGATTCCAGCAGTAGATAAAGGAATCTTAAAACGTAAGCATATAACTTGGTGGTACTACACAAAATCAGAGGCCACAGAGGCGTGAATGAATTCAGATTCCTAGCAGCAGACCAGATAGCGTGCATTACACCAAAAGAAAATAACACTGTCTCTTCTCATACTATTATTTATGTACATGTTTATATAGTTAAATTGCAAAAGCTTTCCTTTAAGGAAAATGACACACTGAGGATGTTTACTCTGTTTTTGTTATTACTTTAAATGCATTTCTATTTGATTTCATTATTCAATATATATTTTCTTTTTCCAGTTACACTTGGGAGACAGGTACAACGTACACACATTCGCACTTTAGTGTTGTGACAACCAGCATCGGAGTTATTGAAATATCCATTTCAAAACCTGCCTTAGTGCAATCAATCAAATCCTCCGCTGCAATACAGGGAAAATAAACAAGGCTATCGGACTGCAACTCCTGGTCGGGCGCACAGAGTGCAGAGCGTGGAAAACTAAGGGGGAGGGAAGAGCGAAACAGGGATGCCAGAAAGAAAGATTATTTCAATGGCTCAAAGAGCTTAAAGAGTCTTAGAGGGGATTAAAGAATAAAACAATATATTAAAATTGCACAGAAGCAAAACCAGAAACACAACCATCTTGGTGGCCATAAGAATGCATGGGCCATGTAGCACTGAAGCCTTGAGTGTCATATTTATGAGGAAAGATAGAGACAGCAGGAAAACTGTGCTATACTATTGCAAAGGCCAAGTCCTCCCGACCCGGAGAAGTTGGTATGCTCAGCCCCTCTACCTCTACCCCTCTTAGTCATAAGATCGCCGCCAAAAAAAGTTCCTGCTCTGAGGCAGCCCCTGCTCTTGGGATGCACTTGTTCCCAGCCAAGGTTTCAAAACTTCGCAGAGGTCATTGTGCACAGTGATTGAGTCCTACTCAGGTAGGAGAGGTGCTCCAGAACTTCAGCTTTCAAGCCTTTGATTCTTCCAGTAAGACATTTTCAGGGAGCAACCTGTCCCAACTTTCAAAGGACCCTAGCCGAGAGGGTGTGTGTTCATGAGCATGCCTCCAACATCCGCATGAGTGGTGGGAATCCTGTTCTGCATATGTTGGCACCAACTGTATTCTTTAGGTGTGTATATGCTCCTGGTTAGCCAGAAATACACCCGAAATCCCTCCAAGCAAGACTCAGCAAGAGCATATGTTCAGGAGCACACTGACAATTAAATGAGAATTTTATGTCATCTCAGTACAACAGAAGCAACTGAAAACATCTGCCTGGTTCAAGAAACGAAAAACCAGCACCACCAAAACTACATAAAACTCTATCACTGAAATTCTGACAAAACTTCCCATTACAGTAGCACTGTGCATGTGTATTTTTTATATATATGCTTCTTTACTTCAAGCATGAAAAATGTCAGCCCAGAGGGAACTGTCTGAGAAAGTTACAAGCAAGCATTGAGCTTGGTACTAGTTTGCTTACTGTGTTCAGATTTTTATTATTTTTTCTAATATTTTTGATGGAAGTGCTGCAGCTTTTTGCTTTCATTTAGAAAGAAAATGTGAAGCAGACATATTTGACATATCAGTACTTGCTTGAGTTTTCAAGGGAGACTGAAGTAATACCGAAAGAGACAAATCGTCCTGTTCTACCCACTCCTTACCACCCCCAACTCTTTCACCAACTCCTTTCCTGCTTTCATGTCTAAGCTTATTGCCTGTGCTGCTTATGAGAGCTGCTGGGATTTTTTCCCCCTCTCTTCCATCCCAGACCTTCTCGGCTACAGCTTGCAGCTCTTGAAGTCACTGTAAACAATCCCATCAGATCATTTCCATCCTTGAGAAACTGTCGCAAAAGAGGCTATAAGGACTAGCTGGGGTAGGGCGTTGAGGAGACAGAACGTGTTTTGGAACCCCTTCTGAGATAAAGGGGATCATGCGGCTCTTTCACAACAGAAGGACTGACACCAGAAAGCTAGGTGGGACCACCATAGACCAAGGTACAACATTACTACTAGACCCTGGCAATACAAATGCAGCCTGAAAGCAAAGTAATTTACTGTGGCCTTTAGAAATCAGATTAAAAAAAGAACATATCTTACTGTATATATATATTTCACACAACATTCTGCAATTCTGTAGCTTTCTAAATGCTTTTTCTATATTGCAAAAATTAGAACAAGCACCAGAGACAACAAATACACGGAAAGTACCTAATTCTGTGTTGCCCTCCCCCCTCTTTTCTACTTTCTTTTTTCTTCCTCTTTTTCCAAGTGAGCTGGCTGCTAGACTATTGCCCTGGCATTCTCACCCAGAAGGGATCCGGACAGCTGGGTGAGCTAGTCGTTCCAAACGCTCGCTTAAGGGGATACAGTAATGAAACTTCAATCTTGTTCTCGCTGTGCCCTACAGCCCTCATGCATTAGTATAGAAAACAGGTTTACAAAGCAGAAGAAAGGAGTCCGTCAATATCATTAAACCAGCTGTTATTTCTCCAGTAAGTGCCAGAAGAGGGTAGGCAGAAGGGTGGGAGAAAAAGAAGGGACAATTTGTTTTACAACTGAAACACAAATCCCTCTGTTTCAGGCCTGCATGTGTCTATTTGCTTCCTTTTTTGATTTTTCTCCCTCCCTCCCGTTTTTCTCCTCATGGATGTCAAATGCAGATCTGGGTTTTATTCTCATTTGTTATAGTGAGAGAGAGACATGAGCAGCCCTATTTTGTGGGGGACAATATGTCCTCTCTGACTCGTGCAAGAGATGGTTCTTCAAGACTCCTTGGTCCCCAGTCTGATGTCCCAGCTTGATGGTCCACCTTGGGATTATCTCCTGTCTCCTTAAATTCCCTTTGCTGAGCATTTAGCAAAGTCGTACACATAGCCACCCTGTGAGGGGGATGTTGGCTGAGGTGGAATTCAGTCTGAGATTGAATCTCCCACGGGTAGATCTGACTTCCCACTGCAGTTAATGGAGACTCAGTCCTTACAGGTACTGAAGTCAAAAGGTTAATTCAGCTGATCAGGAGATGTCTGCTCTAGGATGAGTTGAATTAAGTTCCCAGCCTCAACTGACTGCACTGAATTCTCTAACAGCTATAATGGGTGTTTAGACACCAACTTACATCTAGATACCTACAGGAAGACCCCTAAATTTAGACATTTTAATACGGAGCTGAACATCGGTCTAAGAGTCAAGGGAATCTCTGCCTCTTTTCCAGCTTCCTTGTGACCCTAAATAAGAGATTTTTATCCCTATGCCTCAAATCCTCTATTTTTGTGAAACAGAACTAAGAGCTTTCATGTATTGCATGCTCTGAGAAATACGTAACACCACAGATGAACTCAGAAATAGTTGTGTCCAGGTACTGGTGGGCTATCGCAGAAGGCAGGATATCCCCCTGGAAGGGGACAGCTGCCAAACCATGATACAGGGCAAAACAATTCTCCTTGTGGAGCACCAAGGACACACTCAGAGTGGACAAAGGGAGCCTGGTACAAATGCCGTTCCCAGCACCACCTCAGCCAGCTGCGACGTGCCGTGAAGGATTATGGAGTTGGGAATGGCCTGTGCTCAATCTCAATCCCTGCTGAGAGGCAGGGTTTATCAGCTTAGGTACAGTGTCTTGCTATCACAGCACTATAGGGGTTTCCAAGACTGAGCGAGCCTCCCTGCATGGTGGCATCTTTGTATCATGTCGATCTACTGTGCAACGTAGCCATGCTTGTAAAGCGCTGGTTGAGAAGGCTCACGGGTTTTGGAGGTCCTCCTTCAGTGTTTGCGTGGGGCTTTGATGGTCTTGCATTCCCGGCTTTTTCAGCAAAACCCAGCTGGTTAAAGCAGGCTGTGGACCATGCTTAGATAATATCCTGAAAATTTTTGTTATACTGAAACTAAAGTACTCCTTCAGATCTGGAAACGCAGGGGACAGGCTTTCTAGCACTCCTACCTGAGAGCCTAGATAGAACAGTGAAGCTCAGAGGCACATTAAAATGAAATAACAACATACAACACTTACCTCTTTTCCTCTCCAAAGTACTTCACAAGCTTTTATTAAATTAAGTCTCATCACACCCTTGGGACATAGGTGCAGTAAATACCTTCATGAGAGGTGGGTAAGACACAGAAAACTCTCCACAAATGCTCCTCTGACTGACTGTATGAATTGATTCATTTCAGTTGCACCCTTGTGCTGTCATTTCCCACGGAGTTTCAAGCAATCAAATTTTACTGCCACAAAGGGTTTGCAGGAAATGAACTGCAAAGTTGTACACAAGAGAATTTGCTTATGAGAGGCACGTGAGCACACCCCAGCGAAGAACAGGAACAGCAGCTCTGTAAGACCCGGCCTCTCCACGTTTGGGGTAATAATCCAAATGTTAAGCTGTGCATTGTCAGCACAAGCCCGACTTATGCATTTTTAATCTGTTTACTTTAATTAAACAGCTAAATGGAAGGGGGAAACTCTAGCAAGTAGCACTGCTTTCAGGTTGTGAGCCAGTTTGCTTTCCACCACACAAGGAATCGATCCCCTTCTCCGCGCGTGCTGACCAGTGCCTCGAGGACACACAGGATAACGGATGGACTTGACAGTCACAGATCAGACAAAAAGGTGCTGGCAACTCAGTAATCAGTGCTTTCTGTTTGATGTCTTAAGAAAATTAATTTTCTGGCAGGAACAGTCATAGAGACAGAAAGAGATACCTCGCCATCTAATTTTAATTCAGAATGTCTTAATGCAAAAAATGTGTAAGGCAAACATGTACCCACATAAAAAGCCAGTTGGAAGAAAAACATTCCTCCAAGGAAGTGAAATATTACAGGTCTTTAAAAACAGCAGGGGGGTAGGAGGGGGGAGCAAAAGCAATCAAAATCCCAAAAGCCAAAACTCCACAACAAACAACAGAAGCAGCACTAACTTGTACCTGGGGCAAATCAAGATCTAGCCAGATTTCCCTCTTCCGTAGGTCTGGGAAACTCAGAAAGAATATCTTAGAAGTAAACTTACAGCCTGGGATTTGTTTGCAGAGTTTTGAATCATTTGACTTGAATAATTGCAAGTAGCAAATACATTTGAAAAATCCAAAATCCTCTTGGAGTTGTTTTGCAAACAGAAGCAGCTACAATTTTTAAAGGAATTGTACAACCCAGACGATTCTATTAGCTGTAATTATCAACTGTATTTCACAGAGAGGAAAAATGAGGCAGAGAGAAGCTAAAAGCAGTATACCCATGAACACCTGTGTAATTTTTCAAAGTTTTGTTTTAGATATGAGGCATTTTTGTCTTCTTCCCATCTCCTATGCTCCACAGCTCCCCAGGTCTATTACTGAATATGACTTCACAGGTATGACTACAACAAAGTCCCTGTTAACTTGGAAGACCTCATGCTCTGAGCTGGTTCTCTGCAAGGAAGTTCTCAAACTCATCTGGTAATTTTAATGAAAAAAAATGATTAAAAGTTCCCATTTGAAATTTATATTCATGACTGCAAAGCTGTCCTCTTTCTGCTACTTGTATTGAAATAATTACGATTTTAAAGGACAGTAGAGAAAAAAAACAAAGGCAGTTAATGAATTAATCTCCCCCCCCGCCAATTTATTTTGTCAAAAGTATTTTTCAGTGAAGTTTGGAGGCAGATAAGATGTATTCCACAGAAAATATTGGTATTCAAACTGAAAAATCAAACACCTAGAAGTACGCAGTCATACTCCAACTTCCATAATCTACTGCATCATCACTATACACAAGATGACTTCCATTCTTCACTTCCAAACAAAATATTTTGGAAGGAGGAAAACCTTTATTTTGCCGAAAAGGAAAATCTGAATAAAATGTTTTAATCACGGGGAAGGGAAAAAAAAATCTCTTCCCCTTGCTTTGAAATTATCTTTGGGAAAACAAAACAAATCAAAACCCCAGAAGTTCATCAACAGTGACACAATCAAAACCATCTTTTGGCCAACTCCAGACAACATGGCTTTTGCATAGATGCACCCATCAGCAAATTCAGAGGGTGCTGCCCCTGGGAGTTTGGATCAGGTAAGTTATGGTTTGGGTTTTTTTTGTTGGGTGGTGGGGTTTTTTTCCAGCCTCAGGGCTCCAGGTTATTATTTTAACAAACCTATTTCTATTGTCACGTCTCCTTATTTGTTAGAAAAGATTAAAGAGCTTC
This sequence comes from Charadrius vociferus, assembly GCF_000708025.1. Lineage (NCBI taxonomy): Eukaryota > Metazoa > Chordata > Aves > Charadriiformes > Charadriidae > Charadrius > Charadrius vociferus. The sequence continues at coordinate 3,184,487 of NW_009647236.1, read as the reverse complement.
GAAGTGCATAGAAAAAGGGTGCAATTCTTAAGAACATTGCAAGGTTACAGGGGACTGTCTGCTAATAATGTGTGTTGGTTTGGTAACAAGCTGAAGCAGAGAGCAGCGGGGGCACTGCTTCATGGCTGCAGCTTTTTCAAAAGGGTCTGTTAAAAGTATTTCAGGAGGAGAGACATGTGAGTGAAATCTTTAAATGTGTCAACAGGGAGGCCAGACACTGAACTTCTGCCCACTCCAGAGCTGACACCATCTTTCAAAGCAGAGGAGATTGACCTTTGCAGTTGAGAATCACTGAGTGGCAGCAGGGGGGTTCCTGTATTTGTTTCCAAGATTTTTTTGCCTTTTTCTTGTGACAGACAAACAGGGAGTAGTCATTTGAAACCATGGTTCAGTGGAAAAAAAAATATCCTTCTTCCCTGGAAACTGGGGTGGAGAAAGAGGGTGGCAGGTCATTGATTAACTAAGTTGTCAAATCAGTCCATAATGAAGTCAAAAAGTGCTCAGAAGAGGACAAGCACAGTTCGTTTTCCTCTCCTTCTGCTTTATAAAGAGACCAAGGAGATCTGCTTAGCCTGCTCGAGTGCAAAGCAATAGGTTCTGGCAAAGGCCTGCAGCAGGTATTGGACATCCACCGTATTGCGTACCTCCTCTTCCTCCCTCAAGCTACATCAACTGTGAGCACCATGTCCCGCTTCATTTCCCGAATTGCTCTCTGCCACCCAGGTATGGAAAGTCAGGACAATACAACCTCTTCCCTTCTGCTCTGACCATTTTTCCCATGTGAAAACAAAGCAACTGGTGAGCTGTACTTGCACTGCAGCGACAAGACCAGGACACTTCAGTCAATGGGGCTAACTTTGAGACTGCCCTGTACGACCCACCAATGAGCCCAAACATCAAGGCACTGTCTCTCTGAGGAGCGAGCACTAACCTCTCTCTTGCTAACATCTTCCTAAAGCAGACCCCTCTTCCATGCAGGATGTGCAAAAGAAACCTTTCACTCCCAACACCTGGACCAGCACCACACAATCACATGCTGAGCTCCAATTGCAAGTACCCCAGATGGGGCTACGTGCTCTTCAAAGCTAAAGCATGGCCTCAGCTGCTTTCCTGGATCTGAATCTTAAAAGTGGGAAGAAAGACACCAAAAACTCATGCCGTCAGCACGTACCAAAACAGAGGGAAAAGTCTCCACAGATGGAGGAAAAGATGAAATTAAAGCAATTCCCAACTGCCATTGTATGACCTTGGACAGGTTGCATCACCTCTTGGCATTTTATTCTTCCTTCCTCTTCTACTCTAAGCATGCACCCATATCCACTTCTGTAAAATTCAGATTATAACACCTATGTCATAATGATTGCATGAGGATTAATTTAATTGATGTTTGCTAAGTATATAGCAATCCTCAGGCGGAAAAACACTACATGAGATAGGTTGGCTGGCCAGCTTCGCCAAGTAAGCACTATGCTACAGTCACGGGGAAAAAACACCACCAAGGAAGGGAGAAAAGGAATCCGTGCCAAGCTTTCAGCAAATGGGTGCTAAAGAGGAGCCTGTGCCAGCACCTGAAATCTGAGCAGACAGCAGAGCAGAAGGCCAGCTAACAAGGAGATTCAGCTGATAACACCTTAGATAAAACACCTACAGATGAACCAGGTGGCACAGGAATCTAGGTGTGTTCAGTAAAACTAGTAGGGAAAAGGTTTTTTTTCTTTTCAAAAAAATTTTAAGATCTTCCCTAAAACATCATGCTGAAAGAAAAAACTTACTTGGGCCAGTTTAAGTGTTCCATCTTCATAAATGAGAATAAGTTAAAGTTTTTGAGTGAGAATAAAGTACTTTCTACCACAAATGTATAATCAAGCAACAACCCGCCTCCCCCATTAGGAAAATATCACAATTTTCCACTCTGTTCCAACGTGAATTTTGTCAACATCAACTTGACTCCAAAAGTCATTGATTTTGCTGATACAATGTCTCCCAACAGGAAAATTTTCTATTGATATTTTCTAATCATCACTTCTAGTTTAGAGCTGAGAGATCGAATTTTTACCACTCTAAGAGCATTCTCCACCTCTCTGAAGATGACAAATTCCCTTCTTCACATTCAGAGTACGCTGAGAGTGCCTTAATATGAGGTTTAAATCCAGAACATTCTCTGTGCTGCTAACCTTAGAGACAAAAGCTCTATCTTTTTCGTTTTGCTGGGAACAGGTACATACTGCATGATGACCTCTGAATGATTTGGTCAGCATCTTACAAATCCTACCCCAAGCATCCTCCCTTCTCACAGCACTATCCAGCTTGCTCTATGCCAGTAAGCTGCTCCCATCAATTCATCCATCCCAGAGGAGCCAGTTTACCATTGGTATTTATTCAAGATATGATTATTTTTTTTTAGGTCATTTAGGTACAAAAAAAAAAGCTATAGAAACGAGAACCCCGTGATTATCCCAACATTTTGTATTACTATGTATTAATCACTCTCCTCTCCAGAGATGCCATTGCTGATTTGAGAGACTCGATTTTCTTTTCTTTAAAGGTATCTCCAGACCATCTTAAAGAGCTGAGCAGGCTTGGAGAGATAAGAAGGAAAATATGCCTCTAAAGACGCTTAATGCTCAATTCTGAGTGTGTAGAGATGCTCACAAACTCTAAGCCCTGCAAAGGACCGAGAGGTTCAGTTCCATTCAGTGTGTATATATTTACCCTTATTCACAGCATTACAGAGCTACTGTCCTTCCAAAAGAGATATAATAAGGAGGAAAGCCTTCTGTGACAGAGAGCTCTGGCGCATTCATCCAACAGTTTAGCAGAACAATGCAGAGACGGAGTCTGCAGCTAAAGAAAACAGCCGTTGCTTAAAAGCTCTAATGTTAATAGCTGTTCTGCAAACCCCATCACAATGAAGAGAGGGAAGAATACTGAGGAAAAAGGGAATAGGACAGTGTGAGGGCCAGGGAACTGGCTGAGACATTAGAACAATAGTTACAGTACTAGAAGAAAATCATGGGACCGTTAATCTGGAGTTTTCCCTAACAGCAAAGAAGGGCATCCCAACATGTACCTCCAGGAACGGCTGTGCAAATCTCTCCAATGGCTGCCCAAGCTGCTGAAATCCTCACTGTCCACCTTTGCTCTGTCATTACCACAGCAAAATCCGTGGTGTAACTCCCAGCTACGCATGCAGCCACAGCTCTGCGTGCCGGGCCTCCCTAAGACTGAGGGAGCAGAGCCGCTCTCCCCCAGCCCCAAGTGAGAGAGGAAGACTGTGGGTACATCAATAGTGTTGGTAATAAATGCAGGTGCATGTGGGGAGGCTTACCAGCCCCGGTTTTAATCTAGCCGAGATGAGACGTTTCCTCCAGAGCACAGGCTGCTCTGCTCGCCCTGTTGCTTGTTACTCACTCTAACACCATGCTAATTAACCCTAGCGCTGCCGAAGGCGTAACTGTGCCCTAAGCGGGGAGAGGAGAGGAAACAGAACGAAGGATTAGTAGTGCCACTATGTGAAGGGAAGAGCAGCTTGCAGTAGCCAAGCTAAAATGAAAGGAAATGCTGAATGCGTTTCAGGCTAGTGAAGTGGAAGAGCTGAAGCCGCTCGCATCAGCTATGGCTTCGATAGATTACGTATAGTGTTGTGGAAAGAGGCCCCACCACCACATCCCCTGCTCAGATTTGACAAGAAAGCCAGTAAAATGTTGGGTCCAAGCCATTCGGGACATCAGGTTAGATTCTGGCAGCTGGTAGATGATGCCTAATGTCTCCAGAAAGATTGTTAACTTTTTATTATGTTTGGCACTGTTAAAGACAAACTTCCCCCCAAATGCCCAGGATAAAGTCGTGGCCTTCCCACTTAGCTATATTTTCAAGTATTTATCAAATACGATTAACTCCTTCCCCCCCACCTGATTTATTCTCCTCTTTTTTTTTTTTTTTGACACTCCCAGCCCTGCACATGCCCAGCCACTGCTGGGATTGCTCCAGCCCAATCCATTTCTATAGGCAGAGGCCCAATAAAGCCTCTGTACAAATGCTTAAGTGTATTGCCCGTAAATCAATGCATCCCCTCAGCTGACAGCTTCTGCAGAGAACACGCAGGTAGTAATAGTAAATGTTTCTTCAAACTTCCCGAACTGATAGCAGGCTCCTGCGAGTGATGCCCCACGGAGACAACCGCCTTTTCCCCCTCATCCCTGTCTCCTTTCAGCATGACGTTACGCTGCGATCAGGATGCAGACCCAAATGCATTAGCCAGAGTCCCTGCGGGGCTGCTACCTCGCACCCGGGTAAACCAACCGCTGCGAGTGTTTCCAGGATTACAGGGCGGCAGACAACTTGAAAAGCACTAGCACAAACTAATGTTTACATTATGAACCCCGCGTTCCCACCTTCTTAAGGCTCCCTACCATCTCCCTGTTTGTAAGCCACTTGAATTTGGGTTTCTTTGAACTGAGCTAACAGAACTCATACATAGTCGTACCAGCAGCAAAATATGTAACAAATACCATCAGCAACAACAGTAGAACAAGCAAAGGAAACAACTGAATTAATGGCTGATATGTTTGCGTCCCTGTAATCTTCCTCCTTCCTTCCCCACGGAGGCCTCTGAAGGGAGCTGCCAGAGCCCTGACTGCAAGGGAGAAGTTACACAGATGAGGAACCACTTCAAAATGACACAAACCTGTTTTATCTGTCAATTAACATGGAGGATGAACAGTCATTTAGCAACAGTGTCACTGAAATTATATTGCTTTGCTTTTGAAGTACATAAATATTTGATTTTCTTTTCCTCAACTTTCTGCTTCTTCCCTTGTTTTAGAACAGAATCTCACAGATTTTAAAATAGATCCATAGCTTTGGGTTTTTTTCTCAGTCACATTCAGCTGGTTTGAAATAAATATCTGAGTGTGTCTGTGTGTATAAGAATTGGCATATATCCTGCCTATAGCTAATAAGAGAAAAAAAAAAAAGCAACAGAGGAAGACACAGAGGATATTGGTACTGGAATATGACAGGTTTCTGTCCCCATTCAGCTGTGGAGTTTTTCCTTTAAAACCTAATAAGACCAATTTTGGGGAAAGGCCCGCAAGCCCCAGGCTCTCGCCACTTGCCAAAAGCCCCGTGCAACGCTGGCAGTAGCCATGAGCCTTCTCTACCTGACCGCAGATGGGTACCCTGGACTCGAGCTTCATGCACAGGTCTGCACCTCTGAAGTACAAGGGGTCTTCACAGCAAGAGCTCTGCTCCTTCAGAGGTCCCAGGGGCTGGGGCCAGGCTGGCCCGAGGGTTGGCAGACCAGCTTGGGGGGGGGGAAGTATCATGCTGACACAAGGTATATTAACTAAGCCAGTTGATTAGCAGCTGCAAGTAGACCTTTGCAATAGGATGATGGACAAATCGCTAAAAATTTGTCTCAACTGGAGCACAAAAAGTGCTTTGTTTCAAAATTTGTCCAGGGTACACATAGAAAACACTGCTAGATATGCTTGTCTTACCTAGGGGAACAGATCAGCTTATTTACACAGTGCTCAGCATTTTACATTTCGGAGGCTGGCTAAATACAAAATTACTCTCTTTTGTGTCCAGTCTCCACAGCAGAGAGTAGCCTGTTGCTCTGAATCAAAACACCTGCTGCCTTAACTCAGGTGCTACAGACAAATCTTTTGCTAGTAAGAGTTGCACGTAACTCGTATCCCCAAACTGGCGAAGGAGAATGCATCATTACACAGGTTATTTTTGTACAAGAGCAAATCCTGACTACTGCCTACGCTGTGTCCTTAGGGATATCATAACATTCTTGAGCCCCATAAGCAAAACCTCACATCTGTGTAAAGGATTTATAAACATTAACCCAGGATTGAGAGGGCTTCTGAAAAAATGGATGCTAGATGGTATCCATGGTCACACTAACAATGAAGCAGGGTTTACCACTTAGAGTTTGCCCTCAAGGGTACACAACTGTTTAATGCTTTAGAGGAAAAAAAAAAAACAAACCAAACACAAGCTGTCTTAAACAAACCAGGTAAACCTGAGGATTTCTGCTCTGTGAGGATCTCTACTGCAGGAACGTTGCAGAAATTTTCCTGCTGAGGGCTGTGGGAAACATGCTGCCCAGCAAGAAGGATACAGGACGTGAACACGCAGCGAGGCTGTTTCAGGCTGCAGTTCCACAACGGTTTTAACCACTGCTGCAGCATCACTTTCGTCCCATCTCTAGCCGTGTGGTCTTACCTGCTCCCTTCTCCTGCAAACCCTCTCCTGGGCAAGAATAGGAATTCATTAGTGCTGACTTACATCAGTTAAAATGATTGTGGAGCAGTGTCCTTGGAGATCATTGTGCTTGGAAAAATGCACTTCTGAACAGTTCCCCCTGTGAGTTGGTTTCTAGCAGCTCCTGTATGGTGGAGGATCATGAGATTGCCGAAACTACTAAGTTTCCACAAAGTGTTTTGATTTCAACAAAATGGTATTTGCTAATGAGAATCTGTTTCGGTGGAAAACTCCCAACTGCTCTCTCTGGCAGAAAATTGGGGAAAAAAGAAGAAAAAAACCCACTAATACTCTTGTATACAAAAAGATGTTTCGAGGTAAAGAGGAAAAAAAAAATCAAATATTTGTTCTTTTAACAGTAGAGACTTGGAGCAGAGAGGAACAAGGTAATTTCACATGTTCCTGTGAACAAGCTGCTGCAAATAGCTTCCCTAGATAATAAGTAGAAACGAGTGAGAAGAAATGGATAGGGGAAGATCTATAATAGTGCAAAGAAACGTGTGATCAGCCAGGGAATTCCTCTTAGGAGCCTTGTAGAGAATATCGTATTTGCCAGACCAGATCAGACCACTGGGCCAATCAAGTGCAATTTAAGCATTAAGTGTAACAGCTTGATAAATCTAGGTCAATGCACCTACACGCAGGTACAAGTTTAATACCACTTCATTAGCAGAACTGCAGCACCTAACACAGAGCGTATCTACAGGTCCTGGAAGAGAGAAACTATTGGCATTTATGGGATTGCACAATTAAATCCATGAGTTTCTCTTAACGAGTGACCAGAAATTGGTCCCACTTTACAATTTCTACTCTGCAGCAGCAGACGGTGCTGATGCTCCAAATATAAGTGGAAAACAGTATCGCAAAAGCTCCTCTGGCCAGTGTGTAACACCCTGCAGGAAGAGGCTGGAGAGACAAGAGCTCTGCCTTTTTGAGCCCTTGCATTCAATCAGCCTTCACTGGAAATGTATTATCTTAGTGTGCAGCAGACCTACAATTATTATTATATGTTCTCAAGAACCAACCCTGACCTGTTTAAATCCACCTTGGTACCTTGTGGCTCTGCCACAACCCAACACAAAGGGGGATTTTATCTCTGCACTTACTTCAGAGTACTACACAGGACTTTGCTTCTGGAACTTACTTAATGAGCAAAAAAAATCCTGAGGTTTTTCAGGTATGCTTTTAGGGTCTCGTCTCCATAAGCAGGGGGTGGGAAGACCACAAGATCCTTGACTGCCCTGGCTGGCAGCTGGGAAAGGGGGATTGATGGGGCGGTGCTCTGCTCTCCTGAGACCATGAAGAGACAACAAGGTTCTTTATTAAAAAAAAAAAAAAAAATTGGCAGTGCTAGATCACAGAACCACAGCATTAGATCCCCAGTTCCTTCCCCCACAAGTGTGAAGGGTGCAGTATTTTTTTCTTTGGCTCCTTCCCTGACCACCACCCGTGACTCCGAGACTGGTCCAGGCTTCCCACTGCACTAGTCCCCAGGCCACGCAGCTGAAACGGTAAAGAGGCCTCTCCGTACCACCATCACCCGCGTCTGAGTTATTCGTACGAGCTGCAAGCCAGCATGCTCAGGTGCGTCTATACTACACAGCGACCTCTCCCAGGACTGCAGCACAGCCATACATCAGACCAGGACTAATGACAGTCTGTTGGATACTTCCACCACAAAGCCGTTGTGCCACCTTCCAGACAAGCCATCACGCTCATAGAACTGCAGTACACTTATATTTTGGCAGCCACCCAAGATGCACAGAGAACAGGAAGAAATATAAGCACACAAAAGGCATAGCGTGGTGTTGAACCCTAGCAAGGTCAGGACAAAACCTACTTGCAGTCAAGAAACTAGCCAAAATCCACCTCTTCAGTTGCTCTGTTGTAGATCTACCTGTTTTCCTCAGAAATAACTTTCAAGAGCTGCTAACACAAATCCAGATTTAATATAAGTGCAAAAAAGCCCCATAGGCACATAATATGTCTTTTGGAAATGAAAAGTGGTCCAAGAGATCTAATCAGCTGAAAGGCAATTTGTTACTGAGGCTGCCAGATGCAGATGAACTCTGCAGGGCTCGCTGGCTCCAGACGTGCCCATCTAACCTACCCAACCTGCATAGCCAAAGTGTCATCAGACTAAGCCTTTGAAAATCCTGGCTAGCAGCCCTTCCACCTATTCCTTGAGTGCTCCGCTCCAGGTTTTTGTGACCTGACCATTATTATCCAAAATGCTACTTTCACCTGAGTAAGCCCATAATCCTTTCAAGATGGCTTTGTCTATACAAGTGTCTTTTTATAGACAACATCTGTCTACAGAATATGAAGTTCAAAAGCCTCCATGCACTTTGCTGTAACATACATGATGATGTTCTAGAAATACATCTGTGTTGAAAGAGTATCTGACTCTGAAATGGGAACAGTGGATAAAGGGAGAAAATGCTTCCTACTTGTCCTGTAATAATAAGGGCTGCACTAAACAGGGAAATACTAGACTAGAGAAAGACGGCCTTGGCAATAACAAGAACAACAATTTGCAGGCTAAAATTGTCACCTTGCACTCACTTCTTCCAGGAAGCAGGACTAGAGGATTTTGCAAAATGAGTATCAGATACAAGCTAGGGGAAAGAGCAGAGAAGGAGCTGCACATCAAGAGTGACAGCACATGCAGGGAATACAAGCAAGGATGTAGCACAAGCACTCTCATTCTCAAACACTGTCTCTCCCCCCGAAAACAGAACATCCCTCCCGTGCCCTCATCGGCCAGGTTTCTGACATGTCAGATAGCCTAGAGTCAGTCGCAAGGCAGCTTTCACATGTGTCTGTGTGCAGCTTTCACGTGTGTCTGTGCATGCACGGGCTGGGAGTGGGACACACTAAGAAGCAGCCAGAGAGCAGGGGGCTTTGAGCCCAGAGAATGGAAGTGAGAGCAGAACAGGGTGGTAAGCATGGGGCTAACATGAGCTTGGATAGCACTGGGGTCCCTGGGAGGAGGAAGGACAGACAAAACGGACCGAAGGTAGTGTTGGACATGGGGAGAAGGCTGCAGCTTGTTTCAGCTTGGATTTGCCCCCATCCTTATCCTTTTCTCCTCTTACTGTGTTTTTTTGCTTTCATTCGCCTTGCATTGCTCATCAAACTGCATGCTAAAAAGCACCATATCCCTATGCCTGTGCTCCGTTCCCTTAATTCAAAGCCAGCCTTCATCACCATGCTGTGCCCATCCCTAACAAGCCCTGAAAGGCACAGATCAGACCTTTCGACTCTCATGCGGATGTCACCTAATGAAGACATCTATAAATATGGGCACATTAGAGCTCACCATCTGGCTGTGCCTCTTGGATGGCTCCGCTCCCCACAGATCAGTGGGCATGGAGACCGCTGCGGCCAACCAATTATTCCTCCCATCTCCTGCTCCGGCACTCACGGGCACGGATGCCCTCAGCAACACCGCAAGTGGCCGGTGGCCGAGGCCACGGGCTGAGCGGCGTGCCATTTGGCAAAGGGAAGCAGTCAGCCAAGCCCGCATCGCGCAGCCCCTCCACACACCATTCCCTGGGCTGGCGGCACCGGCACGCTCGCCAGCCTCTTTCCCCTGAAGGTCCCCAGTCTTGTTCACGCACCCCAGCAGCACCGCAAGGGCGATGAGCCTTTCTGACCCCCCTTCTTCTTTCCTCCCCTATGTATCAACCAGCTTCAGCCTCACTGTCAATCTCAACCATGTTTTTCCCTCTTCTCATCTGCCCCTGACACACCCTTCTCTGAGACAGCACCAGGCACAAGTTTTCTGTCCGCTGGTCAAAATGATAAATTGAAAATATTTCTTTCCAGGAAGACTCAGACCCGTCATTTAATTTTTTGCTTGTTTGGATTGATTCTTTTTTAGAAAAACAATCTTTTATATCAGCTGAAAAAAGTTATTTGACCTGCATGAAAAAAACCCTACCTTTTCTTTCCAAGCTTTTTTTTTTAAAAAAATAAAGTTTTCCAAAACAACACTGTCACTGCAAATCAAGAAACTAAAATAGTTCATCTTCTCCAAATAATTTCTCCATGTTTTCCTCCCCCAAAATAAGCACGACACAGAAAGAGCACAAACCCTCCCCAAACTGTGTGTTCAGGAAGGCAAAACAGCACTCTTGCCGACATTGTTCCACCTTCCTACTTTCCCCCCCGTTTTTCCCTATATTCCTCTGCCCGTTCCCAAACACCATCGCAGTTGCCAGGCCAAGCTCTTGGAGAGGTGCCTGCACACAGAAAAGTTCACTGAACTGCCGCAGCACATTTTGCTCCCTGAATAGACTGTAGCCACAGGACACCTAAGAAGATCGTATTTTCTTTGAAGTACATGAATATTTGATATCCTCCCTCCTTTCCTCCTTGCCTTAATTATTCTCTTATTTTGAAACACCAGCTTGCATGCAATATTTAAATAAAGCTGTTTTCAGAGCCACAAGCAGCTTGAAACAGTCAAGCCTCTCAAAATATATTGCAAGTGCTGTACATCCTCCTGTTCAGCACATAAGTGGCAGAGAGCATGGCACAACCTGGGGAATCCATACAGGACTGGGGGTTGCAAAGGCAGCCTTTCCCTTCTGGAAAGCTTGGGTTTCCTCACCAGATAAATCTGTGCACGTGAGATGAGACACAGTGTCTCAGCCTGTTCCCCAGCCACCCCGTGCAAAACCCTGAAGCGTCTGGCACAGCGAACTTTGCTCAGGAAAGTGTCTGGAAATGCAGAGGATGCAGCCGGTTAGAATTGAAGTGGGCAATGAGGGGAAAAATATTGAACTTCGCAATTTGGAAAAACAATAGCTGCTGCAGGGCAAGGAAGAGAAGGCAAACACATACAGAATTTTCTATACATAGAGTTATATATGGATAATTATATGCATACATACATGTATCTACATAAATACATATAAAAGGGTTCAGAGGGTTTGGGTGACTCAGCAGCTCTACAGACATACACGGCCAGATCACACAAATCTTTGCCAAGTTCCGCCAGCTGCAAGGATTTGGCCTGGCCACATTTCCACAAGCCTGTTTTATGGGACATGTTTGAGAGGATGTCCAGGCTCCCATTTGCTGTGAGTCGTGACATTTTGATACCAAAACTTTAGGTGATCTAGAGAACCACTGGACACCTGTAGGTGTCGAGACCCAAGTGACACTAACTGCTCATCAGGAGGTGGGATGCTGCCTGTCCTCAAGCGAGTGGCTGCACTGCTTCAGGTTTACGGCTATGGCACAATGCTCAGGGCTGGGGCTGGGTTGCTTTTGGGCAGCTGTACCCCTGAGTTGTCGGCTGTGCATTACACCAGAGAATGGATGTTAACAGGGATAGCCACACACTTGCACCAGGTGAGGGTGCTACAGACCTGGCAGCTGTTCCAGCTGCTTGAGTGATGGTCCTGGATTATTTGGAGGTGCTTCCCTGAACAGCCGAGAGAAAAGGAAACGAAGCGTGCCTCTGCACAGGTCAGGGGAGGCCATGCGCCATAAATGTGCGTGCAGGTGGATGAATAGCTGTGCCCACAGACGCTTACAAGTAGGGCAAGGAGTAAACATGCATATTTGAAAACTCATCCATCTCTATTACAAAAATGAGTCATCTCGTCCTAATACCACTTTTAACTTTGCGGAGGCTTAGATCAGACACAGAAGGTAGCTGGGAGGTTGTAAAAGCACTGTCTGAAAATCTCAGGACCGAGCGTCCTGAGGTTTGATTGAGGGTCCCCAGTTGAGGTGGAGTAATTCCCAAGGCACTCTGCTGGGAATGTGCACATGACCAGTAACAGGGGCATGTGACAACTTCCCAAATCAGCCTGGGGGAAAAAGTCACATTCCTCAGCTCTTGCCTGATGGTGCATCTCTGAATCAGCCCTTCATTATCATCTGCAATAGATTTTGTGCTCTTAATACCTTGTAAAATCTCCATGCAGTGTCCACATCCCTTGCCTATAAAACCTCAGCAAAGGTGAAAGCTGCTGTGAGGAGGAAACTTTAACCTAATGGAGAGATGCTTATAGAGAGCTGGAAAAGTTACTAATGTCTCCCTGTGTCTGAATGTATTTCCTTTTTTGCAATGAAGATTTCTAACACCTTATTCTCGGGCCAATGCTGCTCAGTATTTCTGGGTGAGAAGAAGTGGAATTTTAACCGGGTCCTACACAAGGGCCAAGGGAACACATTTTTAAATGAACTGAAGGAGATAGCCAAGTGCAAACCTTTCAAAGGCAAAAAGAGAGATTCTTAAACAAGTTCCATAGGCAGAAAATGCCACCCTACAAACAGCTTTACATTGCAGGGACATACCATGCTCCGGTTGCCCCACGAGGCACAGAGGTTGCAAATTTTATGCTTTAACTTTGTACAGCCAAGGTGACCTTCTCCTCTCTCCCATGCATTAACCAAGAGACAGGACTAATACGATACATGTGCCAGCAGCTACAGAAAGCAGAGCGAAGACTACAGCACGATGAGTACTCTGACAGAAGCACGGAGCGCAATATTTATTTACTGCCTGTCAATGTCTAGCCTGGATGGGATGCTGCATCTCCATCCATAGCCATTATGAAGTGCTCATTAGACATTAACGGGATGGGACTTTGTTGTGATCCAGTCATGAGTTGATAGGAAAAGGGGCAGCAAGCAGCAGTGAAGAAATCCAAAGTAAAAAGGAACGACAATCAGCTGCTGCAATAGTTACGGTCAGTAATGAGTTGGCTGGCTAGCGTGCATCACCACTGCTTTCTAGTAACTGGAATTAGGAGCAGAGCCATGTGTCGGGGGCTCCATACTGTCAGCTGTTAGCAGAGAGATTGATTTAACACCAGCATCAATGGCACTAGCTTTGGCAAAGGAGAAATTCCCCTCCTAGCTGCCAGGCAACCACAGCATAAAACACACTGGTACCAGTGGCCAAACAGCCAGCACGGCTAGCGACCCCTTGCCAAGGCAAGGCCCACATTGAAACGCAGCTTTATTAAACACAACAGGCTTAACACTATGGAAGACTTCAAAACTGCTGTGTACACGATGCACATGGAAAAAGATTCAGGAATAACCCACTACCATTGCAGAGACGAAGTGGAGCATCCCCGCCATACCCTGCCTGGGAGCACAGGCAAGAGCACAGCTCCAACCAACCACTGCAGCCCTGTTTGCTTCACCCTAGTGCTGGGGGTCGAGGTGGGGAGGGGGGGGAACTGGGAGTGGGCAGGTCCCCCTACTGGGAAACACAGTCTGTAGGAGAGAAAAGAAATCGTCTCTCTGACAGGCCAGAATGAGGACAGCAAAGAGAAAACCTTCAGGGAAAATTGCAGTGTTTCTTCCCAGAATGAGCCCGGACTCTGAAATCGGCACACAATACATGAGATTGAACACTTGCAGGCCTGGGCCTGTTATTGAAGTAATCTTGGGTAGAAAACAAAGACCAAATCATGAACTTCGTGTTTACCTTAAGAAATAGATTACTGTTATTCTCCAGCTTAGTTGACTGGAATTACCTAGAGAAGTTCAGCCACAAAAGTCTTTTCAGAAAAGTGTAAAAGCCATAAAATATGTTTTCTCAGAGTTGGTTCCTCTCTGCAGCCATACCGTCTACTCAGCAGAGTGATTAACATGACAGCTCACTACATTTTAGCAAAGCTAAAAGATACACAGTCTATTTTTTAAACTAAGATCTTTTTGCTGCATCTTTCATTTTGGGTACATATGATTTATGGAGAAGCCAGCTTGGCTTCCAGGTCCCAAGATGGACTATTGGTCTGGAAGTGAAGGGAGAAGAAAAAACCCCAAAACCACCTATCTTCCTCACAGGTAAAGTGACAGGAACTTTCCTGGAGTCAGTAAGGAACAAGCAACCGGTTCTAAGGGGCTCTGCTTACTCAACCTCTGTATAAAACTGAATTGTACTTAAAAAATCTGCAACTACATTTTCTTTCTGGGAAGCCTCCTGCTCATCCTTGGGAACCAAAGCTGGAGAGGTAAAGACTGAGACTGGATTTATACACAGGGAACATGGCCAGAAACAGCAATGGGAACAGAAGGAAAAATTTTCATATAATTTCCTCCTCCTCCTCCTCCTCCTCCCCCTCTCCCCCCAACTATGTTTCCTCAGATTTCCTCAGCTCAAAGCAACCAGCCTAATTCACACCAAGAAAGACTAGAGCAGAAGGCAACTACAAGAAACTGAAGTGTGGTTGCGGAGGTGGGTGTTAAAAACACATACAGCCACACACCAAACTGACATTTGTGATCTTGCCAGACTTGTGTGGCACAAAGCTCCTGCAAAGGAAGGGGTGGGGGGGTGGAAATGAAGACAGACAGACCAGGCTCCTTGCAGCATACACTTCATACAGCGTTTCAGCGAGGAGGCTCAGGGGTAAGATTTTGGGCTTCTTTGCCTCTCTCAGTGAAGAGGGTCAGGATTTTTTTCACATGGGGGTGAGCTGAGAGGGAGTGTTTGGGTACAGGCAGACACATGTGTGCCTCTGTACAGCATCTCGGGGAAAGGGGGCAGTAGCCAGCTTATCCTTCTGCCTGTTGTCAAACAGATAATTGTTCTAAAACAGCTGGGGCAGACAATAGCATCTTTAATGGCCCAGCTTAAATGCAGTCGTGACAGAAATCATAATATTTTTTAATCTCCCTTTCCCCAGCCTTCCTGGAAATTCATTTTTAATGACTGCAGTTGGCTTTCATTTTTGCTCTTGTTTTTAATTCAGATAACTTCTTGTGTCGTGCAGCTTCCCTCTCCAGCCCCCAACACTCCCCGTAAATGAAAGGCTTCAATATTTCAAATGCCAAACTAACACCAGATGGTAGCAGAAACAGTGGGATAGTCTGGTTCACCAGTTCTTGCCACCTTGTTCCGGGACTAATCAAAGATCCCATACGCCCAATAGGTAAGTACTGGGGACAGGGTTTGATCCATCCTTAAGGCACTTAATATTAAGTTCTCCCTTACCACCAAGACCCAAGCAGCACATATCTCCCCACGACCCTCCCCACACAGCCGATCTTCAAATGTTTCAATCCAAAGTAGTAAAAGGAGATAATGGCATCTTTGACACTCAAGGTCAGCTCATTGCTCCTGCAAAGTATCACAACTCCATGGTTATTTTCTGTTGCTGCACATTTAAACAAAGGTAGGAAAAATCACTGTATTTTCTCCAGAGTTTAAAAAAATGCTTAATTTAATTGTTGTTCTTTCATGACAAACCATTTTAGGAAGTTCCTATGGAAATGTTAGAAAACATTTATAATTGAAACTTATATGCATGAAAATAATTGCTACTTTTTGGGGAATAATTAAGTTTACAGCAAAGCTTCACTAAGGTTTTGCCTTCCTCTACCCTGCGGCACCCCACGACCTCCCAGCCTAGAGTTCCCCTCATGCATGTCATTCTGGATTCTAACCACAGACACATGACACTGGCATCATCATAGTCCCCTTGTCTAAAATTGACCATTTCTTCAGCCCTGTTTTGTTTGCACCTACGCCTTCACACCTCAGAATCCACTGCTCCGATTTAGGCAACAGAATAAAAATGCTATAAAGCTTAATTTATTTTCATTGCCCCATACATGGCTAAATTTGGCTCTTGGGTATCGTGTCTTTTTTTTTTGTTACGTATTTCACATTGAAGAAAGCAAAATTCATACCTTCTCGATGAAATTTTCATGAACTATGCATTGCCTGGTGCTATATATTCAGCAATATTAACTACCGCAGCTGTTTACATTCAGGAGGTTTCTCCCAGCCCCAGGAAGGACAAAATTTATTTGTATATACTAAAAGAATTTAAGTTTCCAGAAAATGCTATGGTCACCTCAGAATATGACTCAGTAACCCAGCTGGAGGTCATCATCCTAGAGTAGGAGGAACATATCCATCATGCATCAATCAACTGTCACTTGGCACTTATGCACGGCAATATTTAAATAAGCCCCTCAGAAACTGAACTCCTTATTGCTAAACACCTAAATGGTTGGCCTTATAGATTCAGTCCAAATGCTTGACTGGCAGTTGCTGGGGCTACAAGATGAAGGATCCCACCCTCACACATCCATCCAGCGTTCAGCATCAGTTGCACAATTAGGACTTTGCTACTGTCTTCAGCATGAATTTGCTCAGAGGGCAAATGGCTGGGGGAGAGGTAAGCAGCAGGGGTGAACTTAAAACACAACTGTACTGTAAAATGAGACAGGCTGGAGCCTGTGCTGCTGAGCACCATGCTATACCCCCCCGGGGATAATTCAGGATCCAAGATGTGGACAAATGAAATGTCTAATTCAGTAATGAAGAGGGGGGAAAAAAAAGCCTCTTATTTCAGTGATTTAGGTCAGGTTTAGCATGAGTTCAGGGCCATATCCATATACCACACTGATGGACTGGGGTTAAGTCAAAACAGCATTACCTGAAAATGGGTACCATTAGCAAGAAACTACCTGCTAAAAATCTTATTCCAAAACTCACATCATCTGAACTGTCACTTTGGCAGGAATAACAGGAAGAGAAAGTTCGAAAAACCAAACCAAACAACCCATTACTGGGCCAATGCTACAAACTAATCAGCACAAACTATGGTTTAACAAAACACCTCTCTTCCACCAAGTCACGAAAGAAAGACAAAATAAGCCAGGTCCAGTGAACCTCAGAAAAGGAGCAGGGCTGGTAGTCAATGCTCTTCAAGGAAGGGGCCAACCCACTTACAGAGACACAAAGCATCTTCAGCTGATCTGCACCCCAGACTTGGATGGTGGCATTTCCTTTTGGAGGACCTCAGGATGGAAGTTTTACTAGTCCTGGAGTGTAGGCAACCCAGATATAATTTAATTTTTCCTTTTTTATTAGCACCCAGGAGGCTTCTAGTGAGAACTCCTTGTTGCACTTCACCTACACGTGGTCAGGTACAGCCCTGAAGGGAAAAAAGAGCAAAACTTAACTCGGCACTTCACAGATGGGAAAATAAGGCATGAAAGATTCATTGCCGTACACAAGATCACACTGGAAATTTGGGGCAGAGCTCACAACTACAGATGGCAAGTCCAGAGCCTGTGCTAAGGATACCCATCTAAGGCATTGAATCCACAGGGTGCTAAATAGGAAGAGAGCCCAAGGAAGGCAAGAGCTTTGTGAAGGCAGCTCTGCTGAAGAGGCATAACCATATTTGATTCAGAGATGGACGACACAGTGGGCCAACAATGGACATCAACAGCAGTGCAGGCATGAAACCCAAGGGGGCTGAGAGGTGATTAAATTAGGAGGCAATCAATCTGGAAAAAAAAAAAGGCAACTCTCCCTCCCGCTGTGATGGAGAACCTGTGGGATCCACGGCTGCAGGAGGCTGTCAGCTCAGATACCGCGACTGGATAATTTTGGGAGAAATAACTACATTGAAAGCTATGCTGAACACATGTGAAGGGGAATTCAGGGCATCAAGGCCTGTAAAGAGAAGGAAAGAAACGCTTTCCCCGTTCTTGCACAGTGTTGTACAATTAGGCAGATGCACATGTTCTCCTCTGAAGCATGCAGGATGGGCTGTAGCCTGCGCTGCTGTGGGGCTGCGCGATGCAGGGAGGGACAGATGGGCCAAATGGACCTGATCCGAAAAGGGAAATTCTACCTTCCCCTCATCAAGAGGGTAAATGAGAAGGGAGGAGAAGGAAGGGGAAGAGCAGGAGGAGGAAGATAAAAAGAGAGCAAAGAGAAAGGAAAGGCAGGGGGAGATTAAGGAAGACAGACTAGATAAACAGAGGGGAAAAAACAGAGCCCTAAAAGGTGTGATTAAAAAAGCCACAGTGTTTTTCTTCATTCAGTAGCGACACTGCAGACCACATCTGTGTCCAAACGACTGAATGCAAACGTCAGGTCACACAGCACTGCCTGTGCCTGTCAGGGTCCACTGCCTGCCCTCACTTCCTCCCCCCAAACCACGCAGGATCGCAGCACTCTGCCATCGCTTGCCCTAGCAGGCAAGGCAGGGACTAGCATGCAGTGCCACTGAGGTGGCCTCCCGTCAGTCAGCACTGCACCTCATGCACCCCACTGGGGCTCCAGCCCATCCATTAGAGCCAGCAGCACAGCTCCCGCTGCTCCCAGCCACCCTGCCACTGACAGGGACCATGGCATGAGGGAGGAGATGGCAAGGAAAAAAAAAAATATTAAAAAAAAAAAAAGAAATAAATCAAAAGGGAATCCAGCGATTTCATACGGCAGCACCCACAGGACTCAGGGTGGATCCAAACGACTGCATGCAGGCAATAAGCAAGGTAGGGAAGGAGCAGGAGATTAAATCAGCCAGGCTACACATAAGGGAGCTGCTCTCACGGTCAAATGAAACACAGCAGAATGAAGACCGGCTTGCCCCAGTCCTGGAAGGGGCTTATGCACACAGAGAAAGCAGGGGCTGAATTAGCCACAATTCTGTTCTATATTGCTTATAAAAAACAAAGCTTGATTCCCTAGGTTTTACAGAAAACCCAGTTTCAACA